>NW_020664419.1:38799740-38916322 GCF_002925995.2 Terrapene triunguis | reverse complement strand
GGCGCGGGCGCTCGGCTGGGGGCCGGGAACGGGAACGGGGTTGGCGCGATGCTCGGCTGGGGCCGGGGGTGCGGGGCCGGCACGGTGCTGGGCCGGGGGCGCGGGCGCTCGGACGGGGGCCGGGCCGGGGACGCGGGTACTCGGCCGGGGCCGGGACCGCCGTGGTGCTGGGCCGGGGGCGCGGGCACTTGGTTGGGGACAGGGGCGTGGTGCTGGGCCGGGGACCGGGCCGGGAGCGCGGGCACTCGGCCGGGGCTGGGACCGGGGTCGGCGCAATGCTCGGCTGGGGCCGGGGGTGCGGGGCTGGCATGGTGCTGGGCCGGGGGCGCGGGCACTTGCCCGTGGGCTGGGGTCGGGGCCGGGACCGGGGTCAGCGCGATGCTCAGCCGGGGGCGCGGGGCCGGCACGGTGCTGGGCCGGGGGCGCGGGCACTTGGCCGGGGGCCGGGGCCACAGCCAGGCGGGAGACGCCGGGGCCAGAGCCTCTTGGCCTGGGCCGGCCGGCCGCCGAAGGGAGCCGCTCGGCCAGGGGGGCCGGACTGCGCCACGCCGCGCCCCACCCCAGTTTACCTGCTGCCTCCCTGTTTCAGGCTTCCCGCGAACATTTGATTCGCGGGAAGCAGGGGAGGGGGAGGAGCAGGGGGCGGAGCGTTCAGGGGAGGGGGCAGAGTTGGGCGGGGCTGGGGGCGGGGAAGGGGCGGAGTTGGGGCGGGGCCGTGGCCCCATGGAGTGTCCTCCTTTTTAAAAATTAAAATATGGTAACCCTAGCTCAACTAGAGCCAAAGATGCAGCTTGGCTAAAGTCTTATTGAACAGCTGTGCTTTATTCCTCAGCAGCGTCACAACATAATTAACAGAATGTAGTTTCTCAGACACAGTTCATATAAGGTAAATTTTTGCTTCAAGTTAAAAAAAAACATTGTAAAAGCTTTCCATGGTCACTGCTTATACACATGCCACCAGCTCTACGGGCCTAGTGCTTCTCCTTCAGTATTAAATAAATTAATATAGTTTGGTACAATTTCTCAACGAAGAATTAGGATGTCTCTTCTGCCACTGTCCATATAAATTACCTCACCAAAGAGCTGGCACTTATCTGGTGGTGGTCTTTTAACTTCCTAAACTTTATGCCTTCACCTCAATACTTTGTAATCCAGATTACCCACTTTTAGTACAATTTAGCTGACAGGAGAGCATTATGAACCACTGATAAATCTTTAAAGATCTGAGAATCATTAATCAATCCTTTGTTATTGTAGGTTTAAAGCAATAATAAAAGTATGTCTTGGTAATGCTTCCTTTAGGAAATTCTAACTGAATTCATCATAGAGATCTTGTATTTGTGTAGCCAAAAGATAATATAACACATTTTTGTGTGGACAAACATTCCCTTTTCTATGATGTGTATAGTTACCAGGTTGTTAAAATTAATGCTAATGAACCATTGGCAAGCATTTGAAAAGCCAGTCAATGAGCCATTTTCCTTCAGAAGCTTGTGCAGAGTAAATTAAATGAGTTCAGTTTTTGTGTTGAAAGTATCCTGGAATTATTTCTACACATTGGAGAATCATCCCTCCCTGTTAGAGACTGTGTAATGTGCATATAGATTAAAGAAATGGATCATGTTCATTTAATGAAAATAAGACATATGTCTTTAAGAAATGTTGTGTTTGTGTGAGATAGAGTTTTCCATGACACACATTGCATATTCAGTGTCTGAATTCCAGTTAGATACCAGTATTTTTTGAAAATTATTTGCCAGTAAATTGTTCTGTGGTACTTGAGAATTTAAGAATGGTTTCAAAGGGATCTATGCCTTTTTTTAGAATGTACAATTCTAGTGCTATTCTTTTCTATATAGATACTTATACTGCCCTCACAATCGAATTATCTTGAGCTCCTGAGTAGTACATTAAGTGATGTGACTAACGTCTGATGTGTGGTTTGTTCTGTCTGTCATTCTTTCCCTAGGAGTAGAATTGTGTGTGCAGTGAAGTGTTATTTTATGGTGGTAGGTAGTATGTACGCACTGGTATGTATTTATGTCAGAGAAGGCAGGTTTAAGAAGTTTGCCTTGCATTTGGAGTGGAAGGTGAGATTTGTGATGTTCTTTAGTTCCTTGAGGAGTTCCACAGACTCAGACTAGCCTTTAAAAAAGCTATCTTCTGCATGACAAGCTTTCTCCTTGGGTAGAAAGTTTCTTTGTGTCTGAGAAGCAGAGTTGTGGACCACAGTACTCATCCCAGGTTAATTTACATATTCTGCTCTTTGACTTTTGATAAGTAACAACAAACTCATGGTAGACAAAAAGCAACTAAAGGAAGATGAAAACTTTGCAAATTCTGGTGATAACTTACTCCACACTTTAATCGCATATACTTACTAAACATAGGTAGCTAGTAAATAACAATGGTGCCTGCATTGATCTGAGTTATACTGAAGAAGGAAAAGGATAATGAAATGGACACCCAACATAGGGCGTGGCCTGAATGTAGTGAGAGCCCCTCCTTAATACCTTCATTTTCAATGAGAAATTATAAAATATTGTGTTACATCTTGTGAACTATAAAGAATTTGGGAATTTAAATAATGAACAGCTTCATTCATATACCAGTACACCTATAGTATTAAGATTATGGTCCTAATTCTTAAAAGTACAGAATTCCAAGACCAGCACAAAAATATGAGTGTAATTGTGTACATAATTTGTACTAACTACCATTATTTCATGTACAAAATGCGTATTTAATGCAAAAATAACCTGTTAGGCTACACATAATTAATTTGTGAAATACCCAGTTTGCCTATGCACATATGGCAGTTGTATGTGCAAATCTGGAGTGCAACTGTGCATGGCTCTGGGTTTCTGTGCTTCTGGAAATCAGGGCTTGTATAGCTACTTACCATATGCAAGAGAATCATGTTTCTTTCAGCAAGAACATACAAATCAGATTAAGGGCTTACAATATCCTTTCAGTCGTCAGCAGAATACTATACTCAAACCACACTGTGATCTAATATCAAAATAGAATGATAAACAAAACAAAAACACATAAGTCATGCAAAGACCATAATGCCAACTGAATAAACCAAGCAATTCTTTTAACATCTTTAGTAGATCTAAAATCAGATTTCCTTTCCTGTTCATAACGGTTCAGTCCATAGTAAAACAAAGAGCACAGCAGACTCCTAAACAGATGAATTAGGCAATGTCTCCTTGTCACTCTCAAGATTAAGTCAAGTTTCAGCCTTTTTTCCCCTAGCAACCTTGCAGTAAATTCCATATCCCCCAAAATGGAAATTACATTTCTTTTTTTCATGTAGCTTTTTATCAGTCATTTTCAATTGTCTTTTACAAATCTACATAGTAATACATATTTCCAAGATCCATTCAATTTGTGCATTAATCTTGGACTCCTGGGGCCTGTTTCTCTGTTGCTCTGCACTTTGAGTAGTCATTTACACTGCTGCAAAGTGAATATAAAATGCTAGCACTCTGATTTGGTGCTGGACAGGGGAGAACAGGGACTCCGAGTTTTTCCTTTTGTCATAACATCCTTGTTTTGTATTTGTCAGAGATTTACCATGGTGGGAAATTGAGTGTTGGATTTATTCTTTTAAAAAAATCAAAGAACTCTAAAGCTGTGTGGACTCCTTTCTCTAATTGCATGGGAGAACATCCACAAGCCCTGTGGAAGAAGAGAAGAGGGAGAAATGCAGTGTCCTTACTGGATATTATAATATGGAAAGTGAGAACTTTAAGCCTGGTATGAAACCATAATTCGGGTTGCAGTGCCTTCATCTCAAAGGTTCTGAACTTGACAAAACAAAACTCTTAATTATCTTAATAGTACATGTAGCTTTAAGATTTCTCTCTGCAGCCCATAGAATGGTAGTACACCTCTACCCCGATATAACACGACCCGATATAACACGAATTCGGATATAATGCGCTAAAGCACTGATCCAGGGGGGCAGGGCTGCACACTCCAGTGGATCAAAGCAAGTTCAATATAACGCGGTTTCACCGATAACGTGGTAAGATTTTTTGGCTCCCGAGGACAGCGTTATATCAGAGTAGAGGTGTACTATTAATAATTTCTAAACCTTGTCCCTCTCGAGAATCTAGAAGTTGTTTTAGGCCCTAGAAGTTCTTTAAGCCCCTATCATCTCTCTCTCTCTCTCTCTCTCTCTCTCTCTCTCATACACTCACATTCACACACACACACACACACACACACACACACACACACACACATCAAACATGTGAGTGGGGTTGAATATGGAACTTAGTAATTATTCAGCATGTTCCCCAGACAAAGTGGTGCTATGATACTGGAAAACAACACAGAATTAATGCTGAACAAGTCCAAAAATTACTTGCCCTACAGAGCTGGTAACCCTAGTAGAGGACACTGATGAATGTAGGGAAGTAGACTGAGAAACCAACTGTTGCCTAACTTAGGAGTCAGATGTGTTGTCTATGGAAGGGGGAACCTGAAGGCTCAAAGGATAGTCACTCAGGGCCTGATGTTTGTGGGTTTCCAATGGTTTTATCTATCGGTCACTGGCTGCGAGATGGTGTATACTCTACTGCCCTTACCATATGGCTGGCCACCTTGTGTAGAAAGGAGATAATACAATGCCACAGCAGCTCTTCACAAATCAAAAATTTCTCAGTAACTTCTCCCATTCTGAATCAGATCCTTGGCCCCAGAAAGTCTGCTTTCAGTTGCTTCATGAGTAGAAGGCAGGCTTAAATCTGGCTTAAATGGCCAGGTGAGGATTCTGTGACATTATTGACATGAACTGTGACCGTATAGATCATTGTTGCAACCAAGGTCCTATAGTTGCACCAAATCTTGTAGAAAGGAGGTCAAGTAAGGTGCCTATAGAAAAGTTGTAATTTGCCGGTTATGATTATGCTGTCTGTATGTGTGTATCATTTTTGTATTTGAAGTTATGAATATTGGCTATGTACTTGTATCTCAATGTGTTTGATTCTAAGTAGCCTCAGTGAAGCATGTGGTCAGCTTCTTGAGAAAGGACTATTCTCAGTAAGTGCCCAATCAAGTAACACTTAATTGACAATGGGCTTTGGGACACGCCAATCCACATCTGAGCTTTCCTGGGAATGTTCAAACTAACATGTAAACAATGGTGTCGGCCTGCAAAGAGCTGAATCATTCATGGACATATGACTTGCCCAGGTGGCTACAAACTCCATCTTATTGCTGTGATTTTGCACAGAAGAACAAAGGGGTTTCTGCCCACAAGAGAGAGAATATAAAAGGCCCTGGAAACCCCTCTATTTTGTCTTTATCTGGCTCAAGAGATGGCATCTCCACCCCAAAGAGATGCCTGAAAGAAACTGGGACAAAGGACTATAACTAAGGGGGTGTGAGTGATTGCTGGACCTAGGCCATAAACCACAACATTGGTCTGAAAAGGATTGGGTCCATACTAGGAAGGAATCTAGTCTGTGAAAGAAGCTTATTGGGACATCTCTGAGGGTGAGATTTACCTGTATTCAGTTTCCTATTGTATTAGGCTTAGACTTGCATGTTTTGTTCTATTTTGCTTGGTAACTTATTTTGTTCTGTCTGTTATTACTTGGAACCACTTAAATCCTACTTTTTATACTTAATAAAATCACTTTTGCTTATTAATTAATAAGTAATTAATATCTGGGGGAGCAAACAGCTGTGCATATCTCGCTATCAGTGTTATAGAGGGTGAACAACTTATGATTTTACCCCAAATAAGCTTTATAGAGAGTAAAACGGATTTATTTGGGGTTTGGATCCCATTGGGAGCTGGGTGTCTGGGTGCTAGAGACAGGAGCACTGGCTAAGCCATTTTCAGTTGTCTGCAGCTCTGAGGGCATGGGTCAGACCCTGGGTCTGTGTTGCAGTAGATTAGCGTATCTGGCTCAACAAGACAGGGTTCTGGACGCCCAAACTGGCAGAGAAAACGGGCTCAGAGGTAGTCTCAGCACACCAGGTGACAGTCCCAAGGGGGTCTCTGTGACCGAACCCATCATAGATTCCCCCACTATAAGAATGTGGTTGGAAAAAGATAGCATGGTCAGGATACTGCTGCATTTGACCAAACTCTGGTTGCAGAAGTGGTCTCTGGGGCAGTTCTAATTTGCACCAGGGACTGGAGCTAGAACTTGCTGGCCCCAGGGTTGGGGAGTTACAAAAGTGGTCCATCTTGACTGATCTCAAGGACCTGGGCTTCTGTTTTTCACAGGAGCAAACATAGGGTTTCCTAAACAAAGGGAGAGAATGCAACCTCCATAACCTCAAGGCTGGGGGACTTTGTCTGGACTAGTGAAAAAAAGATGGTGGCTTCTTTTAAGGTCTCCCACTTCTTTTGGAGTTGGGAGGGGTGGTGGCTGGGAGCACTGCCAGCTCCAGGGTTTTTGCCGCCCCAAGCGGCGCAAAAAAAACAGCAAAAAACCGCATTCGCGATCTGCGGTGGCAATTCGGCGGTAGGTCTTTCGCTCCCAGCGGGAGTGAGGGACCGTCCGCCGAATTGCCGCCAAATAGCTGGACCTGCCGCCCCTCTCCGGAGTGGCCGCCCCAAGCACCTGCTTGGCAAGCTGGTGCCTGGACCCGGCCCTGGCTGGGAGTGAGGGACAAGCCATCAACTGAGCTGGAGGGTGGGCCAGTAGAGCTCAGTGGAGTTCCTTGTTCCATAGGGGAGATGCCATTCATCAGTGAACCGGAGTTGGAAGTGGGCTTAGGGGAAGGTATCCTGTAAAGAAGCTGGGGAATTGGGTTGGGACTCCTAATGTCTGATACAATGAGGAGACAACCCCCTTTCCTAGCCAGCAGCCCTGCACCAGGACGAAGTGATTAAGGAAGGAATCATGACTTGCACTGTATAGGTTATTGCTGGTTAGTTCCCAGATGAATTAAGGAATAACGTTGTGATCTAATTAAACCACATCCCATGTGTGTTGTCTTTCTTTTTGTGTGCCTGGGACAATGGCAAAAATTCCCTTCCTTTCGTGCATTATCCTGAGCGTCTTTCCTCTCCAGAGCATAGTGAAAACCAAAACAAATACACATATTCTCAGAGAGACAATTATGTTGCTATAGTTGACTGATGTTAGTTGACTGGAAAACTTGAACTTTTTAATAAATCGGGGACATTAGAGACCGAGAGGGTGATATAATTTTAGCTGTAATATTATATTTCTCTGTAGTAAATGGTTCATGTCTTTCACTTTAATCTGTGCAGAAAATTTATATGCCAGTTTAAATGAACAGCTCATTTGTAGCTATGAATAAAATAAAGCTGAAATAAATGGCCAGTAAATTGTAAAAGTCACTTAAAGAAAGTAAGACAGACATTTCTACATGCAAAATGTTTTGTTTCAATAATATTCAGTGGGTTTAGTACCATAAGGTGAACTGCTCTACCTAAGCTAAAAGCAAGTCAAGCCTGTTTCATGTTCAATTTCTATGCAGTGATTCAGATGTGTGATGTAAATGGAGATTGTGGACATATCAGAGCATTCAGGACTTCTGTGCACTGAAATCCTGTTGAAGTCATTGGCAGTGTTGTATAGTATCTGTGGAAGAATATGGGCCAGAATACAGAAAGAACACAAATAAGAATATTCATCTGAATAAAAATACAGAAAATGGAAGTGAACTCTAAAAACCACTTTTGGTGGAATCTAAAAAAATAAATTAATGGAGATATCCTATCTCCTAGAACTGGAAGGGACCTTGCAAGGTCATGGAGTCCAGTCCAGTCCTCTGCCTTCACTAGCAGGACCAAGTACTGATTTTGCCCCAGATTCCTAAGTGGCCCCCTTAAGGACTGAGCTAACAACCCTAAGTTTAGCAAGCCACTGCTCAAACCACTGAGCTATCCCTCCCCCTATCTAGCCTGGTAGTAGTATTTTGTGATGCTAACCCTGGAGCTGCTGTGCAGAAGACTGTGATATAGAAGCAATGTCACTATTTCCTCTTCTGGGGTAGTGGAGGCCCTTCTACTGTCTTTGATATTTACAAAAATATTCTCCTGACGCTGGCAAACACTTCCTTAGATAAATAACTAGGCAAATGTTTTACTGTTTAACAATCTAGCATGAGCTCCTAAGTTGTTACTTTTCTCATGCAATTGGGGGGAGGGATAGCTCAGTGGTTTGAGCATTGGCCTGCTAAACCCCAGGTTGTAAGTTCAATCTCTGAGGGGGGCACTTAGAGATCTGGGGCAAATTCAGTACTTGGTCCTGCTAGTAAAGGCAGCAGGCTGGACTCAATGACCTTTCAAGGTCCCTTCCAGTTCTAGGAGATAGGATATCTCCATTAATTAAAAAAATAATTAATCTATTAATTATGATAACTGTAACACCCCAGTCTTGTAGACCTTACTCTGGCAAAATTCTTATTGAATGAATTCCTGGAAACTGAGGATGATATTCTGGCCCCGTTAAAGTCAATGGTAAAACTCCCACTGACTTCATTAGGCCAGAATTTCATCCTACATTTCAGCAGTTTAGTGCAATTGGGGTTTTACCTGAGTAAGAACTAAAGGGTTGGGCCTTATAATATAGTAAATAAAATAATTTTATTTTTCCCTTTACACATTGCAAGCTAACACTACTATCTCATAAATTTGTAAATGTTTAACTGGTTAAAACAATGAACATAAAATAGTACAACAAAAATCGGTTCATTTAAAAAAAAAAAGGCTCAGCTATTAAACAGTAAACCAGTGATGTCAGACATCTGGCCTGTTGTTGTTTTCCTCTGGCCTGCTTTCCACATACAGTCCTGCAGAATGCAAACAATCATGTTAAAACATAATTTCTATCTCTTATGGCTGCAGGAATAGTTTTGTGAAAGTGATCCAGTATAGCCCTGTTTCAGACAGCCTGAAATTACAACTTGAAGAAAGGGATGAACTGGCCTATTCATCTCAATGGAAAATCTCAGTCTGAAATCTAACAATGACACAAAAAAGGCTAGATTTTTTTTTTCAAATAGATAAGGTGTTTTAAATTTTTTCTGTCTATTTTGGTCCATAGTATTACAAAAGGCTTTCTTTATACTGGTAGATCACAATGAATTCTGTGCATACAGCAGTGGCGTGTCTAGAAAGTACTTTCTAGTCTGGGTTCTACCTTCAACAGTTATGGGTAAAAAAATAGAACAGAGAAGATCCTGGCAGTCTCAGAATGAGTAACGCAGTATTAAATGCCTGGCTATACTGGAAATAATTAGTTAGGGTCAGCTTCTGATATGCTTACTCACTAGTCACTACCCTTCAAGTACAGTAACTCCTCACTTAACGTTGTAGTTATGTTCCTGAAAAATGTGACTTTAAGTGAAACGATTAAATTGGATTCGTTAAGCGAATCCAATTTCCCCATAAGAATTAATGTAAATGTGGGGGATTAGGTTCCAGGGAAAAAAATTTATGCCAGACAAAAGGCATTATATACATTTTAAACAAGCAATTTAATACAGGTATAATTTTTAAACAATTTTAAACAAGCAATTTAATACTACAGTCATCACTGCTGAGTATGAAGCTTGGTTGAGGTGGTGGAGTTAGAGAGTGGAAGAGGATGGATTGTCCGGCTGCTCCTCTTGCTGTTCTTGCAAGCACAGGCACTGACTTTGCCGGGGGCAGGGGGCTCAACCCTTGGCCCATCCACTACACCCCTTCTCCCAAGACCCCACCCTTGACCCACCTCTTCTCCTCCCCACCTCCTCCCCCTTTACTTTGCACGCTGCGTCCTCGCTCCTCCCTGCTCCCTTCTGAACGCTGCAAGCCAGCTGATTGCCATGGGCAGGAGGCAGGGGAGGGAGGGGGGAGGCACCCAGAGTCCTTGCGCCTCCCCCCTCCCTCCTGCCCAGGGCAATCAGCTGGCTTGCTGCGTTTAGGAGGCAGTAGGGAGGGGGGAGGAGCAAGGACTTGGTGTGCAGGCTCCCCCTTCCTCCCGCCCTCCCCCCCGCCTCCTGCCCGGGGCAATCAGCTGGCTTGCGGTGTTTAGGAGGCAGAAGGGAGGAGCGAGGACTTGGCGCGCAGGCTCCCCATCTCTCCCCCCTCCGCCTCCTGCCCGGGGCAATCAGCTGGTTTGCATTGTTCAGGAGGAAGGGGCGGGAGAGGGAGCCTGCGCGCCGAGTCCTCGCTCCTCCCCCCTGTATGGTTTTTATTTAAAATCTGATCAGCTTCATATCTTCTGTCCATCTCTCTCCATTTAATAAGTTTGCAAAATATACACAAGTATAATTCTGTCTTTAACTTTAGTTTAAAAAGTGCAAATTATTTTTCTCTCATGAATTATTTTCCACATTTATTTAAAATGTATCAAATGTAAAAAGAAAAAAATTCAAAAGGAGATTATTTGCTTCACAATGTATGTATATATTTCCTGCACCTTTAATGGTTCTCCTCATGACAAATCTAAATTTGAAGAAACTATGTGATTAAAAAAAAGTTACTTTTGAATACTCTGGTTAAGGAGCTGGTATAAATGCTAACACAAATCTTGACGCCGGAAAGTTGCGCACACACACACAAAGGTATATGAAAATAATATATTGCACACTTTAAAACAATTAGGATACATTGATGTAGATCAGATAATAATTCTGTTCTATCTAGGAATTTACATGGTATTCATCAGCCTAGTATGTGAGCACTTCACAATCATTCATTGAATTTATACTCACAACACCACCTGTGTTATCTCCTTTTTACAGGTGGGGACTGATGCATACAGTAGATTAAATGTCTTGGCCAAGCTCATACAGCAAGTTGTAGGTGAGCTGGTAATTAAATCCAAAACCCCTGCATCCTAATCCAGTGCCTTATCTGCCAAAACATCTTTAGTAAGATGTTAGTATTTATAGAACAGAAATATCAAGCCTAATGACTGATTCTTTAGTAGCCAAAACTAGGGGTGATATATTGGCATGGGGGGAAATATGCACATCTGAGCAACTGGCAACCCTTCTCTCCATCCTCATCACTGCCAGCTGCTTGAGGAGTGTATCTTCAGTTGTCCATGCAGTAGAACAGGAGTGACTACTTCTATGGAAAATGAACGCTCTGGGGGATTGGGATTGGGCATAAGGTGACCTGTCCATAGGCACTCCTCTCTTACCATTTGTGCCAGTGAACAAGCAAACCTGGAGTGCTTAGTGGCCAAGGAAGGACTTATTCATCTTGTATGGAGACTTGTGCAGCTGACAAATCTGTACCTGTTGGCTCTTACGCACCTGCTGTGGTATGCAAAGCACCTCCAGATTTTGCAGGTTGATGCAGCATCAGACAGTTGATACATGTATATGCCCCTTCTTGCGATTACTAAAATGAAATTTTAAAAAATGCACACATGAACCTCATTAAAACCTCCTTTATTCAGCTCTCAACCTTCTGATTCTCCTCTCAGTTACACTGATGTAAATTTAGAGTCATTCCACTGATGTCAGTAGATATACACTGGCGTAAAACTGACGAGAGAAGAATATCAGATCCATATTTTTTCCATTTATTTTGTTGTATCATTGGAAATTCACCAGTATTTTCTCAAAATGTGTTGGTGATTTCTTAGAGACAGATACAGACATCACAAATGTGTCTTTCATTAAAATTACAGGCTCAAGCAATACCAGTCTTCAATGCATTATGTTAAGACTACATTTTAGTCATGGGTATTTTTAGTAAAGGTCATGGACCATAAACAAAAATTCACGGGCTGGTGACCTGTCCATGACTTTTACTAAAAATACCCGCCCAGATTAAAAGTTGGGCAGGGGGCCGCGGGTACTCGGGGGGGGGGGGCTGTCCAGGAGTGCCATAGGTGCTGGGGATTTGGCCCGGGACCCCCACTGGTACTAGGGGGGCGGGCTGCAGCACCCAGCCTGGGACCCCTGCTGGGGGTGGGGGATTGGCGGGGCTTCCTACGCAGCTCCGCATCCCTGCAGCTCCTAGACAGCGGAGGGAGGGGCCAGGGCAGGGGCTCCGCTGCTCCCGCCACAAGTGCTGGCTGCCACAGCTCCCATTGGCTGGGAACTGCAGCCAATGGGAACTGTGGAGGCATGGCCTGTGGGTGCGGGTAGCATGCGGCGCGGAGCCCCCCCCCCAGCCTCTCTGCTGCCTAGGAGCTGCAGGGGGGCCATGCCAATGGGAGCTGGGGAGCCCCACACCCAGAAGTAAGCGCTCCTCCCCCCTGCACTCTCCAACCCCCTAGCCCTGAGGCCCCTCCCATACACCCAAACTGTTGCTGTTGGCCCAGGGGCTGTCTGGCTCGGGCAGCCCCTGAGCCAGCACCACCCGCTGCAAAAGTCACCGAGGTCACGGAAAGTCACAGAATCTGTGACCTCCAGGACAGACTCACAGCCTTAATTATGATCCACAGCCAGTTCATCAGCATCTTCTCATACTTTGATTTTGATAAACTAAGATGGGCTGTTCACGTGAATAAGGTGAGCCAGCTCTCATGCTAAATTGATTAGTTTGCACCTCCAAAATAATTAGTTCCTTATGTTCCTTGCCTAAAGGCAATTTATGTTACATTCCAAACAGCCACACAGTTCATAGTCCTGTCCAGGTTACTGTCCAAAGTAAATTCAGCTATAGAATATTTCCTTCCCTGCACTATAGCGATATAGGTTAATGAAATATACTCTTGGAAGAAAAAAACAAGCAAAGATCTGAAGTACAGCTAAGAGCAGTGATGAATGTATTTACTATTGCCTGTGTTATTCAGACCCTTCTGTTCTACTGTTTAGTTCCAGTTCAGATTATTAACATCTGCTCAGACCAAATTCCTATATAGCTGGTAGGGGGATGGGCACAATATAAACACTTGGATTGATAGTTGGACGTAGTATGTTAGGGCCATACTTCTGCTGGCCTTTTATTTCTGAAATGAAAACATTATGAACTCCAATAGACAACTGTACATTTATTCTGTTATATCCAATGAAGGAGACTTGGACAGTAGGTACTTACAGACATCAGTTGTATAAGTAACAAAGATTATTTACTACTAAGGCTGCTTAAAATAGTTGTGCTGTGATTGCTGAGGCACAGGAGACTGAAAACTATATTACAGTGAATGATTCTACAGCAAAAGCAACTACGTGGAGGCAGCTTTTGTGGCAAATGGTATGATGAGGTCACCTAAAGATACATAAAGCAAGCTTTAAAAATTGGCATTATTCTGTAGTAATGTAACAGTTACTGATTTACAATTTCTCAAAAATTACAGTAAGAATCAAATTAAGGCTGTCTCTTAAATTACTGAGGCTTAATAAGATAAGAAATCTCTAAGTGAGGTCATCTTTACTAGGAATGATAATACCTGTACATTAAAGAGAAGGTCACTTTTATGTAATGATAATCACATAAATCCCTCATATATGACTGTTACAGTAAGTAAGGCACTTTATGGATCTTAGCATTTTAGTAACATTCATTCTTATATGACCTTTATTTGTATTAGTATTAAAACTAAAAATCCATTAAAATATGTGACCATAAAAAGGTCATATTTTAGTTTTTGAAATATTGGATTTGAAGATTTATTTTCATCACATATTGCATATCCTAAAATCAACATAAAATAAGCCTGATAGAATACTCACACTGTGATATTGACTCTGATGTTTGTACCACCTCATAAGCAGACTTCCTAGATTCAATTTTGAAGTAAATTAACATTCCATTTATTCATGTTTTCATATCTAAATTACCCTAGAAAGAAGATAACCAAGATGATGGTTCCATAAAAGTCTGTTAGTTAAAAGATAATCTTTGTTTCACCATTCATTTACTCATTTTCCCCCTTAGTACGTTTAAAGAGAGAGGCTGGTTATTCTGTTTGAATTGTACCACATATTATGCCACATGTACATTATATACATATTCCCACAAACCATTCCAAGAACACCATAAATTCTTGTGGTGATATTCCTGTGGATTTTTATGATGGAAACTATTATGAAACCAGCAGGAAATCATAACAGTGTTTTATGGAATGATTACAGAATAATTCCCCCCAAGATTACTTCTGTAACATGGCTAACTATAGATGTTTTCAGATACACTGTAAAAGAAAGGGAAGGGCCAGAACAGATTTTGAATCTGTAATTTTCACCCAAATTTTCTGAAGTTTTCTTTGGGTATTGGCTCCGAAGATTTTTTTATAGGGAGAAGAAAATCCCAGGAACATCATGAAATATTTTGACAATATGTCAAATAGGTGTGTTTTTTTCTAATATTCTAGGAAAATTATGTAAAATACACTGTTAAGCATTTGCCTAGTTTGATATGATAGTACAGTATAGCAATTTTTTGTATTGTATCCTTCATAAAAAAAGGATTGTAAAATTCTTGACAACTAATTAGTCTGTGTATATCAGGTTCATTTCAGAAATGTTTCTGAATGGGTCACTATCTTCTTAGTTATAAATATGGGGTTAAAATAGTTAATTAAGGACCATTGTTGTTGATGTTTATTATTTTGAGTGCCCAAAACTGTGCTAGACAGCAAGTAAAGACTTGGGGCCTGATTCTCAGCTGGTGTAAGTCATAGGGTTGCCAACTTTCTAATTGCTGATAACCGAACCCCCTTGCTCCATCTCTTCCCTTCAAGGCCTCACCCCTGCTCCGCCTCTTCTCCTAGGCCATGCCCCTGCTCTGACTCTTCTCCCAAGGCCCCTCCCATGCTCCACCTTTTCCCCGTGGCCCCTCCCCTTGCTCCGCCTCTTCTCCAAAGCCTCGCCCCCGCTTGCTCCTCTCTCCCTCTTTCCCCCATCACTTGCTCCTCCCCCCTTCCTCATAGATGGATCCTCTCCACCTCCCTCCTGCCTACCCACGAGATGCAGGTAAGAGGCAGCCCCAGTTGAGCAGTGACTGGACTTTTGTTATCCAGACAATACATATGATCAGACACTGCCAGGTCCCCTTTTTGACCAAACTTTCCAGTCAAAAACTGGACACCAGGCAACCCTAGTAAATCAGTATAACAATGTTTAAGTCAATGTAGCCATGACAATTTACCCCAGCTGAGGATCTGTTCCTCGGTTCCTGCCCCAAAGAGCTGACAGTCTGTAACTGACATGATGTAACAAGTGAAGTTCATAAATATATCAAAACAGAGAGAAAATTAAGGGTTAAAATAAGCAGGTAACACAGTTTAACTCAGCATGGCATAAACCCATCTTGGTGGTTCTGTTACTCAGGGGCAAGGGGTTGGTTTGGTTTGGTATTGTGTGGGGGCATCAGGCATGGTCAGGCTGGGTTTCAAACATTGTGTTTGATATTTCTAGATGCATTAATCTAATATTCCAGGAGGCCTATGAGTCGTAGGAGCGCTTCTTTCTGATTGGATTAATTTGTTTTCTTTTTGTGTGTGTCTGTTTCTTCTGTTGTTCTCTGTCTCTTCTTCCATTTTTCTTTCCCTTTGTGATGCCTTCTTCCATCCTCTATCTTTTTGGCACCTCCTCTACCTACCCCTCACCATATCCCGGGCTAACTAGCAAGCATCAGACAGAGCAGGTAGGATTACTGCTAGAATGTGGAATCCAGAAGCGTGATGAGGTGTGGAGCAGAGTGCTTACACAGGAGCATTTCAGGAGCTGAATATTTCTAGTGTCTTATGCTGGTAATGTTTCTGTAATGCTTCTGCTTTCTTCTCTATTTGCAGCTAGATCTTATTTTATTATTTAGTGTAATACCCAGACCTCCATGTCTCCTTTCCTATATCAGCCAGCACCATGTACAGCTGAGGGTACAGTGGGCAAGTTCAGGCTTTCCAGACCCTTTTCCCACATATTACACCCACACACTAAGCTAGGTGGCTTTTCCTCCTCCACATGCAGGGCAGTGTCAGGAGGACCCACTGTTCATGGACTTTTGACATCGTAATTCACCCAAATCTGAAACCTGGATTTTATTTTTTACTAATTTATTGTAATGCCAGTGGATATCGATTGCCCCTTCCACACAATCTTCTCTTACCACTGCAACCCCCTCAGCTGCCCAGCCTTACTCTCCTTGTCCATCATGCATCCTACCCTCCTCCTTTGCCTCTTCTCTCCCTCTTTCCCCTATTTACATTCATCTCTTTGTTCCCCACCCCCCTTTGTTCACTCCCCTTTCTTACTCCTGCATACCCTTTCTGCCACCTCTGCCACTCATACTTATGCTGAGTAGCACCTTATTCCTCAAACAGGCTTTATGGATAGCAGAATGTGCTCCTAAATGGTGTATTGTCTGGACTTGCAGCCAAATTTTCTTTTCTTTTCACTAAAGATCAGCTTATTTTTTGCTAAAATGAAATGTATTTAAACCATTCATTTGACTTCAGATTATGTGAATATGTGAAGATTTAAAGATTTAAAGCTTGAGGATGATTGCTTAATTTAATTTCAGGTCATAGGATGGTTGCTTAATTTTTTTTCAGGTTACTTATAAACTGTTCTCAGTGCCGAGTTCCTCCACCTCTTGCTGGAGTATCTCCAGAAAATACTAAATGCATAGCCTTCTGTTTTGAATTTTAAAAAGGAATAGGCCAGGTCGGGCCATCAATTTTAAGGCAGAATTCTCATAGACTCATAGACTTTAAGATCAGAAGAGACCATTGTGATTATCTAGTCTGACCTGCACACTCCAGGACACAGAGCCTCACCCACCCCCTCCTGCAATAGACCCATAACCTCTGGCTGAGTTACTGAAGTCCTCAAATCATGATATAAAGACCTCAAGTTACAGGGAATCCACCATTTACTCTAATTTAAACAGCAAGTGATGCAGGCCCCATGCTTCAGGGGAAAGTAAAAAACCTGCCAAGCTGACCTGGGGGGAAATTCCAACCCCAAATATGGTAATCAGTTGAACCCTGAGCATGTTGACAAGTCCCACCAGCCAGATAACTGGGAAAGAATTCTCTGTAGTAAGTCAGAGCCCTCCCCATCTAGTGCCCCAGCTCTGGCTGTTGGGGATTTTTGCTACTAGTGGTGGCAGATGGGTTACATGCCATTGTAGGAAATCTCATCATACCATCCTCACCATAATCTTATCAAGCACAGTGTTAAAACAAGTTAGGATTTTTGCCCCACTATTCCAGAACTTCACTCCTCTGATATTAAGAAACCTTTGTCTAATTTCAAGCCTAAACTTATTGATGGCCAGTTTATATCTCTATGTTTTTGTGTCATCATTGTCACTTAACTTAAATAACTCCTCTCCCTTCCTGGTATTTATCCCTCTGATGTATTTATAGAGAGCAATCATATCTCCCTTCAATCTTCTTTTGGTTAGGCTAAATAAGCGAAGCTCTTTGAGACTCCTCTTGTAAGCTAGGTTTTCTATTCCTCTGATCATCCTAGTAATGTTTGTCTGCACCTGTTCCAGTTTGAATTAATCTTTCTTAAACACGGGAGAACAGAATTGTACACAGTATTCCAGATGAGTGTTCACCAGTGCTTTATATAATGGTAATAACACTTCCCTATCTCTACTGAAAATACCTCGCCTGATACATCCAAGGATTGCATTAGCCGTTTTCACAGCTGCATCACATTGGTAGCTCATAGTCATCCTGTGAACAACCAATACACCCAGGTCTTCCTACTCCTGTATTGCTTCCAACAGATATGTCCCCAGCTTATAGCAAAAACATTTGTTAGTCCATAAGTGCATGACCTTGCACTATTGAATTTCATGCCATTTCTATCACTCCAGCTTTCAAGGTCCTTCAGATCTTCTTGTATGATATTCTGGTCCTCTTCCGTATTGACAACCCCTCCCAACTTTGTGTCATCCGCTAATTTCATTAGCACACTTCTACTTTTTGTGCTGAGGTCATGAATGAAAATGTTAAATAAGTTTGGTCCCAAGACCTATCACTGAGGAACTCCACTAGTATTTTCCCTCAAGCCTGACAGTTCACCTTTCAGTATAACCCATTGTAGTCTCCCCTTTAGTTAGTTCCTTATCCACATTTCAATTCTCATATTAATCCCCATCTCCAATTTAACTAATAATTTCCCATGTGGAACTGTATCAAATGCCTTACTGAAATCAGGTATCTGGGGTAGCCGTGTTAGTCTGTATCTACAAAAACAACAAGGAGTCTGGTGGCACCTTAAAGACTAACAGATTTATTTGGGCATAAGCTTTCGTGGGTAAAAACCTCACTTCTTCAGATGCATCTAAGTGAGGTTTTTACCCACGAAAGCTTATGCCCAAATAAATCTGTTAGTCTTTAAGGTGCCACCAGACTCCTTGTTGTTTTTTTACTGAAATCAGGTAGATTAGATTTACTGCATTTCCTTTCTCTAAAAAAAGCCAGCTATCTTCTCAAAGAAAGAGATCAGGTTGGTCTCACATGGTCGTTTCTACCTTTTGTAAAACCATGTTGTATTTTATACCAATTCTCCCCTGATACCAATGGAGATTTCTGCTTAAAACTGACTATAAGTTATGGCTTAATAATTTCAGAAATAGATTGGCTCACTTTTTCATAATAGATGTGATGGAGAACACAAAAGAAATCGATGGATTTTATATTTTCAAAAGCAGTTATTAAGAGGTAATAGAAAATTCATTAATTTTTCAGCTTTTTGAACAATGATGATCATTATTAAGCAAAATAGGAAAACCTGTAATTTTTAGTTAAAAATCAAGTTTTATTTCCCAAAATTGAGAAAAATTATATTTCATGTAATAAAATTACTTAACAATAATTAACAGTAACAATGATTTGACTGGCAGAAATGGGTTCCAAACCAGTTTTCCCAATAAACGCCTATTCTTGGAATCTAAAACTGCTTTTGACAATCAAATCAACACTCACTTCGACAATATACCATTTAAAAATCCCATTGGATAAAGGTGTTTTCATTTAAAAACACTGTTTATTAAAATATCTGGGAAGTTCTTTACAGAACATTATACAACATGGGAAATCCTATTTGATTTATTGTTTGTTTGTTTTGATGTAAACAAAAATATGCTAATACTGCAAAAGAATCATTAATGTGGGTCTATAGATAGTGAGCACATGCAGTGAAGTAATTATGACTCGAAAGGTGGGTGGAAAGACAAGAAACTGGCTTTACAGTTGCTCATGGTCTCTGCTGTTTCCTTTTTAAATTTTTGCTGTCTTCCCAGTCTCTCAGGTTTCCCCCTTCAAGTCCCCCTATCTCCCACCTACTCTACAAGACTTCCTCCAGTCTCCATGCATCTGAAGAAGTGAGGTTTTTTACCCACGAAAGCTTATGCCCAAATAAATCTGTTAGTCTTTAAGGTGCCACCGGACTCCTTGTTGTTTTTCCAGTCTCCCTGCAATTTATTTCTACCCATCCTCCCCACACACTCACTGTCTCTGGTTCCTAGTTTCCCTAGCCTCCACTTCAGTACAGTACAGTTCAGTATTTTTTCCCCTTACATTTTGGCATCTCTTTTTAATCCTCCCAATGTTCTGGAAGTCAGAATCTCTTCCCTACAACCTGCTGGACTTGGGAAGTGGCCTTTTCTCTGCTGCTCCCCCGGTGACCAGCTGCATGTAGAGCCAGAGCTCTCTGTGCTGCTGAGCAGTTGTTGAGTGGCTCTGTGAAGTGGATGTGGGGAGAGGCACCTGAGCACTGCAGGACACAGCACAGGTCACTGCTTCTGTCCTCCAGATCTTTTGTCCTCTTTCCTTCTACAAGGCTAAGAGTGGGAGAGAAAGAAACTGTCATCACCCCCTACCTAAAAATTGTAGGGCTGATGTCCTCTCCCGCCCCACCATCATAATATTTATTCCCATGTTCATGATTAAAAAGTGTCCTCAATTTTGGGAGAGATTACTGGTTGCAGTGATGTCATCCTTTTTACGGCTAGGGAATATCTCTCAAACTGGCAGAAACTTCCAAAACAGAGAAAACCTTTTTTAAGTGCAACCACTGTACTGACTGCGTTCTGACCCAACAAGGTCCATAAGGAGCACCCTGTACAGATTATTCCTGCACAGAACAGGGACAGAATCAATCTGTGATATTTGGGGCAGCCGGGTGAAAAAAGAATCCTGGTTGACCACCCCTCTGGCCTCAAGTACCACTCCAGGACAACCCCTCAGAGTTGCAGACAGTGATTGCCCCATCTTGCAGACAACATCCACAGTAGGAGGCTCAAAGGGAGGAAATGTCCTTGAAGTTTCCCTTGTATAGTTCCTCCCAGCTTGTTTTCTTAAGGGGCATCAGGGTTTGCTCTCCTAATAGAACTGGTGCCAGTCCATTCCCTCCCCCAGACTTCCTGGATCCCCTCATCTCTGCAGAAGTCTAAGGCCATCTTTGTGGACATTCTGCCCCTGGCAGTGAATGTAACTCAGGGCTTCTCCAGCTATTATTGCCCCAAGGAAGCCTCTGTGCTCAGGTGAATTTAGGGTTATAGACAGGACCGGTGCAACCATTTAGGCAAACTAGGCGGCCGCCTAGGGCGCCCAGTGGTTGGGGGCGCCTAAAAGCCCACTCAGGCAAGGTGGAGTGAAGGTGAGCTGGGGCAAGGGGGGGGGAGGGGCGGGCGCGGGGAGGGCTGCCCACAGTAATTGGGGGGGGGGCGCACAGGGGAACCGCTCCCTGCCCCAGATCACTTCCACTCTGCCTCCTCCGCTGAGCACGCAGCCCCCGCTCTAAGTCTCCTCCAATCGGCGTTGCAAGCCTGGGAGGGGAGGAGAATTAGAGCGGCGCTGGCATGCTCAGCGGAGGAGGTGGAGCCAAGGTGAGCTGGGGCAGGCTCCCCAGGCAGGGTTAGCTGCCGCAGAGGGGGGGCTCCCCGGGCGTGGTTAGCTGCCGTGGAGATGGGCTCCCCGGGCTGGGATAGCTGCTGCGGGGGCGGGGGGGTCTCCCCAGGCGGGGTTAGCTGCCGCGGAGGGGGGGTAGCTGCTGCGGGGGGGGGGGGGGGGGGGCCGGGGGGGGGGGGGGGGGGGGCCCCCCGGGTGGGGGGCTGGGTTAGCTGCCGCAGGGGGACGGGGTTAGCTGGGTGGGGTGCAAGGTGGAAGTTTCGCCTAGGGCGCGAAACTTCCTTGCACCGGCCCTGGTTATAGACTAGCATTTTCCAAACATTAATCTTCCAACGTACATGAAAATTATCATCCTATTATGGAAGTGGGGATACTGGGGCAGATAGGATAAGTGACTTGATTAAAGTGATACATAAAGTGATACATGTCAGGGCCAGGATTCAAATGCAGGAATCTTTATTTCTCAGTCCTGTCTTTCGTCCTCTAATGCTCAAAAGGCGATGGGTGCTAGTGAAAACTGCAATAGCCCCTTGCTGTGGCCAAAAGCTACATTGATTGCACAGCACAGAAGTCTGCTCAGCTGTTGGTAGCCTGTCAGTGGTTGATAGGGAAATTATAACCGTCCTGGTGGTATCAGTGGCAGCTTGATGTTGTGTGTTATTGCCTGCTTGCAGGGATACCCTTAAGGTGCAATAGATAAAGATTTTAGGGTTGTTTTCTGCTTATTATCATCTCTGGGAAAAGCTGGCTGGATACACTGGCATTGCAAACAATCAGTATAGACTTCTTTTTTGTGATTCCATGGAAAGGGCCAAATTCTGTGCTCACTTACACCAGTGTACATCTCAAGTAAGTCTGCTGGCTTAAATCCAAAGTTAGTGTGTTGATTTACAATGAGGACAGAATTTGGGCTCACTGAATTTTGGAATTTGGGCTCATTTTGACAGCCTGATTGTCAACAGTATATTACCCTGATCAAAGTGAATTTCACACCCCCATTCTCAGTGGTATGTCCAGTTCAACACCCTGTATAAGGCAGAGAGATAAAATGTATTGAGTAACAAAATATATCTCAAATTTATGAATGTAGATGTATTTATGTCTCAGTATAATGGAATATTATTCAGTAATTTTCAAAGTATTCAGTAATATTTTGCTGATGGATTTTGTTCTGTTTTTCTGTGCACGTGTTCTCTGATTTGACTTGCTTTTTTCCTCATAGGATGCTGAGTGCAATTTGTATGCTACATCTGAAGTGTGACCTTGGCTTCTCATGTGCTTTGATTCAGATAGCAAAGATCTCCGAGTGTTTGAGCTTTTGTAGGTCATTTCAGCGTTACGTCCATTTCAAACAGTTTTAATGTGATGTTTTATATAAATATCAAGTTATGATCTATTTTAATTGTCTGCAGTTCAGTTTTGTGAGACAGGGACAGTTTGCAATTAGCCCTCATTCAGGTGTGCTGTGCCAGGAGTGGGGAGGACGTGTGCAAGCAATCTTTACCTCTCCCTGCCCCATACATAAAGGCTACAGCCCTGGTGCACTCTACATTACCCCTCTCTCCCAGGAGCAGGCAAGGAGGAGAGGCTGTAGCTCAGCCTCCCCATGCACCTGGTAGCAGTGCTGGAAGTAAGCAGCACCCTATGAAAAAGTGCCTGGGAGCTCTGGGAGGCATTCTGCTTCTCTAAGGCAGAACACGCCCCAGGGCTTCCCCTTGCAGGGGTACAGCTCTGCACTTCCCCAAACAAAGGATTGTGCTGTACAGATACAATTAAGCCCACAATTAATACTTGTGTTTTATGATTCCTTCGCTTTCATTATTCACCCTGTATTTTTAGCTGTTTCTTATAAATATCGTATGGCATGATGGAGAGAATTAATTTTTGAAAGGGCATCTGTGTGCAGACATGAACTGAATATCCAGCCAGACCACCTTAAGGACCTAGCCTAGTCCTCGTGGCGCTCAATCTGAGGGGAAGTTATGTCCCTTTGGGATTTGCCAAGACGATGATGACTGTGTCTGTTTTCTCAACGCTTTTTTGTCTGGTTAGTAGCACTGAAAGCAACCTGATGTGAACATGAGGGCAAAATCCTGGTTTCTCTTGCTTGGGTGCTTTGTGGGGATGGGGGCACCGGGAGCTTCATTCCTCTGTGCAGTCCACCTCTGCAGGAGTAGGGCAGGATGGTTTCTTGTTAGGAATGCATTTCAGATTTTAGGGGAGCAACTTTAACCTTGATTCCAGGGACTACTAAGGCATCTGAAAACTCTAGGGTTTTTTTGCAGATGATAACTTAGAAATTAGCTGACATGAGCTCTGTATCTAATTCCTGTATAAAGAAAGAAAAAATATACATACAAACACCAAGTAAAGCCATATTTTAATTTTATTTGTACATTTAGAACAATCAGAAGATAATATAGCAAAATATTCCCAATCCCAAACCTTGAGGTGGAGTCAGAACTGTTCAGCTGCGTCCTGCCATTAAACCATTAACACTCTCGTTCAGCTCGATCAGTGGTGGGGAGGAGCCTGTGCTTTGGGAACAGAGAAGTCCATTTAAATCCCCATACAGGGTAAAGTCCCATATGAGGAAGGGGTGCCACTGTCACTGAGGGTCCTGCAGCTCTTGGGGGGAGAATTCTGGATTTGGGAATGACAGGTCCCAAGATCTCATTTCAGACAAGCCTAAGCAAAGACTGTGGAAGTTACGGGGTGGAAGCACTTGCTTCCACATAAGAGATTTCTTATGCTGATGTCAGAAGTAAGATCTGAACAGCTGGTTCTGAGGGCAAGGTTTGTCTGTCTAGGCAAGTATATAACGAACAGGCTAGTGTGTATGTGCACCATGTACCTCTCGTGGTTCCTCTGATTGCCATGGGCCCTATACTGCTAACAGAGATTCTCCGTTACCTCAGGCATCAGGGCCCTGTGCTTTGGTACAGGTGGTTCTGCCCCAGCCACAGCTGTGAAGCTCTCCAAGGCTTCTGTGTGCAGCACAGCGGCACATGGTGATTCCAACGGGCTGAGGAACTGTTACAACAGAGCAGTACCTCCCTGGGTTATTCCTTCACCATCCCAGTGCCCAATGAGCTGTTCAATGCAGTGAAAAGGTTGTTACAGCATAGAACAGGGTAAAATAAAAGCTGGCCATTGTAATTTGAAATCCATGTGTGAGTGACAGGGGCCATGATTTCATCAGCAGCTGTGAAAAACTTGAGTCGCCAGACCCCTGAGCTGGAATTGCAGCTTGGGATTCCCCAGTTCCATGGAGCTGAGCGCATGTGAGTGCCAGGGGGGCAATTGCTGCTATCTGGGGCTCTAGGAGGCCTTTCGTCCTTGCCACCGCCATGCAGTTGTGTCAGGCTTGAAGGTCTGTCAACAGCCAAGGGACAGAGGTTAGCTCTGTGTGTGGCAAAGGCCCCGGGATGACACTGACCTTCTGAGTGACCTGAGCAGTGCCCCGTGGGTATGTGTCAATGCAATGTTCAGCCAGGCCTCCCAAGAGCCACAGCTGTGCAGCTGAGCATGCTGGCTTGTCAGCAGAGGAACCCTGGCCAAGGATGAGTCTGTTTAAATTCCAAACACCCTCTAGTGGGAACAATTGGTGATTAGGAACTTTAATGAGAGCTTTAACCCAGGTGCCCTCCCTCTCCCAGCACTGGGAAGGGCCAGGCCCCAGGCTCACAACACTGCGGTCTCATCCCACTGCCTCCACTGGGACCACTCAGTGCTCAACTGATCTGCTGGATCAGGACCTTTAGGAGTAAGAGTAAGAAGCACAGCCTCCTGATGAGTGCTATGCTCACTCTCCCATGCCACAGTGTGTCTCATTACAGCAAAGCCAAAATGCTGTTCTTCAACCTTCATGCAGACTAAAGCAATGATGTAATTGAGCCTCATAACAAATACTTGATAGATCAGCACCACCACAACCCTTTTACATCACAAAATTGATTTGTTCATATATCAAATGTGATTTGTTTATAAACAACCACATCAGTCAACAATTTAACACTCATTCACACCACGCTGTAACAGCAGCAGCAGTGATTTTTAAGCTTTAAAAATGAGATTAAAAGTTGCTGTCACATCATTAAGCGTCAACTAAATTATCACTAAAATCATTTATTTTAATTACATTTTCTGAATATGTACTGTACATATAACAAGATTGAGAAAACAACGAACACTTAGGTTAATAAAAGGGCTAAAAAAACCAACAGAGAAGGAGGAAGGATTATCCAACTAAGTTATAAATGTACGCTGACTTAGCAGCACATCTAAGATGTGGACCTGCTAGAAAGAGTAAGGAGTCAATCTTGCTGCACTCAGCACAGGTGAAACAAAGGAGTTGGTTGCAGCTCCCAGATCCTGGGGTCAGGTAACGACTGTCTGCCCCTTAGGGATTGCCAGAGGTACAGCATGCTTTAGCTACACCCTTCCCTGCCTTGGCCCCACCTCTAACATACCTCTCTATATGGAGAGAATTGCCAGCTGGCTGTTTCAAGCCAGCTAATTGGACCCTTTGCACCTCATTAGCCCCACAAAGAGGCCATAGTGGGCCTCAGGATCCAGCCCTGCATCTTTCTAGAAAGACTTTAGTTGTAAATTGGAGCTGTGAGAATAACTGATTTTTTGGTTTGCTGGCAGTTCCAAAAAATTGAAAAAAAAATTCACTTCATGTTGAATTAAACATTTTGTTCAATTCCCAGAGAAACATTTTGTTTAGATTTTGGGCTTTTTAACCCATTTTTTTTAAAGCAAAGGAACTTTGGAAACATAGGTAGATTCACAAGGATACTATGCCCTGGTCTAAACTACAGAATTACCTAAGTATAGCTACGTCGCTCAGGGGTGTGAGTAATCAGGTGTGTAACATAGTCATGTAGACACTGCTTTGTTGGCTGGAGAGTTTCTCTCGCTGACATAGCTACCAATTCTCGCAGATGTGGATTAACAAAGCTGACGGGTTAGCTCTCTCCCATCAGCTTAGATCATCTTTGGCCTTGGCTACACTTGCGAGTTACAGCGCTGTAAAGCCGCCCCCAGCACTGTAACTCACTCCCCGTCCACACTGGCAAGGCATTTGCTGCAGTGCTGTATCTCCGTGGTTGCAGCACTGCGTGTACTCCACGTCCCCGAGAGGAATAGCAAGTATTGCGCTGCCACTGCAGCGCCAGTGTGGCCGCCCAATGCGCTGTGACTGGCCTCCAGAAGTATTCGGCAGTATCCCACAATGCCTGTTCTAGCCACTCTGGTCATCAGTTCAAACTCTACTGCCCTGGCCTCAGGTAACCAACCATGTGACCCGCCCTTTACATTTCCTGGGAATTTTAAAAATCCCCTTCCTGTTTGCTCAGCCAGGTGTGGCGTGGAGTGCTATCAGCGAATCTTTCCAGGTGACCATGCCTCCACGCACCAAGCGAGCCCCAGCATGGAGCAATGGCGAGTTGCTGGACCTCATCAGTGTTTGGGGGGAGGAAGCTGTCCAGTCCCAGCTGCGCTCCAGCCGTAGGAATTACGATACCTTCGGGAAGGTATCAAAGGACAAGATGGAAAGGGGCCATGACCGGGACACCCTGCAGTGCAGGATTAAAGTGAAGGAGCTGCGGAGTGCCTACTGCAAAGCCCATGACGCAAACGGCCTCTTGGGTGCTCCCCCTGTGACCTGCCGATTCTACAAAGAGCTGGATGCGATACTTGGGGTTAACCCCACCTCCACTCCTAGCACCACCATGGACACTTCAGAGTCGGTGTGGGGGGGGGAGGAGGAGGAAAACGGGAGTGAGGGTGGTGGGCCGGATGGAGACACCCCGGAATCCCTGGAGCCATGCAGCCAGGAGCTCTTCTTGAGCCAGGAGGAAGGTGGCCAGTCGCAGCGGCCGGTACTTGGTGGAGGACAAACAGAAGAGCAGGTTCCCGGTAAGCGGGTTTTTTTTCGGGAAGGAATTTTTTCGGTGCGGGCTCTTTGGGAGAGGAGGGTTAGGCATGCATGCCTAGATGCGGAATAGTGCATTGATGTGGTTTATCACATCGCGGTAATCGACCTCGGTAATCTCCTCGAATGTCTCATCCAGAACGTGTGCAATGCGCTTGCGCAGGTTTATCGGGAGAGCCACCGTGGTCCTTGTCCCAGCCAGGCTAACGTGTCCATGCCACTGTGCCGCGAGGGGCGGGGGGACCATTGCTGCACACAGGCAAGCTGCATATGGGCCAGGGCGGAAGCCGCATTGCAGTAGAAGACCCTTCCTTGCTTCCCAGGTCACCCTCAGCAGCGAGATATCGTCCAGGATGAACTCCTGTGGAAAATGTTGGGACACTGTTCAGTGTAGGTGCCTCCTGAAGCTGTTGGCTCTCCCCAAGGCACAGAAACCCAGAGGACAGTGCAGCCCTGAAACAATCAGTCCCCCTTACTCACCATTTTGAGGCTCCCTTGGGATGTGTGTGCTCTGTTTCAGATGGGAAAATTATGCTATTGTGTAGACCCTGTGTGTTTTCTACTCCTTAAGTGTGGGGGGAATCATTACTCTGTCTGGTATAAACAATGCTGCCTCTGTTAAATGTTGCATTTTGCCTATACAACTGCATCAACCTTGAGACCTCAGCCATCCCTCTTATCGCCTGCTCAGAGACTGCAAAGACTCAGGAAGAGACCGCGAAAAAGCAAAGAAGACATGCTGCAAGAAGTAATGCAGCAATCTGTTAAAGAGAATGAGAATGCACAGGACTGGAGGGAGAGAGAAAGCAGGATCCGCCAGGAAAACGCAGCGCAGCGGCGGCAAAGCACCGAGCACCGGCAGCAAAGCACGGATCGGCTCATAAGCATCCCGGAGCGCCAAGCAGATGCTATTCAGGAGCTCGTAGCCATGCAGAAGGAGCAGTACCGCAAATGCAAACACCACCCCCCCACAGCCCTTGTCCCAAAACTCTTTCCGTTGTGCCCCACTGTCACCTCCAACAAACTTTCCCCAAATTCCATGTTCTTCACGCCACCCGCTGCCTCCAACACCAGTATCTTCACCACTCAGCCCTGAAAACCACGACCCTTACCCTCTGCACTCAACCCCCATCACCATGCAGTATAGCTATCCTGAAGTGCAGCACTCACTGCACAGCACACCAGACAGGACATACGCGAATCTGTGATTGTACTGTTCCCCACTCCACCCCCTTGTTTCTTTTCAATAAATATTTTTTTTTCCTTTTCAATAAATGGATTTTTTGGCTTTGAAAACATTCTTTATTATTGCATAAAGTAAAAGACTCCTTAGCCCAGGAAATAAACAGGCACTGCAAGTCTGCTTGTCTGCTTAGCAAACACTGATTCCTAAAAATTGGAACTACTGCACTTCACTCCCGTGCAGGGCACCAGATATCACTGCTGGTTTTCAGCCTCAAATTGCTCCCTCAAGGCATCCCTAATCCTTGCAGCCCCGGGTTGGGCCCCTGTAATAGCCCTGCTCTCTGGCTGTGCAAATTCAGCCTCCAGGTGTTGAACCTCGGAGGTCCATGCCTGAGTGAAGCTTTCACCCTTCCCTTCACAAATATTATGGAGGGTACAGCATGCAGATATAACCACGGGGATGCTGTTTTTAGCCAAGTCCAGCTTCCCATACAGAGATCGCCAGCGGGCCATTAAACGGCCAAAGGCACACTCCACAGTCATTCGGCACCGGCTCAGCCTGTAGTTGAACCGTTCCTTGCTGCTGTCACGGTTCCCTGTGTAGGGTTTCATGAGCCACGGCATTAACGGGTAAGCAGGATCTCCAAGGATCACAATGGGCATTTCAACTTCCCCTACCGTGATCTTCCGCTCTGGGAAAAAAGTCCCGGCCTGCATCTTCCTGAACGGCCAAGTGTTCCAAAAGATGCGTGCGTCATGCACCTTTCCGGGCCAGCCTGTGTTAATGTCAATGAAACGCCCACGGTGATCGACAAGTGCCTGGAGAACCATAGAGAAATACCCCTTCTGATTAACGTACTCGGATCCTAGGTGGGGTGGTGCCAGAATAGGAATGTGCATCCCATCTATCGCCCCTCCACAGTTAGGGAACCCCATTTGTGCAAAGCCATCCACTATGTCCTGCACATTACCCAGAGTCACGGTTCTTCTGAGTAGGATGCGATTAATGGCCCGGCAAACGTGCATCAACACGATTCCAAGGGTCGGCTTTCCCACTCCAAACTGGTTTGCGACCGACTGGTAGCTGTCTGGAGTTGCCAGCTTCCAGATTGCAATAGCCACCCGCTTCTCCACTGGCAAGGCAGCTCTCAATCCCGTGTCCTTGCGCTGCAGGGTGGGGGCGAGCTCCTCACACAGTCCCATGAAAGTGGCTTTTCTCATCTGAAAGTTCTGCAGCCACTGCTCGTCATCCCAGACTTCCATGATGATGTGATCCCACCACTCAGTGCTTGTTTCCCGAGCCCAAAAGCGGCATTCCATGGTGCTGAGCATGTCCGTGAATGCCACAAGCAATTTCGTGTCGTATGTGTTACGCGGCTCGATAGCATCGTCAGACTCACTCTCACTGTCACTTTGGATCTTAAGGAATAGTTCAACAGCCAAACGTGATGTGTTGGCGAGACTCATCAGCATACGCCTCAGCAGTTCGGACTCCATTTCCCACAGACAGATCGTGCTGCACAGAAACCATTGAAAGATGGCGCCGAAGGTGGATGGAAACAAAGGGATTTCTGGGATGCGAAGCGATGCATCACGGGGCGTTGGGACAGGACCCAGAATGCCCCGCACCCACGCCCCCTTCCCACAACCCATGGCGCCAGAATGGGAAGAGGTGCTCTGTGGGATAGCTGCCCATAATGCACCACTCCCAATGGCGCAGCAAATGTGGCCATGACAGTGCACTGGACACCTGTCAGTGTGGACAGACTGCAGTGCTTTCCCTACTCAGCTGTACGAAGACAGGTTTTAACTCACAGCACTGTACAGTTGCAAGTGTAGCCAAGGCCTTTGTTAAAGTGCTACAGCGGTGCAGCTGCACCGATGCAGCGTTTTAAGTGTAGACCTGCCCTTAGATGCCTAACTCCAACATTTAGGGATCTTTCACAAAGCCACAGAGGAGCAGATGCCCCACCATGAACGCGGTAGTTAGGGCACTCACCTGGGATGAGGGAGACCTAAATTTAAATCTCTTCATAGGAGCAGAGATTTGAACCCTTGTCTCCTCCTACTAAGATATGTGCACTTGTCTTCAGGCTATGCAGGCAGGGGTGGGAGATGAGAGGGAGTTGCTCTTGTCTAGGGTAACCAGACAGCAAATGTGAAAAATCAGGACAGGGGGTGGGGAGTAATAGGAGCCTATATAAGAAAAAGACCCCAAAATCGGGACTGTCCCTATAAAATCAGGACATCTGGTCACGTTACTCTAGTCTCTTCTGTTGAAGTTGTTCCATTTTGTATAAATAATTAAATATTTATTGGAGCAGGGACTGAAACCCAGGTGTCCCCTCTTTCAGGTGAGTGCTCTAATCACCAGGCAAATCACTCTCATTTTCTGGTCCAATAAGTAGTTAATTATTATACAAAATGTACCAGCTTCACCAGAGGAGATTCCCACCCCAGAGCAGCCAATACCCTGGTGATTAGGACACTCAGTTGGGAGCATGTGAGTTTAAGTCCATGCTCCAGAGTGAGGAGACAAACCTGGGTCTCCCACATTAGAGATGAGTGTCCTGGCTATTGGTCATGGGGACAAGGATCATACCATGTCCTCCTCCTTAATTTTTTGAATGGTACGTAAGCCTCCTTGTGACTCTAACCTGAAAAATCAAAACATTTTATTCTGAAAATATCAAAATGAATGAAACAATTTGTCAAAATTGATATAAATTTGCAAAATATTTCAGTTTACTCAAATCTGTATTTTTGTGTCTAAAAAGTTTCAGCTGAAAAAATTTCCCCAGTTGTATTGTAAATATCATGCTCACTGGTAATATTGCATGTATATTTTTAAATTACTTAGGAAAAAAGCATCCTCCATACTGAATGTTTTTCTAGTAGTTTAGAAGGGAGATTTTCATACCTACTGTATTCTATGTTCGACAGGGTCAATACCCCAGGCCAAACAGTTCATCAATCAACATCCACAGGAGGAGCAAAACTGCTTTTCTTATGTGCTGTTCTGATCAGAGCCCTGGCATCACCCAACTGTATGAGATCGAACCCTCTAGCTGTGCCTTTGACAGAGACTCCAACTGGAGCGTAGGGAGCAGACCGTTTTTGCTACATCTCTCAGAAGTGAAAGATTTCTGATTTATCTCTCCTCAAGAAAAAGTCTTTGCAGTAATTACCTAAAAATTGCCTAAGACCTTCATGTCATAAAATATACAAATTTGTGAGAAAATCATATCAAATCAAAAGGAAAAAGCTTAAAGTTGTATCTGATGTAAGCCTGGGCAATCAGCTTACCTAGAGAAGGTAAAACTTATATCAGTACAATAGTATCAATGCAGGAAATAAAAGTATCCAGAGTACTCCTCATGGTGTCAAAGTTGCTGCCTTTTAATTTATCTCTGAGTGTCAAGACTTGCACAGGCACACGCATGCTCACGCGCTCTGTAATCTTCTTCAGCCCCCACTCTTCTCTTTCTCTCTTCCTATTTATATCTCTGAAAGTCTTTGAAGTAAAGGTCTGATCTTTCATTATACCAAGCATGAATGCATCATCTATATTTAGCATCCTGAAAAAGCTATTTGCACAGGTGCATCTAAGAACATTGTGATTTCGAGCAATTGTTATCTGTACCAGATTCATCTAATATTGTATGGCACCATGTTTCCCTGAGTAAATTGGAGTCATCTGTTTCTTGTCAGTTCCCAGGTGAATTTGAGAAGTTTCTTTGGGTTCATAGAAGTGTTAACTCATCATACCGTGTTTCCCCGAAAATAAGACAGTGTCTTATATTAATTTTTGCTCCCAAAGATGCACTAGGTCTTATTTTCAGGGGAGGTCTTATTTTTCCTGGAGCTTCGGGGCCTTATATTCCGGGGTGGCCTTATTATCGGGAAGGTCTTATTTTCGGGGGATGTCTTATATTACAGCGAGAGGCAAAACTGGAAGTAGGTCTTATTTTCGGGGGATGTCTTATTTTCGGGGAAACAGGGTATGTATCCTGATTAGACTAAGGTATTTTTGTGTACCATAGGACTGATTCTCCATAGCCTTGCACTTTGTGTAATCCTTTACACGTGGGCCCAGGGGCTGTAAAATTTTACCAGATCAGAATGCACATATGTAAATGTGACTACACCAGGGGTTAGGCAGTGGTAAATCAGACCCTAACGGTTCACATCCTCTAGAACAGGGGTTCTCAAACTGGGGGTCAGGACCCCTCAAGGGATCACAAGGCTATTACATGAGGGGTCGTGAGCTGTCAGCCTCCACCCCAAACCCTGCTTTGCCTCCAACATTTATAATGGTGTTAAGTATATAAAAACATGTTTTTAATTTATAAAGATGGTCGCACTCAAGAGGCTTGCTGTATGAAAGGTGTCACCAGTAAAAAAGTTTGAGAACCACTGCTCTAGAATGAGGTCTCTAACTCCTCTTGCATAGAATCCAGTCTAAAACTCGTTGAACTATATGGAGAGGTCAAGGTCTTAATTTTTAGGCATTAGGTGAGGATCTTTCAGTGATGGGTTTAAAATGACAGTGACTGTGGAGTTTTTTTTAAATAATTCTATATGTCTCAGTACTACTGAGACATATCCAGTAGGATTCTTAATAAGCAACACTCAAATCTATAAAAATCTGTTATCTTAATACTCAAAGGGGTACTATGAGTAATTTCCATTTCCACTGAAGGGCAATACCTTGGTAAATCAACTTCACATTGCTGGGAGAATAGTTAATTCAGAAGAAAGCAGTGTCAACAATTTAGATATGACCTTGCACTCCTCTTTTAGGCATAATCCTGTGAAGACAGTAGGAGATTTACATGACTATTAATAATATGACTGAGATTGAAGAGCCTGATTCAAAACCCATTAAAATCAATAGGACTCCTTTGGGAATGGGATCAAGCCCTTAGTAACCCCCTCAAAAGTAAGCCCTTCATAACCCACTGCATCCTCAGATAATGCAAATCAATATAGTTCTAAGCAACAGAGGGTCCTGTGGCACCTTGAAGACTAACAGAAGTATTGGGAGCATAAGCTTTCGTGGGTAAAGACCTCACTTCTTCAGATGCAAGTAATGGAAATCTCCAGAGGCAGGTATAAATCAGTGTGGCGATAACGAGGTTAGTTCAGTCAGGGAGGGTGAGGTGCTCTGTTAGCAGTTGAGGTGTGAACACCAAGGGAGGAGAAACTGCTTCTGTAGTTGGATAGCCATTCACAGTCTTTGTTTAATCCTGATCTGATGGTGTCAAATTTGCAAATGAACTGGAGCTCAGCAGTTTCTCTTTGGAGTCTGGTCTTGAAGTTTTTTTGCTGTAAGATGGCTACCTTTACATCTGCTATTGTGTGTCCAGGGAGGTTGAAGTGTTCTCCTACAGGTTTTTGTATATTGCCATTCCTGATATCTGACTTGTGTCCATTTATCCTCTTGTGTAGTGACTGTCCAGTTTGGCCAATGTACATAGCAGAGGGGCATTGCTGGCACATGATGGCATATATAACATTGGTGGACGTGCAGGTGAATGAGCCGGTGATGTTGTAGCTGATCTGGTTAGGTCCTGTGATGGTGTTGCTGGTGTAGATATGTGGGCAGAGTTGGCATCGAGGTTTGTTGCATGGGTTGGTTCCTGAGTTAGAGTTGTTATGGTGCGGTGCGTGGTTGCTGGTGAGAATATGCTTAAGGTTGGTGGGTTGTCTGTGGGCGAGGACTGGCCTGCCTCCCAAGGTCTGTGAAAGTGAGGGATCATTGTCCAGGATGGGTTGTAGATCTCTGATGATGCGTTGGAGAGGTTTAAGCTGAGGACTGTAGGTGATGGCCAGTGGAGTTCTGTTGGTTTCTTTTTTGGGCCTGTCTTGTAGCAGGAAGCTTCTGGGTACACGTGTGGCTCTGTTGATTTGTTTCTTTATTTCCTTGTGTGGGTATCGTAGTTTTGAGAATGCTTGGTGAAGATCTTGTAGGTGTTGGTCTCTGTCTGAGGGGTTGGAGCAGATGCGATTGTACCTCAGTACTTGGCTGTAGACGATGGATCGTGTGGTGTGTCCGGGGTGGAAGCTGGAGGCATGAAGGTAGGCGTATCGGTCGGTGGGTTTTCGGTATAGGGTGGTGTTAACGTGGCCATTGCTTATTTGTACGGTGGTGTCTAGGAAGTGGACCTCCCGTGTAGATTGGTCCAGGCTGAGGTTGATGGTGGGGTGGAAGCTGTTGAAATCCGTAGGTGCCAATGAGTCTGAATACTTCATCTTCAAATATCAGGGAGTCGGCATGTCATACAGGGTCAGAGATTTATCTGAAGAGGTCCTGAGGTAACTAGTATGTTCTGTATGTATTAAACAGGGTCTAAGTACTGTTTGTACTTACCCAATGGAAAACAATTACTTAACCTACTAAATCAGTGTGCCAGTTTGAATGTAAAACATTTTTAAAATGGTGTAACATGATTTTAAATAATCTATTCTTACATAAGAGTCCTTTCTTAAACTAATAAAGAAAAATTATGCTAACATTCTTAATTGTATAGGTATTGCTAAGGGTCTCAGACTAGAAAATTCGGAATCATTACTGTACTTTTGACAACAGCATAGAGACTGTGAAAATACGAATAAAAATAGTTTTGGGGCTTTTTTTGGTTATAACATATTTGCTTCATGTAGATGTTTCAGATAGCCACTGGATAGCTGATATAATATTAGTACTGATGACAAGAGACACAGCAGCAGCATTGACAGTAGAAATTCTGGAGCTTTTTTGCCTGCCTACGAAGGCTGCTTTCTGTTTTGATCCATGACAGTTTAACTGACAGAGCTCTGGTGTCAGCTGTAGCAGTGTCTTCACTTACTGTACCTCTTACAAGGAAGTGAGACATTCAAAAATTTACTAACAATGGTATGATCAACATGACACTGTAATGAAACCTAGGAGGATATTGGTATAATATATCAGACCAGAAACCATCATTAGTGTCATAGCTCTTACTGGTATATATCCTTTTTTCTAACCCTTATAACATTTCAAATAGAATATAGTAAGGTGCTTTGTTCCTCTAAGGACTGCTAGTGTAACAAGGCAATCTTTTGATTTAAGCCCTTACAAGTCTGGCCAGAATGGCTTGCAGAATAAAGCACATTGATTAAATAATTCAAAGTATTGTAGTGGGAAATGATGTGTAATCCCCATTCTCATAATAACTCTGTTTCAAATGAACCAAGGTAGAGCAGAGGAGTGGATAGAACTGCTGGATCATTTAAGGCCTAATCTTGTGAAGTTCTGAGCATCTCCTGAGAGGAGCTCAGCACCTTCAGTTCTGTTTGAAGTTGAGAGCACTGACTGTCTCTCGGGAATGGGACTTTACTTTCCAAATACAGAGTTTTGTAGCATTCTTTTGTTCAGGAGATTTACTGCACTGCATTCTGTAAGTAGTGCTGTTACTTTGTTTGGATTGCTCACTATGGGTCCATTCACTGCTAAGTATTATGTATTATTTGATTAGTAGATATAAGAGAATAAATAATATTTTATAATCCCTTCATACCTGCTAGAAGGTCTGATAACAAAAAGAACAGGCAGTACTTTGAACTGTGTATAACATAAACATTTTAATCTGTTTTAAAATTGGCTTCTTCTTTACAACAGGAAGAGAATCAAAATACATAACATTAGCAAATGGCTAATATTTGAAATTGCTGGGTTAGTTAAGAGAGAGTGAAGCGTTAAGATTTTTCGTATATGGTGGCTTTACTGCTAGATTTAAATATACCACTTTCATTTTATAAAATTAAGTCAATAATCAATTGAGTAATATTTTAATTCCTTTTAGTCATTTTGCTGAGTCATGCATAACCTTCAGTGTTACGCCTCCTCCTTTCTAATGTTTTACTTGTGCATTGGCACTAAAAGTGTCATGTATACAAATTGTAGTTGAAGTTAGTGGAAGCTGTAAATGTGCAGCTCCTCTGAAAAACAGGCCATTTTTGCTTAGAGAGCCTTACTATGGGTTTAGGCACAAACCTTCTGGTAGCCAGCTTTCAAAGTGTAGACCTTTGAATCCATCTATATTTTATACAGAAAAAAATTATATAAACAGATATTAAGGATGCATAATCAAGAATTCAAAAGTTAGGAAATGCCAGGACTAATGTTGCGTGCACACCCTAAATTCAGCCCCCTTGTGCATATGAAATATGATGTAGTCTTATTTATGTGATCACATCCCATTTTCCCAGGACTCCTGCCTCATTCAGTAAATGGATAGTTACTCAATATTTTGTTTTATCCTCACCATTGAATGTGTGGCCCAAGGCCTTATTTAAAATTCAAAACCTGCTCTGAAGACAAAATCATTCATTTACTCATGGGCTTTCCATGGCACTCATCACTATAGTATCTGAGTGCTTCACAAACATTAATTATGTTCACAACACTTTTTTGAGGTCAGGTGATGTTATTAGTCTTCCCATTTTACAGAACAAGAACTGAGGTACAGAGACATTAATGTCAAAGGTGTCTACTAATTTTGGATACTGAATTTGAGACACCTCAGTTATGATTTTTCAGCGTACTTAGCATTATGTAGCACTTTTTATGTTCAAAACATGCAATGTGAGAGGAAGTATGGTCCAGTGGTTAGGACATTGTCCTCACACTTAAGAGACCCAGGTTCAGTTTCTTGCTGTCCTTCAGATTTCCTGTGTCACCTTAGGCCTGAATGCACAAAATGAGTAAGGTGTTTTGATGTTGTGCATTGCTATGCCTGACTTTTAAGTGCCTAGAAAATCACTAGTTCACAAAGCTTGACCTAAACTTCTATACAGTGACTGGGGAGAGAGAGGTGTCTTGAATGGGATTCACACAAGCCTGTGTGCTAGGCAGGGTCACCTATGCTAGCCAGTGAGAGATGCCAATGATGGGTGTGTGCTAACCCCCACCCCCTCTCAGATATAGGCACTTAAGTCTGGGCTGGAGGGAGGCACCTATCTGGGCTTGAGATTCGTAGCTGCAGACAGTCTCTTGGCATTAGGCACCTATGCTATTAGCAAGTAGCCCGTGGGGAGGAGGATGACCTGCCATGTAACTTTGAGCCCAGTGGTTAGGGTACTCACCTGGGATGTGAGACACCCCCACTGCACCCTCCCATTTAAGTCTAGCCTCCACCTAAAGGGGAGAAGGGATTGAAGGGATCTGCACCTCTCAGGTGAGTGCTCTAACCATTGGGCTATAAGATGTTCTGATGAGGAGACTCCCTCTGTCTCTCTTGTTGAAGCTGTTGCACTCTGGATAAATAAAGAGTCATTGGAGGAGGGGGCTTGGGGCCTGGGTCTTTCACTTCTCAGGTGAATCCCTTACCCATTTGGGTAAAAGTTATAAGAGAGGGCCTCCTCCTCCTCCTCCTCCCAGCTGGTTTTTGTGAACTCGCCTGAGGGATCCGACCTGGTAGGTGCCCTCCCAGCACGCTTGCCAGATGGGCCCTGCACCCAATTTAGGCAGCTGAATGCCCATCTTCCCGTGGTTTGTGAATTGCTCTAGGGCTTAGGCAGGAGATAGGTGCCTGGGCACCTAGAGGGAGGCAACCCTGCGCATGCTCAGAAGCATAAACACAGGTTCCTAGGGAACTTTTAATGCAAAATTGAGGTGGTGAGCGAGTTCAGGTTCCTACAGGCTTCAGAAGGAGTTTTGTACATTGGAGTGGTCCTGAAACTTAGATCTGGGTGCCTCCAAACAGGGACTTGGGACTTGTCTACATGTGGGGGTTAATCCGCAGAGTTTTGCCACGTGTCGGGTAATGCTCATTACTTAAGCCACAGTAATGGTGTGATCACGGGACAATGTGCTCTCTGTCAATGCACATCTTTGTGTATGCTCGGCAGCAATTTGCTGCAAACTAAGGGTGGGGCATTCTCGGGGGCAGGGGAGTGTCCCATGCATTTTTGCTTTACTGCTGAGCCATGTGGATTCAGGCATTTTTCTTGGTGTGAATTTTGAGATACATAGCGGAAGCCAGGCTGGCTCAAATTTTTTAAAAATCCCATGATTCATCAGTCTCCCCCATACTTCCTTTAGGGTGGACTAGTACCATTTTCAAATTACTGATGGCCAGCCTGGACCCAACAATGCTAAGTGGTACTGTGCTAGCAAACTGGAATACGCAGAGGCTTCTTGGGCTGTATTTCAGCACTCAAAGCTGAGTGAATTTGGTTTGGGACCAACCATATGATGTCATAGCAACAGGAGGGTCTTCAACTGTGGTGGAACTGGGACATGGATGAAGAAAAAGAGGAAGACACGGAGCAACTGATAGTAGAGGACTGGTTCCTGGAGAAGCTTCACAGCATGCAGTACCATTTCTGGGCTTGGGAAACCAACATGGATAAGTGGGAAAAGATTGTTCTGCAGACCTGGGATGACCAGCAGTTGTGAGAGAATTTCAGAATGGGGAAGGCAACTTTTTTGGAGATATGTGATGAACAAACTTGGAGCTGCAGCGGCAGTTTACCACCATGCAGTGCCCCATATATGTAGATAAGTAGGTCTCAATTGCCATCTCTAAACTGGCCACCCCGAATGCTAGTGGTCCACAGGGGACCAATTTGGCATGGGGAGATTGACCATTGGGACCGCAGTCATTCAGGTCTCTGATGGCATGGAAAAGGTATTGGGTTATAAATAAGGCTATGTTTTAGTCACCGGTATTGTTAATAAAAGTCATGGACAGGTCACGGGCAATAAACAAAAATTCATGGCCTGTGACCTGTCAATGACTTGTACTATAAATACCCTGACTGAATCTTAGGAGCTTTGGAAGGCTCTGGGGCACTGCTGCTGCTCAGGAGGGGTCCAGGGTGCTGCTGCTGCTCATGGGGAGTAGGGGGCAGCCCGGGGCCGCACTGCTGCTCCGGGGTGAGGGGGCAGCTTGGGGTGCCGCGGCTGCTCTGGGGGAGGCGGGGATGGCTCGAGTCCCTGTGGCTGGGGAGGGGTGGCCTCGGGCCCTGCAGTTGCTCCAGGGCAGTGCCCGGAACCCCTGCTACTCCGGTATCCCCTGAGGCAAGCTGCCTGGGGCCGCCTGAGCAACGGCCAGTGCAGCTGGCCCAAGGCTGCCCTAGCTGCTCAGGCAGGTCTGGGATCAGCCGAACTGCCTGCAGAAGTCACGGAGGTCCCAGAAGTCATGGAATCTGTGACCTCCGTGACAGCCTTGCAGCTGTAGTTATAAAGCATGGTGATGTTCAGGAAAGCTTATTGAAGGCTCTGTGCACAATGAATTCCCAAACTCTATAGGGGCAATCGATGGTCTTCTCAAAAGCGTTGCAGGAATGGAAGAGAGTAGCGAGCAGTATCAGAGGGGAATAGCTATGCAGCTATTCCTCATAATCTCTGAATAAAAATATGAGCAATTTCTCAGGCTTAGATTTTGCTTTATCTCCCCTGCAGACATGTTGAAAGTGCAGAAAAAAATAGATAGGCTTCTGCAATAATTACCTGAAGCATTCACTGTTACCAGTCTGTAAGAATGTGTGTCATCAGGGAATTTGTACTCTTTGTAGCTTCACAGCCATGCAATGTTGATTTCTACCTCATGTAAATTGAGAACACTAACCAAACTTCTTTTCCTATCATCACTGTCTCAAACTTTTGCATTTCACATACAAATATGTTTCCCTTATTCAAATCTGCTGCAGAGTGGACAGGGTGGAGCACAGGCAGTGGCTTTGTCATGCTGCCAGCTGACATTTTGAGGTGGTGAGCAGGGCTTGGGGGTGGGGAGGCAGTGTTCTGCAGGCAGGACAGCTGAGGGCAGGGGAAGGAAAATAAGTACATGAGCATGTGCTTTCCACATTGTGGGCCTAAAAAAGGTCAGTAGTTGGAACTTTAGCTTGAAATAGAGGGTGATTGCCCAGCTGGAGCAACTGCCATTTTGAAAAGGTGTATGGGGCAGGAGGGTGAACAGACAGCATGGGCCAAGGGGGGAGTGCAGGAGGCGGGGACCTCAGACTCAGAAATGCTTCTAGCTCACATCCTGTGACCATAGGACAGAAGCTAGCATGGCAGTATAGCATAATAATAATACAATAAAACTTAAATAGTAAATTATTTTCATTAAAAAAAAAAAAAACTTACATGCTGAGGTTCCCTCTGCTGTAGGTAAGGCCCCAGGGGGAGAAACCCTATTTAGGAAAGAAAATGGTTGTGCCCTGCCCTCAAATCCTCACACCCCTCTCCCCTTCCACCTTAACTTATCCACTGCACAGGGTAGCCGCTTTATCTCGTGGCCTGCAGGGCGGGCCTATATGACGAGTCTTCGCCGATGTTCTGATCCACAGCTTGAATGGGTCAGAGCTTCAGTTTGTAGCAAAGTTCCTCCAGAGGTAAGAAGCAGGATTGAAGACATCATGAAGGTGTTTCCAGGGCCTTTTATAGCTTTTGCCATAAAATCCCATTGTTCTTACTGTGGAAAATTACAGCAACAAGATGGAGTTTGTAGTCACATGGGCAAGTCACATGTCCATGCATTTCACCTGGTCACAGCAGGAAATTCCATTAAGTGTAGATGGGCGTCTCCCATGATCCATTGTCATTTAAATGTTCTTTTGATGAGCCACTCAATTTGAATAGTCCCTCCAAGATGTGCTGGCTAGCTACCTTATGGGCATTACCCCAGGAGCAAACATTTGAAATTCAGGTATAAAGCCAATACTTATAACTTCAAAGGCAAAAATGATACATGCATACAAATAGCAGAATATATTCAGTGAGCCATAACTTTTCCACAGACACCTCACTTAACAACCTTTGTACAAGATTAGTTGCAAATATATAACAGTGGTTGCAACAATGATCTAGATGGTCATATTTTAATCAGATAACATCACATTCGGTCACAAGAGCTTCCTGTGCCAATGCTTTCTCCCCCCGTCCATCCCCAGGACCGATGAGATCCCGGGTCTCAGCACAGCTCCCCATGGCTGCTCAAGGCATGTTATAGGGCTTCTGAAGCTTCTTCTTGTTATAGGGATTCTTATTGCACGTATTGTGATAAAGTGGAATCCAGAAGTAAATGCAAAAATCTGGCTCTGTGCCAGTTTATAAATAGAGAAGGGGAGATCTTGTCAACTTGACTTCAGAGCTGGGGAGGAAACACAGATAAACAGACCGGTGAGTGACAGTTGCCCGCAAACCAGAGTGGGATATCTGTTAGAAGACTGCCAAACTATCTCGTAGCAGCATTGTGTGCACATAAACAATAGACTGGACTAACTTGCTTCTCTGTGAAGTTAGTTCCCTTCAAAACAGGACTCTAGAGTTGGTGATAAATGTGTCATCAGTGCACTACAATGAACTGTGTTGTGTGTGTGTGTGCAAACATTTTCCGAGTGGATTAACTTAAAAAGTTGCTGATTAAACCACCCATGTAGATAATTCCTTTTGTTCATCCAAGAATTAGCTTCTGTCCCATCTGTTCCCTACCTGTAAAAATGGGATAATAACACTTCCCTTTCTGACAGGGATGTTGTGAGGATAAACACACTAAAAAATGTAAGGTGCTCAGATAGTGATGGGGGCCATATAGATGGATAGATCATGTAAATACAGTTGGCTTCATAATACATATACACAAGGGAGCTAAATTCAGGTAGCACAGGCAACCTTAATTCTGGTATTTTCTAATTATGACTGTGTGAATACAACCTTACTGTCTTTTAGCATATTTTTTCTATGTCATTTCCTAGGTTTTTAAAAAAGCAAGGTGAAAACAAAACAGAAATTCCATCGTCTTTAACTACCCTGACACCTACATGGCTCATCTGCAGGATTAGAACCTTTAGATCTATAGCACTGACATCTGTCCTCTGGGCTAACAGAGTAACTGATAATAGCAAAAGCTGGTCTTCCCCTACGTAGGCCCACCACTAAAAGGAGATGAGGCACGTATTTTGCTAATGGGTTTCACAGCTATTTGCTGACATCACAGGAATGCTAAGGCTCGGGAATCCCAGGTTCTGTTCCATATGCTGAGAGGCATGTACTGTAGGGATTACAAGTCTTTCTGCCCCTCTTTCCCCACTTCCCAAGCCTATCACCTTCTGCCTCCTGGCCGCTCCAGCCTTTCCTTGTCCCACTCACTCCCCAACATTTCCTCTTCCAAGTTCCTCACCCCTTGTCCCAGTCCTACCTCTCCTCCCACAGGCTATTCATCCAAATTTCCCTTCTCCTCACCTTGCCACCCTCCCAAGCCAAGCTTCTTAGTCTCAGAAACAGCTGCACCAATTTTTTTTAAATTTTCCCCAGAAAAATTCAGCCTGAGGCAGACACCCAGGCCAGCATGAAAAATGTCAGGAGAAATGGTTAAAATTTGACAAAGTGTTAAGCAACTGAAAACAGGGTCTTATACTAGAAAGTGGCAGGCAATATTAACTATAGGTGGCACCCATAATATTTTGTTGTAGGGTTATTTAAAGCAATGTGGTATATAAATTTGATTAATATAAATGTTTGTTAATTGCTTTTGTATTTGATAAATATTTTTAGTCTGAATTAGCAAAATTGCTATGCGTTTTGATGTTCTATCTAAAACCCTATGTACTCTGCATTACTAGGAACCTTAATTTAGAAAATTGTTTCTCTAAATGGATCCCAGTTGGCTTTTAATGGCTCCTCTGAACCTTCAGCAATGGTGAGTTGTTAGTTTTGTAGGTCAAACTGCAGAAGATAGGGGGTGAATATTTTTAAGTATTAGTAGTAGCAAGGAGTGAAGAAAAAACTATAGGATTACTTGAATTACTTTAATCTGTTATAATATTTGAAAGACTTTATGAAAAAACACACACACTCACAAGCTTGGGAAATCAAGGTTATTGTTGTTTTAAAGATAGACCGGGCATACAGAAATTTAAAGAAATTTAAATCAGATGGATATTAGGAAAAACTGTTGTTATTGTTTTTCATTGCATCTCAAATAAGTACATATTTTATAGCTCTAGAAGGTTCTTATTTTAATCCTGAATTATATAACATGACCAAATTTTTAAAAATCTAGACCAAAGCAATAAACCTGCATTGCAACTGTACAGAACAGCTTAGACTCATCTGACTTCATCAGGTAGTTATCATATGACTAATTTGTCTTTCTAAAGACAGGATAATGACAAATATGCAATGTGGAATGGAACTGGGATATTCAATACAGTTTCACTGAAACATTTTAGATCTCAGAAAACAAACTCCTGATGAAACACCATATAGTAGAAAGAATATAAATTGCATTGAACCTTGATTGGATTTTGTCATGGCTTTATAGGTATTGGTTAGCGATCCATGGGACACTCATTTATTTATTTTCAGTTTTCAGTTACATGTTTATTCTTGTGTACCATTATTTTCTAAAATATAAAAATATTGGGCCAAGTCTTGTATCTACCCCACTCAGAACTTCCTATAATCAGAGAAAGAGGCGAGCCAAAGACTCCATGAAATCTACTGCAAATGATACAAGTATAATTAACTTTGGAAGTGTTCGGATTCTACAGAGATGAGTGCTAGTATAAAACCCTAATACAGAAATATCCTACTGAAGTTGTCTTCACATAAGTTTCCTGAATAAGGACTCAGAAAGTACTGAGTAAGGACTTCAAGATTTAGCCCTTTGACTGGTAGTTCATAGGGTAGAATCCTGGCCTTATTGAAATCAATGGGAATTTTGCATAGATTGCAAAGGAGCCAGGATTTCAACTATGGATTTTAAGGTTAGAAGGTACCATTATGATCATCAAGTCTGACCTCCCCTCTAACATGTGCCAAAACACTTCATCCAGTAATTCCTGGATCAAGCCCATATCTTGAGTTTGAGCAAGAGCACTTATGGTATCTGGAAATAATATCTTATTTACTTAATGCATTTTTATATTTTTTTAGTTTGGGGCAAGGGTATATATAGGTTAATTAGTGGGATTAATAGAAGATACAGTTAATTGATTTTCTTTCTTTACTTCCTCAGTACAAGATTTTGGTTTTCTATATTAGTGGTGTCAAAATGCTCATTGTTAGAAGAAACATCTTCAAAATGTTCAGATTTCCATTTACAGGTATTAAGAATTTATCTAGCCCAAATTTCCCTTGGTCACCAGTAATTCCTGATAATGATCCTGATTCCCAGGCAGGAACTAGCTGGTGCATAAATCTCCCTTGTTAGTTATCAAACAACTCCCTTTGGCCATTTCTGTTCCCATTTATGACAACTAATGTCAGTGACAATGGCAGGAATTACAGAGTATATTCTGTGAGGAGTCACCCTATGTCCAAATGCAAGGAGGATGGAATGTTCTTCTCTTCCTGACTGAATATGAGGCAGCCTCAGAAGTAAATTAAACGAGCCAAAGCTTTAAGCAGGTTTTCCTTGGCTGAGCTTCAAGATGGAGCTGTGAACATAGGGAGGAAGAGAAGTCAGAGGGACAAAAGATTGCTTTAAACTAATAGCCTACAAAAATGGTGACTGAAGAAGACAGAGTTTCCTCCCAGCTATTTGGGAGGCCTCCTTTATCTTTCCACATCATCCCAAAAGCAGAAGAATTTATCTAGTACACTCTTCAAGGCTTCTCAGCTACTCAGGTTTACACATCACACCAGTTCAAACACTGGCAGCTGCTCTACATCAGCCCTTCCACTGTTTCTACCCCTAGTAGATGTGAACGAGATGTAGCAACTGCGGGGAAGGAATTAAAATTCTAGTGTAGACAATATTTTAATAAATAAGAGAATGTGGAAAGGAAAAAGAAGAGAAGCATTTATCAGCTGAGGTTATAAACAAAAACAAAACAAAGTAAATAAATATATAAAATAATAGGAAAAAAAGAAAACTACACAGAAAAAAAGAGAGAGGAAGGAAGAATAACATGAACAGAATAGGAGCAAGAGAAAATGGACAGACGGTGGAGAGGGTCACAGTTGTGTTAAGGCCTGTCATGAGAGTACCTGGGTGATAGTGGAGGTGCCCATCCCCCAGTCCATCACAATGAGGCATCCAAAAGGAAGAGGTTGTGAACACAGGCCTGAAATGATGTTTTGTTTTGTTTAAAGGAAGATCTAAATCATCAGTGTTTATATAGCAGGTAAAATTCATATCAGACAGGCTGGACACCATCTGTCACAACCAGGTTTCCTCAAGATGACTGGAAATAGACGTTGGCAGCCTCCTGCTTAAAAATATCTGTTTAAATATTCACAAGAAATGTATCTTTGCTGTCATGGTCATCACTTGGGTTTAGATTTTTTTTAATGTAGACAGTAGAACTACATCAGTATATCTTAAGAAGGTTTGAGGCATAACAATAAATGGTTCTGTTTTATTCTTGAAACTGATTTATTATGTTCCAAATCCTTCCTAAGGCAATTTCCTTTTTCTGAACATGCAGTAAGTTAATCTATTAGACGCAAGTCCTATTTCTTTCTCTCCACACTAAATCTGATGATGGGGTTATAATTCTCCTCTGCTTCCAGGAGAAACAAAAAGTTAAAAAAAAAAGTGGTTGTTACAGGAAACCTCCCCAGCCTTTATGCAGAAGCACAGAGAAAAATTTGTATTGGAAAATAGTACAGTAGACCAGTTCGCCCCGCATTTTAAAAAACCATTAACCTCTACAACAAACATCATAATTGTTCTTAGCTTCATGTACTCTGGATGCATAAATTGAAAAGTAGGTATTATATCGCTATAATGAGTTTGTATGTAACAAAATCTGATTATTTAACAAACCAACCATCAACATTTCTGGTTTGCTTACTGAGTGTGTGAATGAGTAGATACGATACTGTGAGCATTCGCATCAGTTGTTTCTGGTCACTTTTGGCTCAATCCTGCACCACTAATCTCAGTGCACTCTGCACTCAATTTCCATAATAGCAGAAAGCAGCCAATTACAGTGAAGAAGAGTCAGTGTATTATATATATATTTATATGTTAAATACCATCCAATTCATAACCCACACATATTACAGTGTGTTCATGCCTTGCATACCAACAAAAGTATTATGATATTCAGTTTACTATTTATTCCATCAAAAAGTATGTGCCATGACACTTGTCCTAATAAAATGGGCTCTAAGGTTTTCACTGAGAATAGTAATCACAAGACAGATTGTGAAGGGTTTAATTTAAAATTGTATCTCTCAAGCAAGAAAAGGTCTTGGCAGTAAGTAATAGTAAAATTTCAAATAAAAAAATATGAAGTCACATATTGCTTTTCCTGGATTGTTAGAGTAAATCTGATCTTATTACACTGTGCTGAAGACTGCAAAGGTATATCAGGGCCTTAGGGTTATTCACCTCTTAACAAAGTTCCCCCTCAATCATCCTGGTAATTTGATTTACTGATCTATTTTTTTTTTTAAATTAACCTTCGTACACAGTAGTTTTTGAAACAGCCTCTAGTCTTACGACTATTTCAAAGCCTCTGAGAACAAATACAATGCTGGAATAAAACTAAATACTATTAAGAATAAGATTTCTGAAGCAACAAACAACAACATATTGGGGCTATTGCAGTTTACGCCACCTGATGGTCTCGCCCATTAATTGTACTGACTCCATGTCTGTTCTTATCCTTAGTTTAAGAAGAAACCATCTTTTCTAAAATATTCAGACTTTCCTCATATTAGTTTTACTGCACCATGGTTGCAGTTGATCGTGACTGAGAGAGAGAGATTTATATAGATGAACATAAGAACATAAGAATGGCCCTACTGGGTCAGACCAAAGGTCCATCTAGCCCAGTATCCTGTCTTCCGACAGTGGCCAGTGCCAGGTGCCCCATAGGGAATGAACAGAACAAGTAATCATCAAGTGATCCATCCCCTGTCACTCATTCCCAGCTTCTGGCAAACAGAGGCTAGGGACACCATTCCTGCCTATCCTGATGGACCTATCCTCCATGAATGTATCTAGTTCTTCTTTGAACCCTATTATTGTCCTGGCCTTCACAACATCCTCTAGCAAGGAGTTCCATGGGTTGACTGTGCGTTGTATGAAGAAATACTTCCTTTTATTTGCTTTAAACCTGCTGCCTAGTAATTTTATTTGGGGCCCCTAGTTCTTGTGTTATGAGAAGTAGTAAACAACACTTCCTTATCTACTTTCTGTACACCAGTCATGATTTTATAGACCTCAGTCTTATCTCCCCTTAGCCATCTCTTTTCCAAGCTGAAAAGTCCTAGTCTTATCAATCTCTCCTCATACAGAAGCCGTTCCATACCCCTAATCAATTTTGTTGCCCTTTTCTGAACCTTTTCCAATTCCAATATATCTTTTTTGAGATGGGGAGACCACATCTGCACACAGTATTCAAGATGTGGGTGTACCATGGATTTATATAGAAGCAACATGATATTTTCATCCTATTATTTATCCCTTTCTTAATTATTCCCAGCATTTTCTTTGCTTTTTTGACTGCCGCTGCACACTGAGTGGATGTTTTCAGAGAACTATCCACAATGACTCCAAGATCTCTTTTCTTGAGTTAAACAGATTAACTTTGTTATGCTGTCAGAAGATTAGTTAACAAAGTAATCATTTAATATGGAAAAGCTGTAATTTCAGTAACTAAAAACTATGATGGAACAAACATTGAAGTTAATGGAAAGACTTCAGTTGGCATTGGATTGGGCCCATGGTCCTTGCCCTAGTTACTGACTACATTTCCAAGAGCCTGTCGAGACATCAAAGTCCCACCACATGGGGACTTTTCCTGGTATAGAAGTTGAGCTAAATAATCTAAAAGTATGCCATGGCACCATGATCCACAGAAAGGCATATGAGTCCCATTTCAGTTCCCTCTGGACAGTGGTGTAATTGTGTTTGGAATGGAAGCCCAATCTTTCAGTTATGTCCGCAATCAATCAAGTGTTGATATTTTTCTACAAAACTTTCAGGACTCAGGATGTTTTGGGCTCCTGACTGACTGGTTTGAGAGGTATGAAACTGGTGCACGTGTATCATTATCACTTCCAAATTTCAGCCAGGACCATCCAGCACACACAATTACAACTCAGAAACTGCAGTGAAATGGCAACATGAGCAACAGTGCTCAAGAAGTTTTATAATTTTTTGTAATATGAGATATTAAAACACTATACAGTGGGAAAAAGATGGAACATTAGTCCATCACAGAATGTTCAATGTCATAATAGTAGAGAAAAAAACCCACGTATGAAGTAGATGAAAACTTAAGGGATGTAGCCTGACCAACTATGGAAAACTGTGCCTACACAGCTAGATAGTGATTAATGATAAACAGCGTCTTTAATGCTATGATGAAAATTCAATTAGGTAGGGATAAAATCAATCAAATCTAGATGAAACTATCTTTGTTTGGGGAGGCAGGACAGTATCTGGAGGGAATAAATGCTAGGCCTTCTCTGCTTGAGTCAGTCAAGGAAGTTAGAACCCAAATAAGTTAGGCTGACTCTCAACACCCTTAACGACCAGCACCCATAGTATCTTTAAAAATAAACAAACGTGCACACATTCTGAGTCCATAAATTCCATGGGAAACTGTATTACTCACTTTTTAAAAAACCTAACCAAAATTCCAAATATAGGCATCTCTAGGCAAGTTGCTAAAAGAAGCAAATGGTCACACTTCTATAATTCTGAACCAGCGTACTAAGTGGCTAAAGGCAAATTCTGATGAACTAAAGCTGTTAAGCAATAGCAGTTCAATTTTACCATAAAAATCATAGCCACCATTTGCCATCACATCACACATTACCATAAACTTAAATAGCATGAGAGACCTGTAATTTCCAGCAACTGGCTATTGTCTGCTACACTCCACTAACCATACCGTACTATAGTATAACCCTGACTGACTGCCAGACCTCTTCAGCACTCCACAACACTTTGCCTTCAGCTCATAACTCAGCGTACCAGCATCAGAACACATAATGGACCTCCTTGTGTGAAGAAGGATTTAGCACAGCTGTCGAACGATGCAGCTGGCACTCTTGTTGTGACCATTACCTTATAAAAGCATTAATACCCACAAGATGGGAAATGAAATCAGCTGGTTAGATTAGGGTAGGCAAACTAGCCCCCACCATTGTCCACATTGATATCTCTGTAACAAATTAACATATCACATTTCAAACTGGTTCTTAGAAGCTGAAATGTAGTGAAACATGTCATATGTAAAACTGGCATACATTTCTCAAGCCAAATTCTGTCCTCACTTTACCCATGCACCACTACTGAGTTCCATGTGTAGAGTTAATGTCTATAGATGTGTCAGTCTCCCCTAAGGAGTTTGGGTCATGGTTATATCTCCCTCCACACTAACAGCACAACAGGCCCTATGGGGGGGAGAAAACATGCTGCACCCTTTCAAAGCGTTGCAGTGGTTACAGCATAACCCCTGCAACCTCAAAAACTTTGTCTGGATTGGTACAACAAAAGTGTAGTGGCTCCTTTAAGGGTCTCCTCTTGGGAGTTGGGACAGAAGGGCATGGGAGGGTGGGGGAAAGGAAGTATCACCTGAGCAGGGGAACAGGCCAGTGGAGCTCAGGTAAGATACTGGCCCCAGCACACCCAGGGAAGGATATATCAACCATATCCCTCCAACCTGAGCTCCCTCTCACACATGGATTAGCAACTCCCACTCTCGGGATGAGTATAGGATTGTGTTCTTTGGCATATACAGCGATTAGTCAGCTCCAAAGCCTTCATCAGCTCACCCGGGCCAGCTGTGGGCCTTTTATCCCCTTGTAGACATACCCATGAACTCTAAGGCCAGAAAGCACGATTGTGATCATCCAGTCTGACCTGTCTAAAACAGGCCGGAGAACGCTCTCAAAATAATTCCTAGATCATCTTTTAGAAAAACATCCAGTCTCGATTTAAAAATTGCCAGTGACGGAGAATCCACCACAATCCTTGGTAAAATGTTCTAATGGTTAATTATCCTCACTGTTAAAATCTTACACCTTATTTCCAGTTTAAATTTGTCTAGCTTCAACTTCCAGCCATTGGATCGTGTTATACCTTTTATTGCTAGATTGAAGAGCCCATTGTCAAATATTTGTTTCCAATATAGGTACTTAGAAAATTATCGTCACCCCTTAACCTTCTCTTTGTTAAGCTAAATATATTGAGCTCCATGAGTCAAAAGGAAGATTTTCTAATCCTTTAATCCTTTTGGTGGCTCTTCTCTGAACTCTTTCCAATTTATTAGCATGCTTCCTGAATTGTGGACACCAGAACTGGATACAGTATTCCACCAGTGCCAAATACAGAGGTAAAGTAACCTTTGTACTCCTACTTGAGATTCCTGATGTTTATGCATCCAAAATCACACTAGCCCTTTTGGCCACAGTGTCTCACTAAGACCTCATGTTCCATTGATCCCCAAATCTTTTTCAGAGTCACTGCTTCCCAAGATAAACTTCACCACTGTGTAAGTATGGCCTATGTTCTTCATGCCTAAATGTATATGTTTACATTTACATGTATTAAAACAAATATTGTTTGCTTGTGCCCAGCTTACCAAGTTATCCAGTTACCAAGTTATCCAGATTGCTCTGTGTCACTGTTCTGCCCTCTGTTATTTACCACTCTCCCAATTTTTGTGGCATCTGCAAACTTTATCAGCAGTGGTATTATATTTTCTTCTGGGTCATTACAAAAATGCAGGATACTGCTAGAAACAGACCTGTGTGATGATGTTTCGCCGGGTACATTTACTTTTTGAGACCTATTAGTTAGCCAGTTTTAAAACCATTTAATGAGTGCCATATTAATTTTGTATCATTCTATTTTTTTAAATCAAAATGTCATGTGGTGCCAAGTCCAGGTCAGGGTTTATCAAAAGTTTACATTAACACCTGTGCTATAACTGTCCCTTTTGCTAGGACTTACATGTCTTTGGGGGTGTGTGACAGTAAGAAAGAATGTGTTTATGAAAGAGGCATGGAAAGGATCATTATGAGGGCAGAAGTGGTCTATACAAAGCCCAGTTCCAGAATTCCACACCAATGGCCTTGGCATTTGGTCCATGCACTTAAAAGCCTATGGAAAATTGTTTCTCTGTTGTGTCTGGTGGCATGAGATCACATTGCTGGGCAGAGCAGGGGAATTTGCTACTAGGTAGAGGGAGCAGATCTCTGACAACAGGAGCACTCTCAGCTCTTCCTGATTGAGCAGGAAGACGCAGATCCTCAAAAGTGATTAGCAGTGCTTAATTTGTAATGAAAGAGGTGCCAGGGGGCTCAAGCTGGGTGGCTGGAGAGCAGCAGTTGCTGGCCAGATGCCCAGCTCTGAAGGCAGCACTGCCGTCAGCAGCAGTGCAGAAGTAGGGTGACATGATATGATATATTGCCACCTCTACTTCTGCGCTGCTGCTGGCGGCAGCACTGCCTTCAGAGCTGGATAGCCAGAGAGTGGCAGCTGCTGGCCGGGAGCCCAGAGATGCTGGGGCTCTGAACTGCCAAGCCTAGAGATGGGGGGCCAGCCCCAGCAAGCCCTGGCACAAATTAAGCACTGGTGATTAGCAACCTAAAATGGAGGTCAGGTGCCTAAATACTTTTGAAGATCTGGGCTGAAATACTTCTGGTATTAGCACTCAAGCTAAATAGCAAATGTCACTAACAAAATAGCATGAATGGGAGTAAAGCCAAATATAGATAAATTTTTGACTAGAAATAAGATGCAGATATTTAATAGGGAAGGTAATTACCCATTAACTTACACAGAGATGTGGAAGATTCTCCATCACTTGAAATCTTTAAATAAAGATTGTCTGTCTTTCTAAAAGATATGCTACACCCAACAAGAAATTATGGGCTTGATGCAGGAATCACTTAGAGAAATTCTATGGCCTGCCTTATAAAAGAAATCAAACTAACTGATCATAATGGTCCCTTCTGGCCTTGAAATAGATGAAACAGTGAAAAAAATCTCCAAAACTATAGTTAGTCTGTGATCAGGGCCGGTGCAACCACTAGGCGAACTAGGCGGCCGCCTAGGGCGCCTAGTGGTTGAGGGCACCTAAAAGCCCACTCAGGCGAGGAGATGGAGTGGAGATGAGCTGGGGCGGGGGAGCGCGGGGAGGGCTGCCCACAGTAACAGGGCGGGGAGCGCACAGGGGAACCGCACCCCGCTCCAGATCACCTCCACTCTGCCTCCTCCGCTGAGCACACAGACCCCGCTCTAATTCTCCTCCAATCGGCGCCGCAAGCCGGGGAGGGGAGGAGAATTAGAGCAGCGCCGGCGTGCTCAGTGGAGGAGGTGGAGTGGAGGTGAGCTGGGGCGGGCTCCCCGGGTGGGGTTAGCTTCCGTGGAGGGGGGGTCCCCGGGCGGGGGGGGCGGGGGGGAGGGGTTGGTGGCGGGGGGGGGGGGGGGGGGGGGGTGGGTGGGAGGGGGGGGGGCGCAAGGTGGAAGTTTCGCGTCCTAGACGCGTCCTTGCACTGGCCCTGTCTGTGATATGAGTTGCTAATGTAGCATAACCGAGAGAAGAATTTGATCAGATTTTTTCTCAATCTATGTGTGATATTTTCAGTCATATTCTGAAATACTATAACTCTGAAATATTATAAGAAAGAATGTACGGTGAGACTCAGCCACACTTTCTTACTGCAGTTCAAGAAATGGTTTGATTTTCCATAAGTATAACTGGCTGTTAAATATAACTTCAGGCTATTCAGATTAGGCAATATGTAAACATCTTTCTAGCATTATATTCTTTCACACAGTTACAGTGGTTACTTTATCTGAGAATGCTGATTTGTAATATTGAATATTGATACATACATTTCAGCAGATCTATAGAACCCATATTATGTACTAGTCTGTCAAAACAATAATTTAAACATGAACTACAGAATATCAGTAAAACTGAATTCTTTTTGTCATGTTTTTTAATCTTATTTTTTAAAATAAGGTGCCTACTCTATGAATAATAAAATATGAATAATAATGGCCATGATCCAGAGCTGATTGAATTCACCTGGTGTAGGATTGAGCCATATGAACATATGTTTTAGTTTAAGTTATCTTTCTAAAGTTAGATCAGGTTTCCTTAGAATGGTGCCTTCAGAACACTTTAGAAGATAAAATCACTCTCTTACATACTGTAGTCTTAATTTCCAAAATCATTACCAGTTCTACCATACGTGAAGCACAGATATTGCCGAGAGCAGCCAAATAATAGTGGGAGATTTATTTATTTTTTGTATAATTAAAATGTGCGGGTGACTGCAGAGTGGTGAATGATGAAATTTTCCAATTTGTTTAGAGTGGTAAAAACTTTACTGGCATTGCCCAAGTACTCATAGGTCACTATTCTGATTGACTTGTAAATGTTCGGAACCATCATATAAAGATGCATTTTAATGCTGGCTATGTTCAATAAAATATACTTCCAGTTTTTATGTTGAAATGTTTTGAAACACTTTGGTCCAATTTGATTCTAGGCCCTGTTTTGATTCAGTGCAAAACAGTGAAGTTTTGTAAGAACAGGATTTTTTTCTCCCTGTATTTGACCCCATTCTGCAGTCACCTTCGTTCTAGCTGAGGCCTGAAGGAGAACCTCTTCAGAACCCGCCTGTGCTGCTCTTTGAGCTCTGGTCTACACTATGAGGTTAGGTCGAATTTAGCCGCGTTAGGTTGATTTTATAAGCAACGCGTCTACGCAACCAACCCAGTTCCGTCGACCTAAAGGGCTCTTAAAATCGACTGCTGTACTCTCCCTGGTGAGGGGAGTAGCACTAAAATCGACCTTGCTGGGTTGAATTTGGGTTACTGCAGACACAATTCGACAGTATTGGTCTCCGGGAGCTATCCCACAGTGCTCCAATGTGACCGCTCTGGACAGCACTTTCAACTCCGATGCACTAGCCAGGTACACAGGAAAAGCCCCGGGACATTTTGAATTTAATTTCCTGTTTGGTCAGCATGGCGAGCTCAGCAGCACAGGTGACCATGCAGTCCCCCTAGAATGACAAATGAACTCCAGCATGGACCGAACGGGAGACACTGGATCTGATTGCTGTATGGGAAGAGGAATCTGTTCAGGCCGAACTCGGATCAAAAAGAAGAAATGCCAATATATATGCCAAAATCGCACAGCGCATGGTGGACAGAGGCTACAACACGGACACACAGCTGTGCTGCGTGAAAGTTAAGGAGCTCAGGCAAGCCTACCAAAAGACAAAGGAGGCAAACGGTCACTCCGGGTCAGAGCCCCATACATGCCGCTTCTATGATCAGCTGCATGGCATTCTAGGGGGGACCCTTCCACTACCCCACCACTGGCCGTGGACACATGCAAGGGGGAGTCTCACACAACAGGGAGAAGGATCGTGTGGATGAGGAAGAGGAGGAGGAGGAGAATGTGCAGCAGGCAAGTGGTGAATCCGTTCTCCCTGGCAGCCAGGACCTTTTCATCACCCTGGAGCCAATACCCTCCCAAGGCGGGATCCCCGACCCTGAAGCCGGAGAAGGCACCTCTGGTGAGTGCACATTTGTAACTGCAGTACAGGGTTTAAAAGCAATTGTGTTTAATGTTTGATTTGCCCTGAAGAATTGGGATACATTCACGGCCAGTACAGCTACTGGAAAAGTCTGTTAACATGTCTGGGGATGGAACGGGAATCCTCCAGGGACATCTCCATGAAGCTCTCCTGGAGGTACTCTGAAAGCCTTTGCAGAAGGTTTCTGGGGAGGGCTGCCTTATTTCGTTTTCCACGGTAGGACACTTTACTACCCAAAGCCAGTAGCAAGTAGTCTGGAATCATTGCAGCACAAAGCATGGCAGCGAATGGTCCTGGGTTTTGGTTGTGTTCAAGCAACATTCGGTCTATATCTTTCTGTGTTAGCCTCAGGAGAGTGATATCATTCATGGTCACCAGGTTGAAATAGGGGAATTTTTGTAAGGGAACAGTAAAAGGACCCCGTTCATGCTGGCTGTTTGCACTTGGCTAAAAGGGATCATCCTGGAGAATAGCCACACGGTAGGAGGGTGAAGGGCTCATCCCAGAGAATAGCCACGCGGAGGGGTGGGAGGACCTGTGTGCTACTACATCCAGCCGAAAAAAGCAGCCCCTCCTTTTAAATGGCAAACCCAACTGGCATTGCTTGCTATGGGAAAGGAGGGCACTGCAGTTTGAAACCATTCCCATATGCTATGAAGGCGGAAGAAGCCAACCCCGCGTATCCTTTGGCTTACCATGGCTGCCTGGAAACCGAATTCTATTGCCCAGGCGTGTGTGATGTGTCACCATACCGGCAGGCGCTCAATATAAAAGGCAAAATGCAACCTTGAATCTAAAGCACATGTGCTGTCTGCTGTGATTTGCTTGATTCACTGTGAAAGAGTCTCCCTTTTGTTCTCAGAAATGTATCATCTTAAATTTTACTCTCCCTTTTTATCCCCCCACAGGTGCAAATGTTTCTGTGCTCCCTCTATCATCTCCGTCCCTGAGGTTATCGCAGATTAGAAGGCGAAAAAACGCACTCACGATGACATGTTTTCTGAGCTCATGCAGTCCTCCCGCACTGATAGGGCACAGCTGAATGCATGGAGGCATTCAGTGGCAGAGGCCAGGAAAGCATTAAGTGAGCGTGATGAGAAGAGGTAGGAGGTGATGCTGAGGCTAATGGGGGAGCAAATGGACATGATGAGGCATCTGGTGGAGCTGCAGGAAAGCCAACAAGAGCACAGACCGCCACTGCATCCACTGTATAACCGCCTGCCTTCCTCCCCAAGTTCCATATCCTCCTCACCCAGACACCCAAGAATGCAGGGGGGGGAGGCTACGGGCACCCAGCCACTCCACTGCAGAGGATGGCCCAAGCAACAGAAGGCTGTCATTCATACAGTTTTGATTTGTAGTGTGGCTACAATAAGCATTGTGGCCTTGTACTTCCGTCCTCCCCTCCTCCCCTACCCCACCCGGCCTACCTTGTCTGTTATCTCACTTTTTTTAATTAATAAAGAAAGAATGCATGGTTTCAAAATAATAGTGACTTTATTTCCTTTGCCAGCTGTGATCAAAGGTGGGAGGGTGGTTGACTTACAGGGAATTTAAATCAACAAAGGGGGCGGGTTTGCATCAAGGAGAAACACACACAACTGTCACACCGTAGCCTGGCCAGTCATGAAACTGGTTTTCAAAGCCTCTCTAATGCACAGCGCGCCTAGCTGTGCTCTTCTAATCGCCCTGGTGTCTGGCTGCTTAAAATCGGCCACCAGGCGATTTGTCTCAACCTCCCACCCCGCCATAAACATCTCCCCCTTACTCTCACAGATAGTATGGAGAACACAGAAGCAGCAATAACAATGGGAATATTGGTTGTGCTGAGGTCTAACCTAGTCAGCAAACAGTGCCAGCGAACTTTTAAGCATCCAAAGGCACATTCTACCACCATTCTGCACTTGCTCAGCCTATAGATGAACTGCTCCTTACTACTGTTCAGGCTGCCTGTGTATGGCTTCATGAGCCATGGGAGCAAGGGGTAGGCTGGTTCCCCAAGGATAACTATTGGCATTTCAACATCCCCAACAGTAATTTTCTGGTCTGGGAAGTAAGTCCCTTCTTGCAGCTGCTCGAACAGCCCGGAGTTCCTAAAGATGCGAGCGTCATGCACCTTTCCCAGCCACCCCACGTTGATGTTGGTGAAATGTCCCTTGTGATCCACCAGTGCTTGAAGCACCATTGAGAAGTACCCCTTGCGGTTTATGTACTGGTTGGCAAGGTAGTCCGGGGCCAAGATAGGGATATGCGTTCCGTCTATCGCCCCACCACAGTTAGGGAACCCCATTGCAGCAAAGCCATCCATTATGACTTGCACATTTCCCAGAGTCACTACCCTTGCTAGCAGAAGGTCAGTGGTTGCATTGGCTACTTGGATCACAGCAGCCCCCACAGTAAATTTGCCTACTCCCAATTGATTCCCGACTGACTGGTAGCAGTCAGGCGTTGCAAGCTTCCACAGGGCTATCGCCACTCGCTTCTCAACTGTCAGGGCAGCTCTCATCTTGGTATTCCTGCGCTTCAGGGTAGGGGAAAGCAACTCACACAGTTCCAGGAAAGTGGCCTTACGCATGCAGAAGTTTCACAGCCACTGGGAATCATCCCAGACCTGCAACACTATGTGGTCCCACCAGTCTGTGCTTGTTTGCCAGGCCCAGAATCAGCGTTCCACTGTATCAACCTGCCCCACTGCTGCCATGATGTCCCAATTGCCACATTCCGTGCTTTCAGGAAAGTCTGTGTCCGTGTCCTCCTCACAATCGTCCTTGTGCTGGCATCTCCTAGCCAGTTCTGCACATACTGCAGGATAATGCGTGAGGTGTTTACAATGCTCACGACAGGGAGGGAGGGAGGGGAGAATGACGACATGTACCCAAAACCATCCGCAACAATGTTTTTGCCCCATCAGGCGTTGGGAGCTTAACACAGAATTCCAATGGGCAGCGGAGACTGCAGGAAGTGTGGGATAGCTACCCACAGTGCACCGCTCCGTGAGTCGATGCTAGCCACGGTATTGAGGACGCATTCCGCTGACTTAATGCACTTAGTGGGGACATATACAATCGACTGTATAAAATCGCTTTCTAAAGATCGACTTCTATAAAATCGACCTAATTTTGTAGTGTAGACATACCCTAATTAGCCAGAGAAGTCACTGCTGAGCAGTGTAAGAACTCACTTCCTCATTCCCAAGGATGACGCATGCTTCCTTAGGTCAGTTACATCAGCGGGTGGACCCAAGAGCAAGATGCTGAGAATGAGAATAAAAATTCAGTCTCCTGAAAAACACAGTCAAGTGAGTAGCAGGAATTTAATCCCATAAAGAAGCATTTCATTAAGAAACACATATTTCATCATTAATAAACGCAATGGGTAAAAGTGTTAAGGTGACCATAATAAATACAGTCTTGTCCCAGAATTAAGGTATTTCAGACTAAAGGGATTAAGATTATCAATATTATTTGAGATTACAAATTACTTCCCTAACATGTTTGTATTTGCTTAATATTTTCTAGGCAATTAAAAATACAAGTAAAAACTTCACAAGATAGATGGCTGTTGCCATTGGATGTATTATGAGACCAATTTAGGGGAGGTAAAGGAGTGTGAACATAATGGTAACAAAAGATTAGTATATTGAGATGGCTAAAAAGCTGTCATTCCAAATTAATGGTAGATTGATTGGAATTTGATTAATTGTGGTTAGAGTATGTGCACTTCATTAAAGAGAAAGGGGATCTATATACACTGCAGGTGTGTGTAATTTAAATTTTCCTGGGTAATGAGGGGAAGCAGAGCATTCTAGACTTAGAATCATTGTTGTGTGGTTTTTTGAAGTGTGTATTATTTGCTATTTTATGTAACTTTGTACATTGAAAATTTCTAAATATGGTTGCTGGGACTTTTTAGCTGTACTTTATTATTAGACATGATGACTGCGAGATATGAACACTGGGTCTTCTTCTTGACTCTGCCACTGACTTGCTGTGTAATGTTGGAAAAGGGTTAGATTCGGATACTCCTACTCACGCTGAATAGCAATTTATCCTATTTTATTCTATTCTGGACAGATTCTTATACTGCGCTCATCACTCTAGTACTAGTATCTGAGTACCTTCCATTAAAACATGATTACACATCTGTCACATAAAAAAAAATGAGGAGTCCTTGTAGCACCTTAGAGACTAACAAATTTATTTGGGCATAAGCTTTCGTGGGCTAGAGCCCACTTCATCAGATGTATGAAGTAAAAGATACAGGAGCAGGTATAAATACATGAAAGGATGTGGGTTGCTTACCAAGTGTTGTCAGTCTAACGAGCTAAATCAGTTAACAGCAGGATACCAAGGAGAAGTGTGTGTTGTGGAGTGTTTTGTTTTGGATTTTTGTTGAAACTATCTATTTTTTATTAATCTACCTCTGCCTCACTGTTTCTGTCTACAAAATAAGAACTCTTCTTTGAGGGCCAGTGTTACTGGCTCTAGGGAGCGCTGGTAGTGCTGCCACACCCCCGGCTTGAAGTTGTAATAACAAACACCAAATACACCTCTACCCCGATATAATGCGATCCGATATAACCCTAATTCAGATATAACGCGGTAAAGCAGTGCTCCGGGGGGGTGGGGCTGCGCACTCCGGCAGATCAAAGCAAGTTCAATATAACGCGGTTTCACCTATAACGCGGTAAGATTTTTTGGCTCCCGAGGATAGCATTATATCGGGGTAGAGGTGTACGTGGTTTCCATGGTTTCCATCATCATCACCCCCACTATACAAATTGTTCCAGCATCTCTATTGGGGGCCTCTGTGCATTCACACTTGAGGGATATGGCACTTCTGATATGACTGCAGAACTGCCTTCAAAAGCTGTGTCCTTTAGGCACAAGTGAGATGCAGTACAAAGATGACGTCATTCCCTACTGTAATAGAAATGAGTGTCCCCAAAGCTGCCTCAATTCCTTCTTTGCCATTGCAGAGAGAGAATGGAAATTGTTTTTGTGTTTTTCAGGCTAGATCTTTCCTTAGTGTAATTTTTTTTTTTAAGCAGTTCGTTGAGGTAGAGTAGTATAGGATATATTAGTGTGCATAGCCTACTGTTGTCCTGGGAGTCTGCAGCTCCTGGCTGGGACTGTGTTGGGTTCAGAGCTCTGTAGGGGTTTAAATAGGTGCACCTTTTGCCCAATGATCATACCAGAGACCAGCACCCATATCTAATGACCTCTGTGTCTGGGTGAGACCCACTCAGTAATCCAGTCTATGTTGTACCTCACCTTCACTCCCCACACTAGAAGGGAGAGGCACTCAAGGCTCCAGGCTCTCCTGGCTTCTTGTTGCTTACAGACTGCTACTCCAATGGGCCTGTTGAGGGTACCGAGACCAGTCTCTGTAACAAGTTCCTCTGATACTGGACGAAAGATGCACTCTGGTCTCAGTGCTGCCTTCTCTCATGGGCCTGAGACCAGAATCTCCTCAACAATATAGTGGGAGTGAATTCCTTACCCAACACTACTCCTGCTGGCTGAATCAAACACAGCACTGAAGATCAAACTGTCACTGCTTGTTAAGGCCTCAGTAGCCTTGGTGATTAACACAGGAAATGCCCTCCTCCATTTCTATTCCTCATCTGTTGCTCTTAGCATGGACTCCAGGCCTCTCCTCTGGCACCAATGCCTCAGGCTCAGCACCACAAGTAAATGCAGATAAAGACTATGGAGAAGCTGGCTCTAGCTGTTAACTCAGACCTTCCCAATCCAGTCAGAATATCTGGCTCTCTTGGTTCTCACCCTCTCTTCTATCCAAGAACAGAGTGTGTGTATCCTGTACAGGCTGAAGGACATTAAATTTTGCTACAGTACCCTGGGGCAAACTGCATGCATGCATGCAAACTGCATGCACAGAAAAGAGTTAGGGGCAACAAGGTGTTCCACTCCATTCTAGAGCTCGTCTACAATTTTCTGACAGAACAGATTTTCATTGGAAAATGCCTGGCTTCTGTAGAAAGTTTTGACAGAATCAACACATTCATGCAACATGTTTCGATTCCATTGCTTTAGCAATTTCCGATTCAACAAAATCTAAACATTTCAGTGGAATGTGTTGAGTCTCTCAAAACTTTCTACAGAAGCCAGGTAAGCAGGCGGACTGGTTTCCTGGAAGCCCAGCTAACTCCACAGGCTGAGCAACGCCCCGGCAGCTTGCCTGGTGGGTTGCCTGCCTCCCAGAGTGACTGGCTCCCCAGCTCCCACAGCTTCCCTGCTCCAGAGGCTACTGGGCTCCTTAGCTGACTAGCTCCTCCAGCTGCCCTCTGGAGCTTTCCCTCCCTCTGTTCTTCCTCCAACCCTACTCGGACCCAGGGGACACTTGTCTCCATACCCTCAAGGTAAAGAGGGCAATCTCGTTTTACTTGGAAGAAACCAAGCTTTTCAGAAAAGTACCAAACAGAGACTTCCACACTGGATTAGCACATGGATAGAACATTGTTACATTTTAGCTAGAAAACTAGTACTTCCTGGTTTAAAATCCCACTCCATGAGAGCCACCCCGGTATAAGTAGAATGATTTAGGCAGTTTCCTCTGATCAAGATCTGCAATGCAGCAACTTGGATTTTGGTGCATACTTTCACCAGACACTACTCCTTGGATTTAGCATTGTGCTCTGATACCCAGTTTGGGAGATGGGGCAACTTTCCATATTTAGCTCCGAACTCCTGACCCACCATTCAAATAGTGCAGTACCACACAAGTGGGAATACACAGAGGCCCTCAAAGAAGAAAGAGACATTACTTACCAATAAGTGTTATTCTCTGAGAGTTGCCCTTGTATATTCACATACCCTGACCACCTTCCATTCTGCCTCAGAGTTCTATTCAACAGCAGGTCTAGGTGGTTAGGGAGAAGGAAGTGAGGTGTCTGTGGGGTGTTTGCATTCCCTTATACAGAACAGGGTTATGATGTCACCCTCACATGAGATCTCCTGTGCACTCTGCAACAGACAATGCTTTCCAAGGCAGTTCCACAGCTCAACACCAAGGGTGCCATATCCAACAAGTGGGAATGCACAGAGGCTACTCTTAAAGATCAACAGTTACTGGTGAGTGACCTCTCTTTATAAACTTACCTTATTAATAAGACTCTATGAGCTATTAGTTAATATTTGTAAAGGGATTTGAGGTCTGAAAGGCAAAAATTAATTATGTTGTTATTTTATTAAAGATGTAATGTTATTGCAGGCATATCATACTGCACTATATACACATGTCCCAGTGTGCACAGGTAGATGTGAGTAATGAAAACCCATTTGTGCTTTTAATTGAATTGTTTTCACTGTTGATGAGTTTAGTTTGTATGTCAGTTTTGTGCATTTTGTTTTAGGGCCTTACATTCTAGAGTTACTTAATTAAATCTAAAGTAAGCTAACCTTATGATTATGTTTGAATAGTTCAAAACCTTTCTGCTAGAATTCATATAACATGTTTCCTTTCAGTCCCTGAAACTTATGTGCAATACAGCTCATTGAAGCTCTGCTATGTGCTTTATTATTGAATCCCTGAGCAATTCACTGTTCTCACTTCCGGCTTTGAATGTAGTGTTTCTTCCCAGTCATGTGATTTTTTCCCCTCCTCTTGCAGTGTAATACTCAGGGTGAAATCCTGCCCCTGTTGAAGTCAGTGGCAGTTTTACCATTAACTTCAATGGAGTCAAGATTTCATCCTAGAAGCTTATATGTACTAGAGGTGGTATATGTAGCATTGCTATAGTGGGAGATGTATGCAATGTTTCTAAGTATATGGGCTGCTGTTTGGGGTGATATTTTCTGTGTTAACATCCATTTTCTATCCCTCTTTTGTGGTGCTTGGCTGAACCATTTTTAAAGAGCTAGGTTTAGATTTATACATGGAAATTGGCAGGGCAAATATTTGTAAATTCAAACCAAGGACAAAATCCTGTATGCCTTATTCTTATGAATATTCCCATTAATTTATATAGGAATATTGCATAAATAGGGCAACGATTAATGTGTCTATCACTTGTGATTTTCACATATAATTTTTACATAATGTTTTACAGATTATTTCTTCTGAAAATGAGCATTTCAGTTACACAAAGACACGTAGATGTGGACAATTAACTTACACATATCTGAGCAAATACAGATGCAAATGTCAGTTTATTTTTATATGAAATTCAACATCTATATTACCTCTGTATTTGGCACTGATATGGCTACTACTGGAATAAGTGCTTTTTATAGTGAGGGTAATTAATGATTGAAACAATTTATGAAGAGTTGTGGTGGAGTCTCCATCACTGGAAATATTTAAATCAAAATTAGAAGTTTTTTTCTACATGACATGCTCTAGTTCAACCACTATTGGACTTGAAGTGGGAATTAATTTAGGGAAGTCCTATGGCCTGGGTTACACAGGCAATCAAACTATATGTTCACAATAGTTCATTTGTCCTGAAATCTATGAATCCATGAACAGATGGATTTTTTAAAATTAACATTGTTTTATTTTATGACTCAAAACAACTGCAGTAGTCAGAATAAAACAAACTAGAAATGCAGGTTCAAATGCTTTGAGAATTCCAAGTCATGCAAACTCATTGACTATAATAAGACTGCAGGCATTCAAAGTCAATGCAGAATTTATTTCAAAATATGTGTATCCTTTAATTTTTTAAAATCTTTTCATATCCTCTTGTTTTGGACACAGAATTTTGATCCTCCATTAACATTCACATTTTAAGTGAATTGTCATAATAATGAAATGCCAAAGAAGATTGCACTATAGTAGCAGTACTGATACTACTCCTAAATCTTTGCTTTCACTCTAGCCAATATCACTGCCTGTGTTTTCTTTACTGCTGATGTAGTTTTTACTGCTTTTGTAGGTATCATGAAGAAAAAACTAATTTTACTGCCCAAAGTATCAGGCTATCAATTTCTGTTTTGGACTTGAAATCTGAAGTTGGGCACTACAAGGAAACATTGATTTCACATTTTGTATGACTGTCCTTGAATACGTCAAACCAAACTTGAGAGCATTAACACTCAAAGAGTGAAGAAGACACTGGAAAAATTTTACCTCACAAATCCACTTTATGCACTGCTTTCAGAGGCCTTTTCTACTTTACCACTTCACTATGGATGTGAAGCATGTGGTAGCAGCGATATTTTTACTAAGGATAGACACAGAAATCATAAAGATTAGGGGTACCTCTTTCAAAAACACCAATTTAGGATTTAGGAGCCTATGTCTTGTTTTCAAAAGTGACTTAGATGGTTACTTAGGGCAGGTCCACAAGGGACTTGTACAACTAATCCCCAGTTTTAGTTGCCTACATCCCAGTTTTAGGCACCTCTGTGATCCACAAAATTCCTTCTCAGCTGCTGCCTAACCTTGTAGGCACCTAAACTGACTCAGCACCTATATTTCTGCTGTAAATGATCCCTAGCCAACTACGTTTCTGTGACTGGGCATGCACACTGCTGCCTTACTCTAGGTGTCTGTGCGCCTATCTCTTGCTGAAATCCCAGAGCAATCCACAAACAGCTAGGACCAGACTCTGCTCTGTTACAGCAGTGTAAATCCAGAGTAACTACACTGACTTGGTAGCTTTTTTCCTACTACTTGCAGACCTGTATGCTCTGAAGAAGGCTTGGCAAAAGATGGAAAACTATGGCAGATTCCATAATTAATTCCATACCATCATTGAACTTGTCGGCAAAAGGTTTTTATCTTCATATTAATAATTGTTTCATCTTCTATTTACTCTCTCATTTAACCTCTGCCCAATCGTGATTCTTATAATGTATTCTACTTTCTCATTGTCTGATATTGTTGAGATCCATTATTTTATGTTGCCAACTTTCTATTTGCAGAAAACCGAACATCCTTGCCATGTCCCTGCCCTGTCCCTTCTCGGAATTCCTGCCCCCCCCTCCATTCCCCCTCCGTTGCTCACTCTCCCCCACCCTAGCTCATTTTCCCCGAGCTGGGGCAGGAGGTTGGGATCCTGGAGAGGGTGAGGGCTCCGGCTGGGGGTGCGGGCTCTAGGGTGGGGCCAGCGTTTGGGATGCAGGAGGGGACTCTGGTGAGGGGGGCTGAGGGATTAGGAGTGTGGGAGAGGGTTCCAGATTGGAGCAGTGTTGACCGGAGCCACCAGGGTCCCTTTTCGACTGGGCGTTCCGATCGAAAACCAGACGCTTGGCAACCCTATACAGCACTCAGAAGTGTGCTAGGCACTTTTATAATACAGATAAATTGCTCATGATACCTGCCAGAGTACACCAGTTACCAGAATTTATCATTTAATTTCATACATGATGCAATGAAAGAGCTACAAAATAGTGTGGGTTGATTACTATTTATTTATTTGTATTATAGTAGTGGCTACAGGACCACGCATGGATCACTCCACTAGGTGCTGTTCAAGCATACAGTCCTTGTCCCAAAGAGCTTACAGTTTAGCACATAATGGCAGACAAAATCTAACAGTGAAAATGAATTATATTTGGTATAAGATCAAAGAAATAGCCTGACTCTTTTGCTCTTTAGGGCAGATTGCAAGCCCTCTCTGTTTTTCTGGTATCTGTGGAGGGGGAGGTGTTAATGCACTGAGGAGAAATGGGATGTTGAGTTGCTGATTCATTTATTGCATAATGATTGCAGTATTTTACTAAGGAGTGAGACACGTTAGGATGTCTCACTATACACTTTTGTATGATGATTTTATATGTTGATAGGTTGCCCAGAGCTTCTGGATGGGTGCCTTTTTTGGTATTTTAGAAATCAAATTAAGTAATTAAATTAATTTAAAGATCTGTGTCAAATGAAGAGGAGGATGGGCTTATGAATGAGGTCAGTGCTTTGTGGCCAAAACACTGCATTTCTTTGAAAAACTGCTGTTGAATCCTTACCATGTTCAGAGGAAGGCAGCTCTTGGAAAACCCTCCCATAGGCAGTCACGCTAGCCAGACTTTCTTACAGACAGAAGAGGATTCAAAATTGCTTCTGTAGCTTTGCTGGTAGGCAGTGCTCTTCAATTCGAAAATGATCTATGTGCAGATCCCCAACAGACTTACTGAAGATTTACTATGCTTTGACCTGTTCCACACTTTGCTGTGTAAATTCCTTAGGTGTTGAGCATGAGTAGAGCACAAAACTTAGATGAATTACATCCTCTCATTTGTGAAGCTTAACACCTCATCTCTGTCTTGCCACTGTTCTGAGATGGGTATAGTTATTTCATCTTCAAATAATTTACAAGATGTGTATTTCACACTAGAATATTTAACATCACTATATCATTGTATTGCGCTTTCATTATTGCACCGAAGAAACGTTTTAATTGAATTCTGTTAAAACCCCCAGTAAAATCATGTACCACAGATAATTCTTTAAGTACATCACTTACAGTAGATTAAAGGTCTGCTCAGGCCCCTACAATCCCATGACTAAATGTAGAACTTGGTCCATGGAATTCAGAACCTAACTTGACTTCAGATGATTTCTTGGTTCTGGGTGAATTGCTCACATAGCTCTAATATTGATATACAAAAATATTACTTCTGGAATAGAAAGGCAAAAAGCAGTATAACTAAGTTAATATAGGTTTCAGAGTGGTAGCCGTGTTAGTCTGTATCAGCAAAAACAATGAGGAGTCCTTGTGGCACCTTAGAGACTAACCAAATAAATTGGTTAGTCTCTAAGGTGCCACAAGGACTCCTTGTTGTTTTTTTTAAGTTGATATATGTATTTTAATGTGCATTTTTGCTTGTATTTGCACTTGAAAAACAAAAGTTGATTCCTTTTAATGGTTTTGCTCTGGTATTTCATCTCAGCATATGCTAAATTTTTTCTCCCTAATTAGTACTGTTCAAGGATCAATATACCACTTCAGTTTACTATCCTTTGTCAGCCACCTGTCTTACTGTTGAAGAAAGACATCATTAGTTTCCTCTTACATTGTGATCCCAAACAAGATAAAGGTATTTGATCTTGGCAGATGGACAAATAGTGCTTATTAGTTTACTTGACTGGAATATGAATTATAGGAAATGAAAAAAGGGTTTTAAGTTTCTTAAAAAATCCACAATATAGGAGATATTTATTTTGATACAATAATACATGAATCATTTATGTTGTCTATTATCTTTAATGTTAAAACAAAATATACATAAATAGTATCTCAACATATCAGTTCTCTTCATATAACATATAGCAAAATATATCAGGGTTTTTTTTTAAGGGGCTGAGAACATATTTTTGGGGGACTCAAGGAACATGACTTTTTTATCTCTGATAATCCTGGCAAAAATCCTTATTTAAATGTTATCCTATATGTTATCTGAAAGTTAAAACTAAAAATAACTCCACCATCACTGACTTAAAAATGCATTGAACAGAATGTAATTTGTTTCTTCCTGTGTTTGTTTAGTGGTAGACTAGCACCTAAGGGCCTGGTCTTTGAAGGCAACAGGAATCTTTCCATTGACGTCAATGGACTTTGGATCAGGCCCTCAGTATACCTTTCCTGGTTTAAATGTACTGATACCTTTTTCCGTTTACTAGAAGCTTATATAATAAATATTGACCCAGACCATCTCCTGAAGACCCAGAAAATAGGAGTCTGTACATGTATGGATCTTCCCATTTTCATTTGGAAGAAGGAGCGTGCCACCCTTCTGTACCACCTGATTGCAAAGGACTCTCCAGATTTTCTATTGTGGGGGTAGGAACTGCGGGCAGGAAGGGACAGAACACTCTCCACAGAACTGTCCATTTGTCTGTGCCTAATATCCTCTCCTGAAGATTATATCATAGGAGGGGGCAAACAGCTCATCTGGACCCCTTTTACATTTAACAGCCAAAACTAATCTATTGATATTCATGATTTAAACTTAACTACATGCTATTTTAATTTAAAATTAATGGTTGTAATGTTGCAGATGTTTTGTTTGTCAAAACGTTGAGACCTGGAAAAATCTATAGCCTATGGGCACGTTATGAATTAACATACTTCATGAAGATATAATTTTGCTGATTATTACATTTTTGGTGTGTAATATTCCATCAGTTGTCACCACTATCACTGAACACAATTGGTTTGCATGTTGTGAAAACTAAATTATATAATTCTAAGCAAAGAAGTAATTTTTAACTCTAATATTTTCTATCCAATTTGTTATTTTTTGTTTGTTTTTCACCTTTTCGCTTCTAATGTGTAATGTTGTCATAATTATATGAAATTTAATGTCAATTGCGTGTAGGTTCCTTTTATATTATTTGTCCTCCATTTGACCTGGGCACATGTAAATTGAAAATATGTAAAATAGAAACATTCTTTTCTAATTCTGTATTATAAAATCAACCTAGGATAAAGTAGTATTTTGTTTTCTGGGACTTGAAATGTTGAGTGGTATTTGACCATTTGATAGTACCTGCTTGTTTCCTTAGGACTTCTGGAAATGTGGAAATCTATAGTGTTCAAAAGGTGGGTCTTCCACAAATGTAGGCAGATTCTGGCTGCAGTTTGATGTGATGGTATTTAGGAGAGAGAAGGATGGTAAGAGAGGTAGTACTGTATACTAGCAGATATCAGAAAACCACTGCACACTGAACAAGCAGAGAACACTAATCTTCCAAAAATAGGAGAAAGATCCGTACACTTGCAGAGTGTGTCAGTATATGAATATGCAAAAAGGGACATGTGAAACCCAATGTACTGACACCTGTAGACCCTATATACAGAGTCATCCCTTGGGTATGACGAATCGAGGCAACTGCTCCGGGCCCCACGCTTTGGGGGGCCCCGCGGGCTGGTACGATTGGCCAGCACATTCAGTCCCGGAAGTGACGGGTCGGTCCCGGAAGTGACGAATTTGTCACTTCCGCTCTGGGCCCCGCACCCCACATCCTCCTAGGGATGGCCCTGCCTGTATATATTGGTCTGATCAGACTTCCTGAGCAACTTATTCTACCTCTGCAAAAGAAGAAGTTGGGCACATGGATACACAGCAGATTTAAGGTGCTGTTATGCAGGTTTGTTGAAACACTGAAGAAAAGTAATTGGATAGGAGCTATGGCAACCAACCTCCACACTGATGTGTGATAGAGACCTTTTATTGACTGCAGTTATACATGGAGAGTAGGAGTGTAAAAACAGGCTTCAATTTCATCATGAACATAAAAGTTGTTTTCACTAATATGCAGAATGCAATCAACACCATAACGTTTACATATCCTGGGCTTGCAGACATTTTAGGTAGTCACCACTTCTTTGGCGAACCCTCCATGCTCCAGAGTTCCATCTGGTTAATCAGTAACAGTACTGCAACTCATTCTCATGCAACAGCTATAACCAATCATTAACCATACTTGCCATGACATAACCACTGCTGCTGTGCCTGTGACTTAGACTCTTTTACCCTCTGCATAAAGCTACTTGTACTCTAGCCCTAACCTGTATTTCCCTACCACCACATTTCCTACAAAATCTCAACAATAGGCTGTGCTCTAAACCTTTCTTAAGTTTAGAGCTTCTTCATTCTTTACTTCTTCATGCTCTACTACTTATTTGCCTTTCACTCAGAAGCTATTCTTATTTTTCACCTTGTGTAGCCAAGAATACTTTTCTCCTTGAGGTAATCAGGGGGGCTAGATTAATTATGCTAGTCAGCCAAGCGTCTGACACAATTAGCTTTAATTAGTGGATTTGTTTACTTATAAACCATAGTAGGTAGGTATAGCATAATTCATATAACCAGCAGGCACATATCATTAGATGGCATAAAGATTTTACCTTTACACACTATGTCTAAATAGTTAAAGATCAGTGAAGAACAAATCACTCTTCTCACACTACAGTCCCTTCTCAGATACTACTGTCTTGTAGCCGTAAAGCACTAGACAGAGTCATGTATCCAATAACGGTTCTTTAATTCAGTGGTTGGCCTGATTAGGATTAAATTAATGACCTCTTCTGAGTCTTCTGCACCATTATTCAGATTGTACCATAAAAAGAGTGTTAAACACTTGTCACATCCTTCATATATCATCTTAAAGACCACCATTACAATGTTGATTAATGTGTTTGTTAAATAATCAATCAATACATTAGAGACAGAATAAGCAGAGAATAACTAGTCTCTGTAGATAGCATAGTAATTAGTAGTTAGTGTACACTTGACTGTACACAAATTCAGCACAAACACATTTCATTTTCTCCAGGTATAGATTTCTTGATTATAAGGGCTAGATCCTCTGTGGATAACCAGGATTGTGGGTGTGCAAGAAATTCCTTTTCATTAGTGGAGAATCCCAGCCTTTAAAATATGTAGAACAACTAAACTTCTCCTCCTCCTTGAGAAGAAAGATGTTTTTATGGTTAATATGGGGTGTCAGGAGATGTGAGGTTCTCCTACAGATTTCCTGCGTGACACTGGGCCTGTGTTGGGAAAGTCACACCATTGCCAAGGCGAGCATTGGAAAGAATGTCTTCGAGAGCTGCTATGCACGCAGAATCGGTGCGCCCTCTGCTACGCCCTTTGAGAGTCCATCCTACTCCTGCACACATAGCCAGCCAACTTTGCACAGCTGGTTGAAATTCTACCAAACTGGATTTTTTTCCTGAAATTTTTCATTAAAATTTTGATTATTGACCAAAAGATTTTTGATAAACATTTTTGTGAAAATTAAGGCCAATTTTCAACCAGCTGTGCTAGCAAGTGACTAGTGAGAAGCAGAGCCATGGCCCTGCCTCCTTCCCACTTTCCCAACCCCTTTCAGATTGCCATGCACCCAGGGGAGTAGGGAAAGAGCAGCTCTTATGGTCTTCAGCTCTGCCAGGTGCCTATGTGAGCCTCACTAGTGGGGAAGGCCTTCCTGTCACTGTACATCCACATCAGAGGAAGGCAGAATATCACCCTAAGTGAATATAGTGCTGGCGAAAAGTCCCGGATTGACAGTAATGGAACGTAAAGTCCTCTGATTAGCCACCAAATAGATAAAGCACAAGCAGCTGCAATTCGAGTTTAGTCACGCTGTAGTGTTGATGTACCTCATCCCTGGCTTGGCAGGTACACTGTCAAAAATGAAACCATAGTTCAGTTTCTGTGCCCAGAAATCCTTACCCTTTTTGCTCAGGTTGCCATTGCAGCTGCAGTTGTTCCAGCTGTGATGTTTGTGAGAGTTTTAATTACATTATGCTCAGCCACATCTGTCCCATAGTCCACAATATCATTACATCACTGCATAACTGCCAGTCAGTAATTATTATTAATATTTATTATTTGTATTACTATACTGCCTAGGAGCGCTAGTCATGGACTAGGACCCCACTGTGATAGGAGCTGTACAAACACAGAATGAAAAGGCAGTTCCTGCCCAAAAGGACTTGCAGTTTAAGTATAAAACAGCAACAGCAGATGGATATAGCCAAAAGCGGGAGTATAAGTAAATAATGAGGTGATCTTGGTCAACATAATAGACAGTGGTCTCTGCACACTAGAAGCCTAACTGTTGTCAAGTTTTATGTAGGGATCATGGCTAAGAAGAGTTTTGAGGAAGGATGTGAAGGTGCATAGTGAGATAGCTTTGCAGAGGGTTACAGGGAGGATGTGGGGTGGCATAGGAAAAAGCACTAAGGAGTTTATTTGAAAATTTAACAAGTGGGCAAGGGAGGCTGGCTTTATGGACAGATTGAAGGCAACCATCTACATCTCTATAGTAAACGAGAAGTGATAAGGAGGCAAAGTTTAGATACAGCCTGGATGTGAGGACCTAGAGAGAAATCCAAGTCAAAGATGACAGGCCTGAGTGACAGGCAGGATGATGATGGTGCCCACATGAATGTGAAGATGTCACCTCCTTTCTCCAACCCCATGAGTGATCAGCTTCTGACTTATCTTGTTTATTTTTTATGTAGTTGTTTCTATTTTAATGCTAATGTAAGATGGGAAAAGAAATTAAGAAACTAACAAATGATACATTAGTTTGGATACTGCATAAATGGATTCTGTTGAGTTTCATTTCGATTGTATCTTTGCTGCAGGTTTGAAACAGTACAAATATTTCTTTTTTTATCATTTCAGTATTGGTCACTTGAAATCATTGTCTACAGCTGCTGGCCTATGGAAACTCCATTTGTGTGCTCTACTCTTTGCAGTCTTAGAGACACTCTTTTCTCAAAGCAGAGCCTTCAGCAACCCTCTCTACTTCCCCAGCCCAATATGGCAGTCAGACCTGTTGGGAATGGGAGGGGAGGGAGTCCACCAGATGCCCTAATGTAAAGCAGGTTCTTTCCCAGCTGGCTAACATCAGCTAGAGATGGCTTTAGTTTAGTTTAGTTTAGTTTAGTTTAGTTTAGAAGAGACCACAGCCAGAAGTTTACTGGAAAACTTTTTAACTTCATTGACACATCTGTTCCTGAGGTCACCCTGAAAGAGCTATATATATGTCAACCTTTTGCATATAACTCCCCTGTTATTGATGTTGAGGCCAGCTGGCAGAAATCACTCTCCGTAGCAGAGCTGGGCAAATGCTGCAAAAACTATTCATGAACTTAAAAATAAATAAATAAATAAACAAACTTGGTTTGACTATTTTGTGTCCTTTGTGAATTCACTTTCCACAAATATTCTAGCAAACTAGTTTAATAGCAGACATATTCAGTAAGGCCCCAATTGAGCAGTTCATCCATATTTAAGCATGTGCTTAACTTTAATCACATGCTTATGTCCCGTTTGGCCTCAATGAGACTTAAACATGTTCAAAGTTAAGCATGTGATTAATTGCTTTGCTGAATAGGGATTGATTTAAGCACATGCTTAAATGCTTTGCTGAACTGGAGCTTAAAACAGCTAATTTTAAGTGAATATTGGAGACTATTGGGATAATGAAATTTATCCTCTGTGCAGTGGGCCAGTCTGGGTCTCTGCGCTTACTAAAGTCCCACTTAAACCCTCAAAATAAAGGTTAGGCAGGACTCAAGTTCATAGATCTTGACTGATCCTGTGCATGGGGTGAATTTTACAAAAAAAAAACCAAATTTCTACATCAGTTACATTCAGTGTAACTGAGAGCCAAAGCTGAATTTACTGGAGACTCTTTAGTCATCTGATATGATAAAGATCAAGCATGGAGGTTAGTATGAAAAGGCTTCAGGGCATTTTTGATTTTGAAAAGAACAACAATTTTCCCTGATTTAAGGAAAATCTTAAGTTCCCAGAAAGGGGTTTGTGGCACTCAAAATGGAATTCATCTCTACAGGAATAGATAAAGAAGTTTTGTTTTCTATAAAATTACGCATATTTCTAAATAGGCAATTTTTTTCTAGATTTGATAATGTCCATCAAATTTGATTTCTTATTCCCCAGAAGTTACTGAAAACTTGTTGTGCAGTTTATCTGCTTATGACAATGATTTGATTAACTGCTATTCCTTAATTTTGCTTGTGTTTGTGTTATCTACCCTAATATACTGTTCTATATTGATTTTGATGATGTGTTGCAATATGGAGTCGTCATGAGTTCTTTACATCTCTTTAAAGTTGTTTGACATCTTAATTTATTTTGGTTGGATGTATTCCTGGAGGTTTCATCACATGACATAATCTTTAATTAAAGACTTATCTTTAATTCCTGGAGGCTCCAGGCAGGGCCGGCTCTAGGCACCAGCAAAACAAGCTGGTGCTTGGGGCAGCACATTTTCAGGGGCGGCATGGCCAGCGCCAGAATGCCGCCCCTAAAAATGTGCCCCGGCCGCCCTAGCTCACCTCAGCTGCTGCTTGCGTGCCGCTACTCGCCCTCCCTCCCAGGCTCTCAAACCTGGGAGGGAGGGGGAGATCCCGAGCGGCCGCGGCGCGCAAAACAGTTGTTTCGCGCGCCGCTGCTCTCCCTCCCAGGCTTGAGAGCCTGGGGGGAGGAGGCAGGGCTGGGGATTTGGGGAAGGGGCGGAGTTGAGGCGGGGCCGGGGGTGGGGGTAATTAAAAAACGGCGGGGGGCGGCCAAAATTGTTTTTGCTTTGGGCTGCAAAAATCCTAGAGCCGGCTCTGGCTCCAGGACAATCCTGGAGGGTTGGCAACCCTGGTTGTTATACCAAACAGTTGATAGTCATCTTTGTTTCTTAATTGCTCAGTGTATACTTCTGCTCCCCTATTTTGAATACCCATCTTGTGATAATCTGTTTTTCACTCAAAGGAGTTTACAGAAAACTGAGGAGGAAAAATTGTCCCCTCCTTCCAAGTAGGAGCTTAGAAGTAATGTTATTTTTCTCTGTTTCTAATTTTGACCATTACTACATCTGTATAATACAGTCTTAGAGCTCATCTATACTGCCCCGCAGTTCAGTCTATGGGTGGGGGGGAGAATAGCAGTGTGAACATAAAGCTGTGCTGTGACGCCCCCAAGTGGATGCTGTAATGCGGGTGTGAACTAAAAGATTCCTAGTTCACATTAATGTAATCCTCTTCAAACTGGATTACACTAATATGCACTAGGAACCTTTTAGTTCGTGTCTGCAGCATCCACATGGGGGAGTTACAGCACAGCACTTTGGTGCACACTGCTATTCACACCTCCATATTCCGAACTGTGGGGCAGTGTAGACACAGCCTTAGACTCTACACCAGGCGTAGGCAATCTACGGGACGCGTGCCGAAGGCCGCACGTGAGCTGATTTTCAGTGGCACTCACACTGCCCGGGTCCTGGCCACCGGTCCGGGGGACTCTGCATTTTCATTTAATTTTAAATGAAGCTTCTTAAACATTTTAAAAACCTTATTTACTTTACATACAACAATAGTTTAGTTATATATTATAGATTTAGAGAAAGAGACCTTCTAAAAATGTTAAAATGTATTACTGGCATGCGAAACCTTAAATTAGAGTGAATAAATGAAGACTCGGCATACCTGAAAGGTTGCCAACCCCTGCTCTACACAGTGCCTCGTGCAATAGGGCCCTGATTCTGATTAGGCCTTCTTTGCCCTGCAATAATACAAATAATAATAATAACAGTAAGAATGTGAATTTATTTAATATATTTCAGTTGCATTGCTATTATTAATTATTACTATTATTATTCTCTGAAAAGATTAGGCACCTTATTAATCAGAAGACTTACATTCTTTTTTAATGTTTATTTTCAAAAGTGTTCAATGTTATACACACAGAAGAAACAAGGAAACGTACACCAACCATGAAATGTGGAAAACCATTCACCCCGGTTAAATATCTAAATTGCATTCTATACTCTATAAAGATCTCAAAGGGAATCAGGAATTCTAGCTGTTCATTAGACTCTTTTCTTCAAATGCATAAATGAAGAGCAAGTCTTTTTGTAATGTCTGCACTTCTTTCTTCTATAGTCATTTGAAAGTAGGAAACGTTAGATCAAGTTGACAAGTTGTCGATTACAGTTAAATGTTTCCAGCAAGTGCCATTGAGTGCCCTAATTAAAACTACCACAGCTCTCTTAAAAGTTAATGGTATCTATCTTGAGCAACACATGTTAATATAGCTCAGTACAGAAAAATATAGAATTGTGTCCCAAATACTCCAGTGTGTGCCTGAATGTATGGCATGCCATATGTAGGGAATAAAACAAGATTAAAAGCTCAGTTCCCCCAAAAAAGAATCATCATTGTAAGAAACACAAAATATAGAGATAGCTTTAAAGGAAAGGGTAAATAATTAGACATAGAGTATATCATTGTGTGAATTTTACTCTCTTTAAAATGTGAATAAAGATCTGGGTTTACACAAAAATACCAGCTGTATGTATTCTAGTGAATGCATTGGCATGCAAACTTGTAGAGTCAGCCATAGTATTCTGAGGTTGTCTTGTGAAACAGATTTTCTGCCACAAATTTCCCCAAACTTAACTGATACTATCCACCGTGATCACGCACATCTATCACAAGATTTTCCTGAGAACTGTCCTAAGGATTTTAGGAAGGTGATTTGGGAAAAGAAATTAAGGACAGTTAGTGAGCTAATTTTCTGCCTTCTATGGCCCCTAAAGTCAGTGGCATCATTTTTATTATTTAAAGGGAGGAATACGAATCTTTGAGCTACCACAAGCCTTTTCTGCAGCAGGATAAGTTGGGTCCGGCTACTAGCATATGGGTATTGGATTCTATCAATAAATGACAACAAATTCCCCCCCCCCCCAAGGATGATTCACGTTTTCTGAGCATGATGAAAGTCTCCAGATAATTCTGGTATCTAGGGCCACTAAACTCTCAGCTGCCAGAGAGTTTTCTGAGCATTCTGATGAATTTTAGGCTATTTTTTCTGTTCTTTTCCACCAATTATTTAATTATCAATTGAGATATTAATATCACATACATGCTCAAATTATATCCCTTTTGCCAAAAATAAGAGATGAAAGAGAAATAGAGCCACATAAAGGGGGGAAATTATTTAAGTTAATTAATCTAGAACAGGGGTCGGCAACCTTTCAGCAGTGGTGTGCCGAGTCTTCATTTATACACTCTAATTTAAGGCTTCGCTTGCCGGTAATACACTTTAATGTTTTTTAGAAGGTCTCTCTATAAGTCTATAATATATAAGCAAACTACCGTTATATGTAAAGTAAACAAGGTTTTCAAAATGTTTCAGAAGCTTTATTTAAAATTAAATTAAAATGCAGATCTTATCAGTTTAGTGTGATCCTTGCCTTTGCTTTTCCTTGCTGAGTTTCCAACGTCTGGCACGTATTTGGATACTTTAAGCTGCACACAGGCGGCTGAGTGATCAGTTGTTAACCGGCTCCGAGAGGGACAGAGGACATATTTCATGTGTGAAAATACCTGGTCACACAGGTATGTGGATCCAAATGCTGAAAGCATTGCAAACGCAATTTTCTTCAAACAGTTAAATTTCACTGGCAGGGACGTCCAGCAGGTCAGAATAGAGGCCCCATGATCTCTCTCGGTAGCTTCAAGTGCGCTCCGCAGAGCCACAAACTTTGATGTCCACAATTCTGAGCTTTTTAACTGAATGAGTTTCATTTTGAAATCTTCAACACCCATCCACTGAAATACAGACAAATCCAAGTTGCTTTCATTGAACTTTTCAGGTTTAATTAGAAAAGAAAGCATTGGGCCAAATTGCTGGAAATCTTGAAATCTGTCAGAAAATTCTGATTCCAGTTCTTGCATGTACTTTCCAATGTCATCGACATTGACAGTGCAACATGTCAATAGCTCTTTTATGAGTTGGAAGTAGCGGAAAGTAGAAGTTTGAATATCCCTGGAAAAAACTGCTAGTTTCACAACAAATGCTTTCCAGGCTTCATAAAGATCCACAACTGTTTGCCCTGCACCCTGGAGACAGAGGTTGAGTTCGTTTAGGTGAGCGGTGATATCAGTTAGAAACATGAGCTTACACAGCCATTTGTCATCATCCAGTTCGGGGTAGTTTTGTTCTTTTTCCAACAAAAAGGCCTTGATTGCATGAAAACAGTTTACAAAGCACACCAAAACCTTGCCACGACTTAGCCACCAAATGTTGCTGTGAAGTGGGATGTCGTTAAAAGCACTGTCCATCTCTTCTAGCAGTGCTTGAAATTGTCTGTGAGTCAAAGCAGATTGAGCAACAAGGAAATTCACAATTCGCACAACTGTATTCATCACATTATTAAGCTCTGAATTAGAAATTTTAGCACACAGGTTTTCTTGATGGATGATAGAGTGAAATTTGACTGTCGGATGGCCAATTTGATCTTCAAGTAACTTTACAAATCCCTTCTGTTTTCTGACCATGGCAGGAGCACCATCTGTTGTCACACAAAATATTTTTCTGATGTCAACTCCTCGTTCTTCAAAATGTTTTAGAAAACTTTCCAGTATATCTATCCCTTTGTTGTGCCATGCAGGGGTTTTAGGCAACAAAGTTCCTCTTGGATTTCATCGGAAGCACAATATCTTGCAACAACTGCCAAAAGTGGAACGTCGTTTATATCCACATTCTCATCAACTGCAACACTAAACACTGCTGTGTCTTTCAATGCAGTCGTCTGCTTTTCCTTAATGTTTTCTGCCATTTCACTTATGCGTCTCTCAACTGTTCTGGCAGAGATGGGCAGTTCTTTTATTCTAGATATGATTGTATCTTTATTTGGCAAATCACTGAACAAAATCTCCGAACTGCTGAGAAAAATTTCTTTTATGTATTCCCCATCTGTAAACGGCTTTCCGTTTTTTGCAATGCACTGTGCAATCTTGTAACTTCCTTCTGTAGCTTGATTTTTACTTACACTTAAGCTTTTAAAAACACTGCTTTGCTTCTCATAGGCTGCTACTGCCTTTTTGATTGATTCAGTCTTGTCTGCTTCATCAAGAAAGGTTTTCTCATGCTTCGTTTCAAAATGTCGTCGAACACTTGATGTGCGACAAACAACACTTTCATAACAGAAAGCACAAATAGCACGGTCCTTCTTTTCAATAAATCCAAATGCGTCTCTCCAAGCAGGCTGAAATGATCGGACATCTAGCTTCGCTTTTGTAGGAGCTGCCATTTTGTCAAATGTTCCCTTCAACTCTCAGTGGGAAAAAAAATGGCGATAGAAGGCAGGCACAAGGTCAAACGCAGTGTGGTCTGATATCAGCAATTTTAAGATGGGGGCTCTGAGCTGCACCCCCTCTTGCCTTGTGTGCAACCCTCACTGTCCCAGGCTGGGGACAGTGGGCCACAGCGGGGAGGCTGCAGAGCACTGATCCAAGGCCAGGAGCAGAGCCCAGGGTGGCCTGCTGGGACTCCAGGCCGGAAAGCAGGCTGAGCAAGGCTGGAGATCCCGACCCGTCTGGCAGGAGGTCAGCGGCTGGAACCCCAGATCGGCAGCTGAGGTGAGTGGAGCTGGCGGCTGGTAGGGCTGAGCAGGGCCGGAGGCCTGGACCCTGGCAGGAGGCCTGCGCAAGATGAGTGGGGCTGCAGCGGGGGGAGGGGGCGGGGGACCCCGGCTGGCAAGGGGCCAGCAGCAGGAACCCCGGAGCAGCAGCAGGCTGAGTGGCTCAGCCCGGCCCCGCTCTGGGGTTTCCACCACTGGCTCCTGCCAGCTGGGGTCTCAGCCCGCTGCCAGCCTGGGGTTCCTTCACCCAGGCCAGCAGTGGGTACTGAATGGGACCGGTGGTGGGACCCCGACTGGCAGGAGCTGGTGGTGGAAAGCCCCATAGCGGTGGCGGGCTGAGCGGCTCAGCCTGCCCCGCGTGCCATCAAAAATCGGCTCGCGTGCCAAAGGTTTCCGACCCCGATCTAGAAGTTGAGTGTAGCTTTGTGATGTTGATTGTAGAATGGGAAGTGGGCTGCTGAATGGTGTTTTGGGCGATGGATGAAGGTGAAATTAATTTTGGAGAGTTTGTTGTTTATGTCCTCACCTGTGTGCCATTACTTGTTTATAATAAGGTGAAAATAAATTACAAGTAAGAAAATAGAGTTTTTGAAATAAAGCAACGAAGATCAAAGAAGGATCAATACTTCAGTAACTTGATACACTAAGGGCTGGTCCACACTGGGGCGGGGGATCGATATAGGAAACGCAACTTCAGCTACGAGAATAGCGTAGCTGAAGTCGACGTTTCCTATATCGAAGTAAAAGTACCTACTTCGGGTCCACGCGGCGCAGGCAGGCTCCCCCGTCGACAGCGCTTCCTCCTCTCGGTGAGCAGGAGTTCCGCAGTCGACGGGGGAGCGCTTCTGGGATCGATCTATCGCGTCCAGATGAGACGCGATAAATTGATCCCAGAAGATCGATCTCTACCCGCCGAATTAGGCGGGTAGTGTGGACCAGCCCTAAGATACTGCAAAATAACATTAAGGATGATATACTGTTACATCTAGCTTTATCAATTTAGGCCCTGATTCAGGAAACCACTTGAGTGTGTTAAGTCCAGCTGACCTCAGTGGGACTTAGAGAAGTATTTAAAGTAAAGACAGGCTTAAGTGCTCTCCAGAATAGGTATGTTTTCCTGAATCAGTGCTTCGATACCTAGAGCTCTATTCAGGAGTGCAAGAAGAGGAGAGGAAGGGAGGTTTGCACATGTCAATCCCATGTACATGGAGAGATGAATAGATACCTACCTGTGTTTGACGCACAGATTTAATGCTCATTTCATATAGTTTTTGTTGTGTTAATTAGTTGTTGGTTTCAGTAAACTTTGTGTATTACCATCTATTTGTGTAATTGGTATAATTATGTAATTAAGGTTAATAGATGTAATCATTATTAGAATGTTTTGGACATTATGGAACATTATGGAAATCATCTAGTGTCAGTGTAACTGAGATACTTGCATTGTAGCAGTTAGCAAGGGAAGAAACAGTGGGGATGATACATAATGTCTTCTTTTTATTTTGGGGACTCTGTATCTGTAGTCTTGCCAAACCCCGGAGGGGTGGCTGGAGGAGTTAGGAACATCCAGAATCTGGTGTGTATCAGTCACCAAAGGTGCTCAATACTCATTTTGAAGCTATATAGGAAGCTTTCACTGTGGGCAAACCACTTGGCAGGCTACACCTATGGTCAACATCTTACGGCCAGGGCCGGCTCCAGGCACCAGCCCACCAAGCTTGTGCTTGGGGCGGCACCTGGAGGGGGGCGGCGCGGCGCTCCGGCCGCCGGGGAGAGCGGGGCCACAGCAGGGCTCGCTGCCCTCCCCCCGGCGCTCTGGCCGCCCTTCCTCCTGGTGCCCTCCCCCTGGGGCCCCGGCCGCCCTCCCCCCCCCACGTGGGGGGGGGAGAGGGCGTCCGGAGGCTTTTTTGCCTGGGGCGGCAAAAAAGCCAGAGCTGGCCCTGCTTACGGCTGAGCCAATTAGAGCTCAGTGAGGAGGATGCTATAAATAGGGGAAGTTGGAGACAGCCTGGGGGAACTCAGCAGGTGAACCACGCAGGGGTCAGAGGTGTCACCTGTGAGGTCTGTATCTCAAAGACTGTGCCAGTCCATTTGGATCCAGACAGTGTTCTCCCTATCTCATGGGGAGCCAGAGAAGGTGACTGATAGTTGTGAGACTTTGATTGTTGTTGCTGAAGAGATGGAGAAAGGTTGAGAGGAGACTAGAACTACTGCCCTGCTCTAACTGTAAGAAACTCAGGGGACATGCATACACACATATATACTTTGAATAGCACACATTGCAAGAAGGGCTAAGGATTCATCCCATGAGAAAGTTGAAGGGAAGTGTATGTATATGTGTGAGTTCAAAGTATACATTTCCTCAATATTTTGTAACCTTAGTAAGTGTGTAAGTTTGGGTGAGAAACACCAAAGGACTGTCACATAACAGTTGTTTATGAGAAATATTCACAATCCACTCAAATATTGCTTGTAAATTGTTTATACTTGTTAAAAAATAACATTTAATAAATTACGTGTCATTCTTTTTCTCTTTTAAACTTGTATCTTGAATGGACTGAGTTCTAGCCTGTGCGCCAGCAGGAGAGTAGGCTGAGGTGCAGATAAAGGGAAGTAATCACATATAATATTATCTAATTTTCTTTACCCATTACATGAACAAGATGGCTAAAATACAGCAATTTCAAACATTTTTTCCTCAGAATTCCTTAGTGTATTAATCCACATTACAGACAACAACCTGTATGTCTGTATTGTCTGTTATATTACAATGACCAAAATGCCATATGCACTTGTTATTCAAGCAGTATCTCATACCTTCTACTAGGGCATCAATCACAAAATAAAAATGTGTTTTCTGCCACCACAGGAACGTGGGTACAAGAACTCACATACGAATCAACAAAATATGAGCTCAGATATCAGGCAATCACTTGTTGAAATGTAGAGGGGTTTTTTCTTTAAAAAATGTCACTTTAGTACTATTAAAAGGGTCTGTCTTGAAAATCCCAGAGATTAAAGTTCTCCATCTATCAATAGAGAAGATATATTGTGACCAAGGTAGTGCAGGGTAGCTTTCCACAGACTGCTCTAAAAAAGTGTCTCAACCCTGAGATGGGGAAACCATCTCATTCAGTCCTTACCCCTTCTGCTGACACTGCCAACAAGCATGTCATTTGTGCTAGTAGCATTTGTGGACACTTGTCTACTATGAACCAGACCAAAATCACAAATCTCATTTTATATAGACCACTGAATAGCTAGGGGATGGTAATGACTTTCTTTCATTTTCAGTCTGGCCTGGATTTGATGTAGCCATCCATGGGTGAAAAGCTCTGAATCCCAGTAACAACTCTCTGAAACAAATTTACAGTTTTAAGACTTGCTCCTGCTCTCCCACTCACCCACACAGCACCCATAATATTTTACTTTATTTTAAGATGGTGATTTATTTTAATACTTCATTTTTGGCACATAAAAAAGCATGTTTCTTCTGCCTATATATGACTTGTGATAAACTGGGGCAAGAGAAATAATTTCTCATTCAAAATGATTTATTTTATATATTTTAAAATGATTTTAGTATTCATGGAAGTGGAGAGATGATAAATGTGCATTAGAGAGGCAAGGTGGATGGGGTAATATCTTTTACTAGACCAACAAAGAGCTCTGTGTAGCTTGAAGGCTTGTCTCTTTCATCAACAGAAGCTGGTCCAATAAAAGATATTACCTCGCCCATCTTGTCTCTAATATCTTGGGACCAACATGGCTACAACACTGTAAACATATATCTCTGTTGTCAATTGTGTGGTAGATATCTTACAACTAATAAACAACAGTTTTTAACAGTCATAGAGGAAGAATGAAGGCCTCTATCCACAAAAGGCACGCAACACTGATACTGTGCACCATTTCCCACAAATGTGAGTCAAATCTGACGTTTGGGGATACAGTAACTCATCACTTAACGTCCTCCCGCTTAATGTTGTTTCGAAGTTATGTCGTTGCTCCATTAGGGAACACAATCGTTTAAAGTTGTGCAATGCTCCCTTATAGCGTCGTTTGGCTGACTTTACAAGGGAGCATTGCACAAGTTCCTCTTCACCTCCTCCCCCTCCTTTCCTCCCTCCCTCCCAGCTGTTTGGCGGCGCTTAGGACTTTCTGGGAGGGAGGGAGGGAGGGAGGGAGCCAGCAGGGAAGCTCCCTCCCTCTCCCCCCCTCCCCCCCGGCAGGCAGGGCCACCCAGAACGCTTCTCTCCGGCCAGCTTTGAAGGGGAAAGTGCCGCTTCTCTCCGGCCGCTGGCTGCGCGGCTGCCCCTGCTCCTCCTGAGTCCTCCGGCCCATGCTCGCAGGGCTGCATTCCGAAAGGGGCTTTAAGGCTGCAGGCCGGGGCCCCGGGGCCACCACCTTAGCCCAGGGCTCTGCAGCCCCTAAAGCCCCTGCATTCCGGGTGGCCCTGCCTGCCGACGGGGGGGGGGGGCGCAGCTCCCAGAATCGCGGCTCCTGGAATCGCAGCCATGGGGGCGGTGACGGGCTGCGCAGAGCCACCTGCACACCCCCGGTACCAAACAGGAGCTGCCCCAGGTAAGTGCTCTGCACCTCCTGCCTGCCCCAGCCCTGAGCCTCCTCCTGCACCCCCACCCTGAGCATCCTCCCGCACCCTAACCCCCTCCCAGACCCTACAACCCCAGCCCTGAGCGCCCTCCCGCACCCCTGAGCCCCAGGGGTAAGCCAGGGGCACCTCCCCACCACAGAACAGTACAGTACTGTTCAGTATATAATGCCTTTTGTCTGCTGCAAAAAAATTTCCTTGGAACCTAATCCCCCGCATTTACATTAAATCTTATGGGAAAATTGGATTAGTTTAACATCATTTCACTTAAAGTTGCATTTTTCAGGAACATAACTACAACGTTAAGTGAGGAGTTACTGTATTCTCTCAGAAGGAAAAACTAGTTTAGTCTTAGAGCTGTGCAAATAGCTGATTTTTGGTTCCCTGGCCAAATAAAAAATCGTGAAATAGAGCTCTATGTGACTTGAAAGCTTATTTCTCTCACCAACAGAAGTTAGTTCAATAAAAAATATTCCCCCACTCACCTTGTCTCTCAACTATATGCTGTCTGTTGAGAACAACGGGAGCTGCTAGATACTAGGCATTTTTGAAAATCTGACCACCTCATTTAGGCATCTAAATGGGAGCTGAGCTGTTTTGAAAATCTGCCCCCAATTATAGGTGCTGAGCATTTTTTAAAATCTGGCTCTTAAAATGTTACATTTTGCTGTTCTGAGGGCCAAATTCAACAACTTTAATCACATTGAGCAGTATTTATTCACATGAAAAGTCTCATCGCTTACACTGAGTTGTACTTAGTTGTGCAAAAAATTCCATTGTTTAGTGCTGCTTCTCACCTGTTACTCATCACAAGTAAGCATTGCAAAATTCGGCCATGAGAAAATAGGAAGGAGATGAAATTTACAAATTTTGTTAATGGGCAAAAACCTAAAGTCCTGACTCAGATAAAACACCTATGGGAAGTCAGTGGAGTTTTGGCTGATTAACCTTAGAAAACGTGATTTATTTGAGTAAAAGAATAACGCTTGTTCCATTTTATATTTCATATTTTTGGAATTATTGTAAGTTATTTCATTATTGAGTTTTAAAACTTTATCTGGATTGAATATTCTGCTGACACAGACATCTACCAATGCCTACTTTCAAGTATCGTATCACTAAAGTTAAAGTGTAAAATGGTCAATTAGATCTAAGATTACACATTTTTTCAAATCACAAGGGGAAAAAAATCCATTGCTATAACAGTAGAATATTATCCTATTAGTATAGAACCAAAATGTTAATTTCATATCTGACCACAGACACTCCTGTGTTTTTACCTTTTGACAGTCTTGTTTTTACTTGTATCTCAGCATTCTGCTCAGGTGGAGTTAAAGTGCACTCTTTTGAGTATGTATTACATTTCAAAAACTTCAGTGTTAATAAAAAAATTGTTAGCCAAAATATTCCATAATAAGGTGCATTTCCAGAAAAAGCCAAAGTCATACTTATATGCTATTTTCATAATTCTGTTCAAGAAAGTCTTTAAGTTAGAAAAGTTTGATAAAACAGTGATGATGAAACTCTAGATCTCATTATGAATCAGTTGTCCAATTCTTGCTATGTATGTCTGGCATGGAAAGTTATTTCAAATTGTTTTCTATTAGTAAGTACCAGCATAATAAAGTGCAGATATCTGTAATTGGATCAGGACACACAGGCACATGAGTGACAGACACAGGGATGGATATTAAGTTGCTGATCACAACTTTATTAACACTGGGGAGAGGCACGATACACCCCCCCCCCCCTGCTCTCGCATCCCAGGCATTTAACTGGGTCCAATGTGGAGTTACAGAGATCTCACCATATAACCAATAACTTGAGGCAGGCTCAACTGATAACTTGAGCCTAGGACTAGGCTCATATCTGAATACTCTCACCCTCCCCCCTTGGAAGTGCGGGGCAGAGGTTACCGACATCACAAAGACTTCTGGTCTCCCCTTCTCTTTATAGGCACACGGTCCAATGGCAAAAGCCTGCATTTCATTTACTTCTAGGAGCTGGCCCTTTTAGCCTTTATCTGCGCTAGACACCAGCCACTGGGGATTCTAGCTGTTAGCTTGGTTGCACTCCTCACCCGCACTGCCTGGTCCAGCCCTTAAGATCTATGAAGCCAAACGTCAGTCCCTGCATCCAACAGATGGACTCCATCCTCCTAAAATACTTCAGGCCTAGCATGTGTTCTTGCCTACCCCCTTCTTTCTGAGCACTGTGTTTCATCCCAGCCGGTCCAACCAACTACCCCTCACTGAGACTGGTGTGGGGCGGAGGGGGCATTTTACCATGTAACAAGGGGCAAATGGTGCCATCTTCCATTTCTATCTTGATGTATGACTTACCTTATATTCACAAATCTCAAGAGTTGAAAATGGCTTTAATTCCATGTCCTGTAGAACCACTTCTGTTGTGACACCGACAATGAACCAGCCAATGAATGTTAGTTATGTTGAGTCACTTGCTCAATACCAGGGCAGTTGACAATAGCTTATACTTAGTTATTTATGTTTTTAAAAACTTGTACGTGACTCAGAACCATCAACATAGCTAGTCCTATTACTACGATCCTCATCGTCCCATCCAGCTTCCGCCTGTTGCATGTTATACTCATGTTGGGCCTGATCCTGATCCTGAACCAGGGAAATCAATGAGCACAGGATCAGCTCTTTTGTGGGTCATGTCTTAAATCCCTTTGTTTGTTCTATGTTGGCCATTGCTGCTCACTTCTCTGCAAGCAACTGTTATTACTGAAAAGCAACATGCAGATGTAGATCGTACTTCCTTCCTGCTGACCAGCAATGTGGGAGCACAGCAAGGAGAAAAATGATGCCACCAGTCAGGGAATAGATGATGCGGGTCTGTGGCACTCCTAATGCCAAAATTGTTGAGGAATGGTTTATTTGAGTCAGATACTGCAGTGAATGCCTCAGAGGATTTCTCTGCAGCTTGGATGTCACATTCTGGGTCTCCTGTATGTTAATGGTACCACTTCCTGTATGTATGGAAAATCTCATGGGTAGTAGGAGGTGTCAGCATCAGTTCTATCTGTCTATCTTAGATGCTTATATGGCTGTCATTACCATAATATCTGAGTGTCTTACAATCTTTAATTTAATATAAGCTTACAGAACTCCTGTGAGGTAGGGAAGTGCTTTTATCCCCATTTTACCTTACAGATGGGGAACTGAGGCACAGAGAGACCAAGGCACAGATTTTTAATGGTATTTGGGCATTGCTGAGCTTAGTGTCGCAAGGCCTAAGAGACTTAGATGGCGAGGTTCCATTTTCACTCAGGAGCCTAATTCTCATTGAAAGTCAGTTCCATTAAAAATGTGGGCATAAATGACTTGTCCAAGGTCACACACAGGAAGTCGATGGGAGATCAAGGAATTGAACCAAGGTCTCCAAGTCCCAGCCCTAGCCACTGGACCATCCTTCCTCTCTAAATACTGATACCAACCATTTGGTATTCAGATAAATACAAAAATAGTTGCTTCATCACATTTTCTAATCTGAACTAGGCTGACTGTGAATGAATAGCTCTCTGCTAGTCATGCAGGTTAGAGAGTATGGTTATTATGAAGGATATGTTACATCTGAAACACTGATATTCTGTGGAATACCTCTCTCATCAGGAGGCCAAGTGTTCCAATTCATGTATCATGGTTTACATGTATTTTTATTGTCTGTTATCTCACAATAAATAGCTCAAATATGTAGACTATATTTCCAGACTAGCAACTGGGTTATATGGTGACAACATTCACCCATCACAGTTGCTACTAGTGTCTTTCAGCAATGCCCCAGAAACACTGTAAAACTTATTGCCATATGTTTAGTTCTATCATAGGGAAACATTCCTCTGTGTGTGTGTTGACACTCATCTAAATCCTACCTGCACTTCTAAAGTAAAGAAAAGAGTCTTTCTTTCTTTGTTTCTTTTTTAAATTTAGGGTGAAATTTAAGGCTACCAATTATATATTGACTGGAGCCAGAAATAATATGAAGCTTCTCTCCCAAGCTTGGCAAATGCTCCTTAGTTATGATCTGCGGGTCCCCTTGCTGCTCCACTTCCTAGTGTCTTCTGATCAGACATTGTATTTTATGCACCTCAATGCTATTATTTCATAAAGTTAACAAATCCCTACCTGAGACAAGGTTGTGACATTAAACTAATTCCATTAATGACTGATTTCAATCAGGTTTTTCCAAGGTGAAAGACTATATTGACTCTCTGTGCCATGAAGGTTTCTGGAGAATGTTTCTTTGTGAAAGGTACAGCTACCCTGTGATTTCACCCATACATTCAACATTATGGGAAGAAAGTGGCTTATCTGCATGAGGCATCTTTTCATAAATCATGTCCGAATTGCCTAATAGCCTAATGTTTTATTATCACTAGCTTTTCATCATAACTTTAAAAAAAATCCCTTTTCTATACTTTATTGTATTTTAGTGTCTCATAGAGTTCAGTTTTACACAAAACTATTTCCTTTTCTAGCTATTTATAATAATCTTGCCTCAAAGGCCATTTATCCATAAATTTTATTGTTTATCTTTAAAGTTTAAAAAAGAAGAAAACAAAACAAACATTTAGATTTTCCCCCTTCTACTGGAGAAAAAGGTCATTTAGGGGAAACTGCCAGGAAAGAGGAATAGACACAATCCTTGTATGGGTGCATAAGTAAGAAAGCAGCTTAAAAGCTGTGTTTGGGGCACATGGGACTGCCCTGGGAATGCCTTACATGGGTTGTCCCACCATGGTCACCATGAAGAGTTCTGCAGCTCTCATCAGATAGGGAAATGCAAGGGTGTCAAAGGTATGGCCATTGATTATACTCACAGCACAGATCCATGCAAATATTTGCATAGTGTCCACTACTCCCCCCACAACCAGAAACTGAACACAACCCAGCTAAGTAGGTGCCCTATACCTTACGTTTAGCTTGGAGGTGAGGATTCTTCCTCAGGTTCCCTTTGTAATTTCTATGAGCACAAAGCCCTGTTACTCAGGTTTAGCTCACAGGGTAGGTTTGGACCCCATGCAAATCCAATCATGGAATCCTTATTCAGGCAAAATTAACATCAGCTTCAAGTCATGAGTACAGCCACAGGGAGAGGCTCTTAATTTGTATCTATTAGTATCTATAGTGTTGTATCTCTGTCTAATAGCATTTAAGACACAATAACAGCATGTAACTTTTAAAGGTTATTTCAAGATATTTCTTTGCAATATGCACCTAATAAATGATACATATAACACCTCTGCCAACACAGTATATTTTTTCTTCCAGTGTTGGTTTTAAATGTTAAACCTCATTCCATGGGTATAGTGAGAAAACAAAGAGTAATTCCTGTGTGATATTCTAAACCAGCACTTATGATATCAGAAACAAAATGTTAGTTCTACGAGGTATCATCAGCAATTGTCAAACTTTTCTTCATTTTTAATAAAATATGGTTTGATCTATTGTTTGTTAAAGATGTAAGACTGCTTACTCTGAAATTTTTTTATGCTGCAGTCTCCTTTTTATCCGATTCATCCATCTCTCTATTTTGACGTATGCTGTCTTGCTGTAGAGGCTCACAGAGCCAAGATGACCTTGCCAAAGATCAAGAGGTGTATCTGGAAGAATTATAATTTCTTGGAGCACGATTTATGTGATTACTGTGTAAAACAGTACTTGTTCTGCAGTGATTGATGAGAATGCTGGCAGTATTGACTGATCATTAGAAATATTTATACGGCAGCTCCCTTAAGGTGGTAGTAGACTTGTAGGGGAGATAAACTGTATACTGAAAGGAAAATAGTTTCTATGAGCACTGAATGAGGGCATGTAGTTCTTCTGTAATATCTTTAATTACTTTTTTCATCTTTGCCTTGCTTGAGATCCACAAATTTAACAAATGATTGCCTTCAAAATGACACGTAGACCCCACAAAATTAATTGTGCAGAAGATACCTTCATGTATTTCAAAAGCAATTAAATTTTATTAGTGTAATTAACATTACTAAACGTGTTAAAAATCTTCTTAGGTATTGTGCACAATATGTAAAGTAGACTGTAGAAACATAAACAAATATACTACAGAATCTGCCCATCTCTTTTTTCAAGGTTCTTAACATGAACCTTAAGTGAATAAAATATATGCACACTTTGTGGCTTTTGCCTCTGGTATATTTTTAGAGGTTAATTATCTACTATATTATTTAAAAGATTAGTGTTTTGTTGACACATTAATGACTGACCTTTAGTAAGTATATGCATGTGTTTTTAGCTATTTATAATGATTAAAAATAGATGGTCTATTTAGATGGTGATATAAAATACAAATGGGCCTGTTTCTGCTCTTATTTACATCATGAAAATCCAGAGTAACTCCATTAAAATCAGTGAGTTGATGGAGTTACTCTGGATTTATACTGGTGTAAATGAAAGCAAAATCTGTATTTCTGTGTGTGTGTATATAGATATATACAGAGAAAGCAAGAGAGAGAGCATTCATATAGCATGCATAAAATTATATTGTCTTGTCACTATGTAACATTACTTTTCTATACATTCATGTGATTCTTTTAAGTTGGGCTAATATATCAATTATTTCCTCTTCTCCGTGTTGCTATGTCATGGAGCTCATGAAAATGATTGCACTTTCTTGAGAGATGAGTTTTTCAAACATCTAATACCAAATAGACCATTTTAGTGTTGCTAATAAATTCTATTCAGCACCTAATATGAAATTACATAGTTCTTTAGGTATTAATAAGTCTATTATTTAATATATTGACGTAAAGAGAGTGTTGCACTTCTTAGTTTATATCTTAGCAATTTTACACACACCTCTAAGATGATAATCACAGAAATATTTAGCCATTTACATTTTTCATTAAAAAAAGGTTTTTAAAGCTGCTTATAGTATATAACTAAATTTATCATGCTTGTCCTTCATGTTTCATTTCATGGGAGTTAATTGTTAGTTGTTTTTAATTATACATCATGGCCTTTGTCCTGGAGACAATCCAAAGAGTAGATCATCTTGGTGTGTAATTTACTGAAACAGTTTCCAGGCATCATGCCATCCCCAAAACCATGTGGCACAATTGTCATTAAAATTAGGGAAATATTAGCATACATATTTGAATTAAGAATAAAGAGGATAAATGTTTCATAATGTTCTGAAAAGTGCTACTAATCCGATGAAAGTTTTTTATCAATGGCCTAATTTCTGAGTATCTTTAAAACAGGACTGCATATCTCAGAATAGTCTTTGATGTTTGCCTCCTTGGCTGATGGAAAGTACAGCATCTCATGAATATCTATGAATCTCTTTAGCAGGTGCATAGATGTGTAAAGCACCTCAAGCAACTATTTTGGGAGTTGCCATGAGACAAAGATGGTCCTGTTACATTGTAAGCCACATTTCTGTTCAGCTGAGATGTCCAGACCTTTAGGGTACAATTCAGTAAAACTGCTTTATATTGAGGTGTGCTGTGTAAGGGCGTAGGGGACAAAACCTACCGCTTCAAATCAAGGGCAACCCCTTCATGGCTGGCACTACAGCCTACAGGTTGGAATAGCAGTTGCAGCTCCCTGCAGCTCCTATAAAGGATTCCTAGCTACTGTAGCAACATAAGCACATCCTACAATATAATTCAAAGCAGAGATGGAGGCCACCTCCATGGTGCAGAGGCTACAGTGACCCTCTGCACAAATGCTTCACCTGTTTCACCAGTACTGTGCAATGCTTTCACAGCAGATTTTCTCTCTCCATGACCTCCACCAAGTGATTGCTTTCATCCATAAAGTTCCTGATCCTGCAAACACATAGTAGAAAGATCTATTTGATATAATTAATTTATACTTTAGATTATGGGGAAATACATCAATATATTAAAAATCCTGACATTTAAACACGTGGTTCTTTTGTTGAAACATTTTATTGATGTTCAAAGGCCTGATCTTGTGAAGATTAAGGCTCCCAATCTTCCAAACACTGTATTCATATGAGTTAAGTACTTCCGTTAATGTGTGCAGAATCAGGGCCTTAAAAATGTTTAGAACCTTTTTTTTTCTTGTTCTACTAAATTTGTAAAATGTCTGTAAGATATTTTAAAACTTCTATCACCATTTTTATATATTAATAAAATGTATACAAAAACAAAAACTGTTACCTTTGGAAGTTAAAATCATGGAAACATTTAATAAGCTTCATAAAAATATTTTTTTTAAATTATATTTAAAACATTATACGCAGGGTCATATTTAAATCAACAGTACTCCTTTTCAATTATTTTTTTTCAATTCACAGTTTCTTTTTAAGAATTATCACCTCAATTTCCATAATAAATATTCTATATTCTGCACACATACAAAATGGGGGGGGGGGGAAATGGGAAATGACTGCCTAGGAAGGAGTACTGCGGAAAGGGATCTGGGGGTCATAGTGGATCACAAGCTAAACATGGTATATCTATTCCATTGTACTGTAAACGTTTTGTAAGTTTTCATAGCTGTTTTCTCTACTGCTTTTCAGTACTGCTTATATCTCTAAAACATTTTGGGCCACATTCTGCCATTTTAGGGCAGATCTCACTCTCATTGATGTCAATGGGAACTAGATCAGCCAGTAAGCCCTTATTTAGCAAATTGTTTAAGCATGGCTTAAGTCCATCTCTGTTGAGCCAAGTACTCACACGTGTTCTTAAATCCTATTTCTTCTGCAGAAGTTCTTTGCTAAACCAGGGCTTTAAAGAACCATGTGACGAAGAGAACAAATCTGATAGATGTTTGTATATCAAAGATATGTTGCCGACTTCTTTTATTAAGATCAACGTGGCTCTGAGTAGTTTTGCACTTTTGATTTTGTATGCCCAATATATTGTGTGTCACTTATATGGATGCCCATATATTGTCTTCTGCTTCACCATTATTGTGTCTACATGTGTTGTTTGGACTGTTCAATGTAGGCTGAGTTTTCTAACAATTTTTACTTGGTTTTACACTGAAGTTATCATAGTAATTGATTCACACTTTTAAAATAATTTTAATAAAAGCTTGACTGTCTCTCTGTCTATTATGTTTCTCAGTCACTCATATGTTGAGTTATGCAGCTGTTTTGACCCTGAGTGTGGAGTAATGAAAAAGTGCTAATCAGCGTTAGTCTTTGTGGTTTCTAGATTGTCAAGAAGAGCTCTCCCAAACTCAAGGCTGGGCATTGTCCTAAGATTTCATGCTAGTTTAAGTAATAGTTTTTTTCCTAATTATAATTAGCATTTCATGAGCTGAAGCTAATTGTATTAGCAGTCAAACATATATTTTAATTTGGAAAGTTTTTTGCAAATAAGTTGTCTTTTCTTGATTTAGGTAATTATGTTAATGACAAGGACTGTTCAGGCTTTTAAAAATATTCTAGCTCTCCATAGAACAGTTATTAAGAGGAGTGGGGAGTATCTAGTTCTCTTTGATCACTTTAATGAAACTCAATGTTTTTATTGTCTATTAACTTACATGCAAACCATGGCACATCTGTCTATAAGCTACTAATTAGAGTTTTATTCCAAAAAGATAAAAGCAACCAATGCCATGATTAAGATTTAAAAAAAATGTATTTCCTAATGGTTATCAAAGAAGACAGCAAATCCTTTATAATTACATTTAAAATGCACCTCCTTTATTATGGAGATTTAGTCTTTGACTGCTTTTAATTTTATATTAACTCATGTTTTGTGAAGTAGATGCTTCATCCTAATTACAGTATAACATGAATGTTGGTCTATATTATCTAGGATTTAGGTGGTTTTGTTTAGATATTCCATTACCTTTTTTGCTGAGGGCAGTTCGTGGTGCATTTGATTAATGAGTAATATACTTGTACACTTGGCCTTTCTATTTGAAGGAAGTTCTGAAATACTCCCACCATTTTTCTAGTACCACTGCAGCTCTGTAACTTCTAGCAATGGTGTAAGTGCCGGTATAGAATGGATGTTGGTGCTTTTACCACCATGTTGATTAGACTAACTTTTCTATGCCTCAGTTCCTATGTGTAAAATGTGGGAAATAATACTGATCTTCCTAACAGAGGTGCTTTGAGAACAAATGCATTTACTATTTGTGAGTCATTCAGTGTGACAGTGGTGATAAGTAATAGAAATGATAGAAATCTAGAGAGAGAGGTTTTTTCCTCAAACTGAAGAAGGCATGGATGTAGCCATAGAAAAAACAAAAGAAAAATGCTATGAAATGGCCTCATATTCTAAGAAAAAAATGCACTAAGAGCACATTAGGAAGCTGTAAGCAACCTTATGAAACATCATGGGAAATGGGCTCTGTAAACAGAACAACAACAAAAAATAGCACAGAATATCCATTAGGTGATGCAGAACTCTTAGCTTTGGACATTTACCATGCTTTAAATAGTAAATTGTGGGGTGGGAGAAATGTAGCACTTAAAGTTCGAAATTCACTTTTGCAGCATTAGAAACTTCAGCTTCTTTGTGAATCTAGGGCTAAATGCTCCCATTCTGTCAATCAACCCATAATCACAAAAAAATTCTCTTCTATAGGGTGGGGTGCCCAACATACGGCTCATGGGCCATACACAGCCCACCAGAACATTTCATAAGGCCCGTGGCCTGCTTCAACACAATATACTAATGGCCGATTCATTAGAATTCTGTCGTCATGTTTACATCATTTTAGTTCAGCCAAGTGTGTAAATAGACAATACTGTACATAGAAACAACTTATCTAAATACATCTGAAACAAGCTGAACTGAACATATAAATCAATACAGGTGACTTTAGATCTTATTCAAATATGTAGAATGTGTTTGGGCCACAAAAGGTTGTGCATAGATTCATGTGGCCCTCCTATGTAATAAGGTTGGGCACCACTGCCACAGGGGAAGTTGTTTGTAGCTGTTAGGAGGGGCCATTGAGCAAGGCTTTCCAACCCCAAGGAGAAAAGATGTTCAGTTCAAGGAAATGAGGCCCCAGTCCCCTGGCCCAATCTCCATGGAAGACTGGGGGAGTCAGGGCTGCATTCTATGGAATGTTCTCTTTTCTGCCACTCAAGAGCCGTAATGCTATTGCCCCTAAAAGCAGTTGTAAATTGCTCCCTACTCTGTTATTGGCAGTGGTGGAGATAAAAGTTATAATGAACAAGCTGATTAATGCTATTTGATACTTCCCTCCTTTCCAAAGTGCTTTGAGGTCTACTGATGAAAATTGTTGTATAGGAACTGGGTATTATTATTGGATTTGGAGTAGTAAAGCTATATGAAGTGTAATGCTATTTGGAGTAGTATTAATTTCTGCCCAGATTTCCCCTTGGACTTGTTGAGGGAAGCATGCTGCTCTCCAGCTCTGCCCCATGCAGCCCCACAAAACCAGTATATCCACAGATGAGTGGGAGAAAAATAAACCCCCCACAGTTAGCTGATAGTCTCCCTATAAACAATTTATATTCAAGTACTTAAAAGAATACAAATGAATGTTATCCATCTACAAACTCTCTGTGTGTTGTTTGTTTCCACACTTGTCCATTGATAATTTCAGCACATCTCCAGAAAATGACCTACATTAAAAGAGGGCACAGATGTTAATTAGATGTATTAATTTGAGATGCAGTTACTTTGGACCCTGCACTGACATTACTGAGGAAAGTGCTCTGACATATCTTTGCTACAATACAAGCATATATTAATGTTTTGTCTGGATTTAACAAATATATATATATAATTTATTTGCCTTTGTATGTAGCAGCATCAATGAAAATAACTGAAGAAATAATTTTATTAATTGACTCATTGTGCAACCTGCTAAGGCTGAATTCACTTCTTCCACCCAATGCTTGTGTGATCGGGCTTTGTGGCAGGGCACTAAGCAGTGGTTGGAAGTAAGGGAATTCACTCTCCTAGCCCATAAAGGGTCACTGAATGGCAAAGTAGCCACACTCTGGCCATGCTGCACCATTCTACACCTCCTCTTTTAGGGTGTTATCCAATGCTCTTTGAAGTTACTGAAATTCTTTCCATTGACCTCAGTGGGCATTGCATCAGACCCTTGGGGCTAGAGACGCAAAGGTACTTAGGCACTTAACTAAGTCCACTATTTATGTGCCAGTCATTCTCAAAACCACAACTGACCAGCTGCCTAATCCTGTATGTGCCCCAGTTTCTGTCGATAGGCGTGTACAAAGCCACCTAAGCTGTGATGCTGCCCCTCAGCTAATGAGCAGCTCAGAGCCCTTGCTGAAGCCCTGGTAGACCCAAAGAGAGATTCTCAAACTAGGTGTTCCCCTGTCTAGCTCACTTGCAGGACCTGATTCTGTAGGTTTTCTAAGAGCATGCCTAAGACCTGGCACAAAAGACAGCTGGGAGTAGGTGCCCAGTAGTAGGGCATTCACCAGAGACACAGGAAATCTGTATTCAAGTCCCTGCTCTGCCTGATTTGGACCATATCTTCTTGCATGAATGCCCTCAGTCACATGTAAGGGTATTCACAAGAGGATATAAATATTCAATCTTCAGCCAGCAAGGCTCTCCCCATTTAGAAAGCTGAAGTCATCCAAACAAGAAACAGAAGGAATATCATGTGGCTTAACTAACCCATCACACACTGCAAATAGCCAGTAGTCAAATATGTCATTGAGTTGCCAAAGAACCACAGACTGAAATATGTTTGGTAACAGTTATGAATAGAAAATTCATAATAGTCAAAATCTGTTTGCAGATAATTCAGAAACAGACAAGGGCTAATTTTGTAATACAAAGCATTCACTATGAATAGTTTCCCCAGCTCAAGTCACTAGTCCTTTGAAATTCAGGTTAGAATTTGAAATTTTAACTCGTTTCCTTATTTTATGTCTTAATTACATTTTCTGATTAACTTCCATACAATTAACAGATACCTAGAAAGATGGTAACAAATATTAAAAAATCAAACCAAGATTTTCTTAATATTTATACAAAGAAAAGGACATGTCTGTTTTCAAGCAGTTCCATATTAGCAGTTCTCCCTAGTGTGGCACGGACCCCGAGCACATGCAAGGTGTCCTAGCCATGAGGGCAGCTCATGGACTGCTGCAATGGTCCATTACTCTCCTATTCCTTTCATGCAAGTAGGAGTGAATGGACCAGCGCGCCTCCTCGTAACTGACTGCTGCCATGGTGAGGGGTATGAGGAGAACCAAACTTGTTAAAACTGTGAACAAATGTGATACATTTGCCCAATGAGAATTTGGATCCACAATTCCCATAATAGTTATAGGTGCCCTATTAGAGCCTGCTCTGTCATGCACCTTTGTAAAGTTGACCCACATGCATTGGAGGGAGGCAGGAGGAAGCAGAGCATGGTAGTAGTGGTTGTTTGGGCAGGTAATAAATCATATGCTGGGCTCCAGGATAGCAGCACGTGCACAATTAAAGCCATTACTCTATGGATGGTGGTGAAAAATTCTAGTGCTTTGTATTCTCTGTCCATTCCAAAGTTGGCTATTTTTATTTGCAAAACTTCTCAAAAATTCACCCAGGTATTTTGAATATAATTTGGAGAACCCATAAACAAAACACATATTCTATATAATGCAATCAGCTCTCTGGAACTACCCTCTGCATTTAGTGCATTGTTAGTAAACAAAAGGTATTATTATATAAGTACTAATATTCCGAGGTGGCATGAATTCTGTCTAACCTTCAGAAATTAGAAAAGGTAGCAATTATACCCTTAAAAAGTCACTTTTGAATTAACTCATTAATCATTCATTGCCCTCGGCACTAATAAGTCATTAGACTTGTAGTGGCTCATTATAAGGTGCAATATGTAGAAGGGCTCATTTATACAACTCCTGGCTGAATGTTGATTAGGTTATTTATAGATAATACGTGCTCGTTATGATCAATTATGACTTACATCAGTGAGGATTTTTTCTGTTGAAAAGCAACAAGATTAAGACTTAGTTAAAGCATCTGTCCAATTATAGCTTTGTAAAAGAATCTGTTACTGTCTTATTTCTTTCAGTAATGATGGCCTCTACCCTTGATAGAAAGGAATCTAGCATACTGTATTTCTTACATTAGGTCTCTGTCACTATTTAGTTTGTTTTTCAATTGTTGGTCTGTCTGCTAGAGTTACTCATGATTCCTGTGAAATTCAGGAATATAGGAATTGAAGTAAAATACTTTAAAGTACGGTATTTGAAGCAACATACTTGCAAATAGACTGAAATGTATGGAGGCAGTTAAGTTGCATTGTTCCTTTTTATATGCTAATTTCCAAAGCCTTCAAAAAAGATGTCATATGAAGTCGTAGCTACTGGGTATATTAAGCAGTGTTTCAAAAACATTGTCTGATTTTAAGAAATATAAAAAAAAAAAAAAAAAGGATAATGTCTGGCATATTTAATATGTGCCAAAATTGCTAATTTAAAACCACTACCATATTTTTAATCGATCCTTCTTTTTGTCTGTGTCAAGAACAGACTTTGCAATCAAATAATTAAAAAGCATGACTTTCCACTAAAAGAGACATAAGTGAAATGCAAAAATCATGTAATGGGTTCTTTAAAAATTCAGGGACAAATTCTATCTCAAGATACATGCACAGAAATCCATACGTTCCAATAAGAATTGTGATCATATATAGATCATCTGTGGGGATCAAACTCAGCATTTCTGGACTGAAAGAATAAACTTCTACTTCTTGAGCTTAAAGACCAACACTGTTAGATTGTAAGCAGTAGCAGACTCAAAAACCTCTTTGCATGAGATAGCCTCTAGGTGGGGCAAAAGACTCACACTGGTATTAATGCAGGTTACATATGCATATTTGAATTCAGAATTTGACCAGTGTGTAAAATTTAGTGCTATATTAAATTTAGTGCAAATGTAAGCATAATAAACACATATTTAATAAAGTGTCATCAATAAAGCCGGATAGTAGAACCTTAATATTCCACATTAATAGCAGGGAGAGCAAATACAAATTATGTAATTTTGCTGATTAGTTTAAAGAAAAAATAAATAATTTTAGAAGCAAGCAAAATGCATAATAACATGTACTTGGCTCATTGTAACAGAGTATACTACCCCTTCAGGCTAGGCTGTCATCTAGCCCTGCCCAGAGCTAAAAGGGAATTATAGAAGGTGGTGTTCCCAGAACTGAGAAAACTGTGGGCTGAAAGCAAAGCCTGCTGGAAAAAGGGAATCTAGACAGAAGATCCAGCCTTTCTCCAGTAAAGATGAGAACACAGGAGAAGCCATAGCTATGCAGAGTAAGAAGGAAGCACCTGAAGGAACAGGATCTGTCCTGGTTCTATCTGGTACAAGACCTCCTGAAAAAGCAACTTCTGGTGGGTCTCTACAGTGAGGCTGTGATTGGGGTCTGGGCTAATACCTGCAGAGGGCAGCCTGGAAACGGCTGTAGGAAGAAGTCTGGAAATTACCAGGAAGGAGACCTAGAGATTGGTGTAGAAATGGTTGGTAATGGAAGGACACTGATCATTGAAGCCTGCAGAAAACCTAGGATGAACATCTATTTTCTTTTAAAAGGCCTAGAATTAGGACTTTCAGAATAAGGAAGGAGGAAGTCCCCCTTCATTCAGTCCTCAGTACAATCAGGCAGGAGATGGTCATAAATTCTCCAGACAGCCTGGGACCAGAACAGCTGAAGAACTAGCTGGTTGAGACTCCTGAAACCAAGGGGAGAAGGACCTTCTGGAACCCCTGCAACTAAGATGAGGAGGCTGCACAGGCTAGGGAAGGAGCCCTAGATGCCCAGGCATGGCAGAAGACTGTTTTGTTTTGGATGTTTATTACCCCAGAATGGGTGGCTTTTGCAAGTGTGGCCAAAAGGCTAAACTAAGCAAGTAAGAAAAGGCACTCTGCTTCCACAAGTGACAGTATAGGTGAAGCTGTACCCCAGGAGGCCAGTTCAAGAGACATAGAAGCTCGCTTGGTGGCATGCTACTTCTTCCTCAACACCATAGATATCCCAATATGGATGCTTTGCAGAGTGAAGCCTCAAGGGATGGGGATAGGCCAGAATGGCTATGGCCTGTGCCAGTGTGACCCAGTCTCCTGTGATTTGCACAGTCACCAAACCCACCATGCAGAAGAAGAATTAGCAGGAAATGTTATGAGTGCAAACTTACTGAAGCCCTGATGCCGCAAGGTACTTAAACACATGCTTAAGTGTGACCCTATTCAAGACAAATTTCAAGCACATACTGGGGATGGGAAGCACATACAGGGCCTTAAGCACTTAAGTAGTCCAATTAAAATGAATAGTAATAGAGACATGTTTAAGTTATGCCCCTTCCTGGATTGGGGTCTGGGATTCCAGTCCTTCATATGGAGACTGAAGAGGGGAGAATGGAGCTCTGGTAAGTAATGTACCGTATATGCTCAAATCTTAGTTTAAATGTTTCTGCATTAGGAAAGAAAAGTTGTTTAGCCTCATCTCAGACTTTTGTTATCTAACTTTACAGCTAGTCAGAGCCTTCCAATGGACTATAGACAAAATAGCAAAATCAAAAGTATAACTAAAAATCAAAGTAAAAACCTTTCCTAATCCAGTTAAATTAAACTCTATTGAAACCTGTTCAGTCACCTTCATAACGATTTAAAATAGTGATTGTGCAATACCTGTGTGATCAAAGTTAATGTAATATTTATGCAATCAAAGTTAATGTTAAGACATATAATGATTTTGCTAGTTGAGCCATGAATATAAATGACAAATTAACATAATTATTAAAGATCATAATATTTGCTTGGAGAAAAAATATTTTTGCAGAAATAATGGTTTGTCTCATTATCTCTAAGAGGATTCCATGTATTATTTATTTTAGGAGAAAGCTTCCATATGTCAGCTGATGATTTGACCTTTTGGGGTGATTTTAAACATCAGCATTTGGAGAGTCATTTTGAATAGACTGACAGTTTCATATATGCACAATAGAACCATCTTCTCTTTTTACTACCCAAACCCCAAACTCAATCCACCTTTGCCATTGACTTCAATAGGAACACAAATTAGGCCCTTTAAATAGGTCTACATCTTTGAGGTTCTATATTGACACATTTTATGAAGCTTCCCTACTTCAGGGAAGCACATTCCATCCCAGAACCTCAAGCTACTTGATGAGAGTCCACCTACTGCTTGCCACATCCTTTCAGGGCATGCAGTATGAACTCTCCTTTATATATTGTACAGTGTGAAAATGGAGGTGGGACCGTAGCCTTGCTCCTTCTTGCTTCTTTCTGCTCACTTTGTGATTTCTTCTGTCCTGGAGGGTCTTAGGAAGGATCTGTCCCAGCATTTAGGGGAATACAGGGACTGCTCTGTGCATGGGTTTAAAGTGTGAATAGCTTCTTATGCCCCTTCCCACACACATCCACAACAGTCAGACACAATCTGCCCTTTCTTGTTTTTTAACATATAAACACATGGGTGAAAGCTAATCAAATCCTAAACTTTCCTAAGTGTCTTCATTTTAATGATGTTATTCATATACATGAGGTTGAAAGAATCAAAAAAGTAAGAAACTGCCTTTCATTGTAGGACACCTCCACATTACTCATCTCTACTGACTATGTGACAGTATTTTTAATTCTTCTCCTAATTCTTCACTATGCATTACTTCCTCCTGCAGTGTTTTAGATTGCCCCAAAGGCTCAGTCCAGAAAGGACTAATGCGAGTTGACGTTACTTGAAACCACAAGAGGCTTTCTACACTATGTAGGATCAGACCAATAGTATTTGGTCATGCCTCTCAACCTGCTGAGGCCCAAATGTGGGAACCAATATGTGTGCACCCATCCTTTTGGGTCATTATTTAAGCAAGAAACTTAAATTGTTGTGGGATTCATTTTTCAGTGTAAACAGGACCTCTTCTTTCATGATTCTGCTTCTCTGCTTCTCAACTATAAAAATGAGGGGACATCAAATTTGTGTTGAACTGAGCTAATTTTGGTATTAAAATGAATGACAGCCCTCAAAATGGACAACAGTTGAGATATACTCCTGATTCTACTTTCAGAATAATGATTTGATAACAATTAAGCTTTAATGAACATAGACTCATAGAATTTGTCATATTTAAACACACATATTAATAATATAATATTTTTTTAATAAATGGAGATATCCTATCTCCTAGAACTGGAAGGGACTTTAAAAGGTCATTGAGTCCAGCCCTCTGCCTTCACTAGCAGGACCAAGTATTGATTTTGCCCCAGATCCCTAAGTGGCCCCCTCAAAAATTGAACTCACAACCCTGGGCTCAGCAGGCCAATGTTCAAACCACTGAGCTATCCCTCCTATTCCTTCATACAGTGAAGTGACAAGGGTGAAACAAGCACTCTTCAATATACAAAGTTTGTTAATATGTGTTATAAATAAACACACACAGAGAAACAACACAAATAGTGGGTCTTACCATTTCATGCTGATGATAATGCTAGTAGGCCCTGCTGTGCATGCATTTACAATCCTATGGCATGTGCATTACATCATAGTACCCATATCAACTTTATTATGCTCCAGCCAATCAAACATAATGAGATTCTGTACTATAATTGTATAATTTATTAATGGCACAGTTATTTCAGGAGATTCTTTGTCCACTCTCAAAGTATTTAGATGATGCCTAGTCATAGTGTACATTAAACTGAAATCACGGAATGTCGTAAAGCCTGAATATCACGTACCAGCTGTCTCATTCAGCTGGCTTGTCAGTCAACACAAACTGCAAATCACAACTATATTTAATCCTGATTGTGAGTTTATTTCGGGACCCAAGCCAGTACAATGAGAATGTTGTACCGAAGGGATAGCATCCTTTGTAACTGGTGCAATGAGGACCAAAAAAACTCATGACTGCACAGTTTTAATGTATTCAGTTTTTTTAAAACATGTTCGGTAGCCAAGAGCTTTTTAACAGCCCCACGAAGCATGCCTCTGTTCCTGTTTTTCTCTCCAACCCTCCTCTCCCGCTGTTTTTCCTTTCTCTCCTCCCCCCTCTGTTGCCCTGTCTGTTTCTCCTCTGCCCTCTAACACAGCTGCACCTTCCTCCTGCTGTCTTGAATCTGCTGCTGGTCAGGCATGAGTTTATGTCATACTTACAGACCATAGCTGTCGCTTTTAAACTCACTCTCCTTGTTTGTTCGTTCGTTAGCTTGTTTGTTGACTGGAAGATTTGGATGGATTGTAATTTTTTTGAATCAGTGAAGCCTGGTGCGCGCTGCTGCTGCATTTTGAATCATTGTCGGAACCTTCATATTACATTGAAAGTTATATTTGTTTTTTATCTGCTATAATAAAGTACACTCAGCATCTTGTTTATTGTGTATGTCTTCATCAGGGACTGCTACCCTGGTCTGGTTGTGGACTGTGCTGAGAAAATGTTCTCTTTTTTTTCCCAAATGTAAATATCTCAACATATTGTTGGTATTTTACCTAGTCTCTGCTCTGGTTACCAGGTGCTTTCTGCTGTTAATACTGTGCTGCACACCAGGGTATTATTAAAACAACACAGTCTTACTTCCTTTGTGCTTTGATTTTTATTTCCTTTCTGTCCTTAAGAATCACATTTTACCTCTAAGGAAAGACAGAACCACTTGCTCTTGTGTTTATGCAAACATCTCTCTCTCGGATTTGCTTTAAAAATGACTATCCTTAAACACTTTCACCTTCAAAATTTCAGCTTCTAGAGTATTTAAAATTCAGAATTTTCCAGTAGTTATACCTTCCTTCCCCTCTCCGCCACCTCCAATACAGTATAATGTTTTCTTAAGTCTGTGCTTGGATTTCCTTGAAAACTGTCAGTATTCACAGGTGCAAGGGTGTTCGTGTTTTCCTCATTTCAAGAATATCCTGTACTGAACCTCTGTTCCATGTCTTTCTCCCAAAGCTGTTTGTTCATGGCAGTGACCCAAGCTGCTCTCCTTGTTGCTGAACTTGAATTGCTCTCTCACCTTGGCAACGTTTCAACTATGTCAGTTAAATCACAAAGAGGGACACTCAGGCCAAGATCAAAAACCCCTTTCCTAGAGAGATATGACGCTGACCCAGAAATAACCCACAGGTAGCCAAAGCATCATTGCACCATCCAATACAGTTTTAATAGAGAAGAAATGAGCTACTGTGTCTGTGCATATTCATTCATTGCTGTGCTGTGTTGTGTCCCTGTGTGTGCTTACTAGGAAGATTTAAACTTATAGACGGGGGGAAATATTGTATGGTATATGAAACATTCTGTTTGCTACTCTGGAATGCAGTGTAGTACAATATTTAATCATTAATAAGGACCAATCCTTTACTATTAGTAATTGCTGCATGTGGCAAGAGTGTTTGTTAGCAGAAGCAATTTTACTTGGTGAATTATTTTAACCATACATTTTAATACATTTGGGAATAATAATAACAATAATACTTTGCACTTCTATAACACCCTTCATTCAAAGATCTCAAAGCAGTTTATAAACATACTATTGTATTCTTTGCTCTATGTTTAAATTAGCTATAGGAAGGATCTTAAAACAAAAATCTCTTTGCATGCAGTATTTCTCAATGCACATTTCATATTGGCCTTTCCTGTTAATGTCTTGGATACACACAACAATCCAGTAGCTTTATTAAAAGTGCCTTTTTATTTGTATATTTTCTTTATGTTGTATTGAGTGCCAACATGCCTTTGGTTATTGGGTGCCTTGTAAATACACAGTAATGGTTCTAGGTTTGGGGGTCATGATGGAAAATGAACTAAACATGGGCTCCAAGTATCACGCTATGGCCAAAAGGGCTATTACAATCCTTGGATGCATAAACAGGGGAATCTCGAGTAGGAATAGAGAGGTCATTTTACCTCTGTATTTGGCACTGGTGCAACCACTGCTGGAGTACTGTGTCCAGCTCTAGTGTCCACAATTCAAGAAGGATGCTGATAAATTGGAGAGAGTTCAGAGAATAATCAAAGGATTAGAAAACATGCCTATAAGGTATGTCTACACACCCTCGGAAGCAAGCCTCCAATCCTGGGTCAATAGATTCAGGATAGCGGGGCTCACACTAGTATAACCCACACACCTTCAGGGTGTGGTGTTCTGTCCCATTTAGTGGCACTGTGACCACTTAAAGAGAGAGATAAAATGAGTCTGCTCTACAGCCTTAGCTAACAGCCAGCTGGCTTTTAGCTCATGCAGTAGAGGCTCATGCACTAAGCTCAAGAGGTCCCAGATTCGATCCCGCCTGCCGACGACTGGGGTCTGTCGGTGTTACAAGTGGGGGCTCGTCTGGGATTTCAACTGGGAAGTCTCTGAAGCTTGGGACGTGCTTCCTCAGCTCGGGGAAGTATGTAACTTGCACACCTCCTGGTGTGGTGTTCTGTCCCATCGTGGCACCGAGACCACTTAGAGAGCGATTATGAGTCTGCTCTACAGCCATAGCTAACAGCCAGTTGGCTTTTATGCAGTAAAGGCGCATGCCCTAAACTTCAGAGGTCCCAGGTTCGATCCCCCCCGCCGACGACCAGGGTCTGTCCACGTTACACTAGCACTCTAAAAATAGTTGTGAAGACGGCGCTTTGAAGTTGTGGCTTGGACTCAGGCTCTGAAGCCTAGGTAGAGGGGTGAGCTTCAGTGCCCTCCTAAATCTTCAGAGCCTGAGCTGTAACTTCAAAGCACTGCTATTTTTAAAGCATTTGTGCGAGCCCTGGTAGCCCAAGTCTATCGACCAGCTTGCTTCCATGGGCTGTGTAGACATACCCACAGTGATAGAGTCAAGGAACTCAATCTATTTAGCTGAGCAAAGAAAAGGTTAAGGGGTGACTTGATTACAGTCTCTAAGTATCTGCATGGGAAACAAATATTTAATAAGGGCTCTTCAATCTAGCAGTGGAAGGTATAACACTATCTCGTGGAGTAATTAACCATTAGAACAATTTACCAAAGGTTGTGGTGGATTCTTCATCACTGAAAATTTTAAAATCAAGATTGGATGTTTTTCTGTGCTTTAGGAATTATTTTGGCGAAGTTCTCTGGCTTGTGTTATACAGGAGGTCAGACTAAATGACCCTTCTGGCCTTGGAATATATGCCTGTAGGTGCTAAGTATAATATGCAGATGACTGTTGTACACCTCTAGAAAAGACAGAGCAGAAATTATCAGACCAAAAAATAAGTACATCATCTGTTCTCATAGAATCAGTTTGTATCAAGGGCTAACTTTGATCCCGCTGAAGTCAGGTTCACCATTGACTTTAATGGGAGCAGAATAAGGCCATTGCTCAGTGCTTTTGAAAATGCCACCCTAACTTTAAAAGAAACAGAAGAGACACTAGCAAATCAAAAATCAACAGGTTTTATATAGTGGTTATTAGCCCTTTAGAAACCTGAAAGTCAAATCTTTTTCCAAATCAGAGGTGTTTAGCAAATTATCCCATACTTATTTTATACTAATTCAATGCAAATTTAGGAGCTTGATTAAATATTCGAGAACTAGCAATTGATATGTACCAAAATAATGCACCCAGGCGGTGTGGTTTCGGCTTTATGCCCTGGACCCCAGCAAGTCTAATGCCGGCCCTGCTTGGCGGACCCCCTGAAACCTGCTCATGGCCCCCCAGTGGGCCCCGGACCTCTGGTTGAGAACCACTGTTCTGTGTCTCCAAGTGGTGGAAGAGGTTCCTCTGAAATCCAGGGCTTGTGTAGGCCAGTGCAACCTGCTGTCATCACATGAGCAGCCTGGTTCCCATATTCATTTGATACATACACTGCTTATGGGATTTCCATCACCGAGATAAAATGAGATGTGTACATGCTGTGTATATTTATGTACTGCAATCTCAACCTGAATACTGTTACCGGAAGATTTGCTTTTTAATTTAAAACCTTTTATTCCCAATTTATCTATTCCGGTAATTAAGGTTGTGGCCCACCCTAAAGAAGTTTCCAGGGAAAGCCGCAGTTAGCTAACTTCCCTTTGAAAGGACACGGATACAGCCCTCCGATAAAGAATAGGCAAACAAGCAGTAAATTCTTCGAAAACAAAACTAATATTTATTTAGAAGTGAATGAGTTCTGTAGAAGAGTAGAGATACAGATAATAAGAGTTACAATTAAAAAGGAATGAAGCAGCACAGCAAATAAAGACACAACACTACAATTGAGAGTCCTGTGCCACCCTTAAGACTAACAGATGTATTGGAGCATAAGCTTTCGTGGGTGAATACCCACTTCGTCACCCACGAAAGCTTATGCTCCAATACATCTGTTAGTCTTAAAGGTGCCACAGGACTCGCTGTTGCTTTTTACAGATCCAGACTAACACGGCTACCCCTCTGATGCTTAACACTACAATTATCGTTTCAATTAACTCTATGGCATATAACAATAATATAATCATTCTATTAATACGCTATACCTTAGAACAATATAGCAGTTAAACACATAACAATATATTAATTAACATTCAATATTAAACACTTAAAACTAAACATCCAGTAAGCGCAGGCCTGGCGGTTACTGAACGGGTAGGGAGAGATCTCGCTCAGAGCACAAGCCTCCAGCTTTATTTACACTTGAAACCCACACACTCTAAGATGATAAAATAGAGGAAGATTTTGACTTACAGCGGCCTTCTTAAAATCCCTCTGATTGGTCACCGGAAGGGTCCTCCTTCTCTGTCACAGTGCTGGCGTGCGATGTCAGCTAGTCGCTGAGCTTGTGCTGCTGGCTGCGGTGTTGTTCTGCCGCCTTTTCCTGAACTAAAGCCGTCCCTCAGGCAGGAGAGATGGAAGCCCGCTGGGTAATTGCTGCAGTGGCTGCTGCAAAGGCCCCCTGCTGGCTGAGTGGCAGGAGCGGCCGTTGCCAGGGCCAACCCCAGAACCCTGGGTAGGCTGCTGCTGCTGCAGTAGCTGCTTTTCAAGCAGCCTCTCCTTTGCTGGGTTCCGCTGATGCTGCTGCCATTGGTCCGTAAGCGCCTTCTCCCATGCAGGTATCTGGCATAGCTCCTCTCTCTAGCTGTTCCTTGTTCCCTACAGAGGTTTAGCTAATTTTCCATCATAACCTCCAAACCTAGAACCATTACTGTCGCCTTTATATACGGTTTGCAGCTCATTAGCTATCATTTATTATTGCAATAAACCTATCAGCTTTCAGAGATTAGCATATGTTAATTATATGCTAATTCGTGACATGTACTGGTAGCTCCTCCTCCTCCCATGGACTTCTATGGGCTCAATGTATTCCTATGGAGTTTTTCAGCTGACCTCTGGAACAACCCTAGCTACTTCCTGTCTGGAAGTCCCATTTGTTTCTATGGGCAACAATGTATTCTTATGGGGTTTTGCTAAGTCATTCCTCACAGGAAGTGATGCAATACCTTGCCTTGATTGCATCATCCCTATTCATTTCAATGGGCTCTCATGTATTCCTATGGAATTTCCCACTACATTACATAAGCCTATAGTCACCATTACTGTATTTTCTAATTTAAACTAGACTTAATTTTTAATTACACTTTATTTTTAAAACTAATTACTGTTCTAAGCATGTCAAATGGTCCTGACACTACCACCACTACTACCACTCATTTTACATCCAGTTAAGAGAATTACAATTTCTCCAAATTTAAACCCCTTCCTGGGGGTTTTCTGCAAACCTTCAGTGTAAAGTGTTCTAAGGCACGCCAGGCAACTGAGGCAAAATCTCTCACCACAATACTAGCAATATATTCAATATTCTGCTTCAATCATTAATATCAATCCAATATCAAGGAGCTAAGTATTTGTCAAACATATTAATTAGACTTGACACTCACAAGGACAGAGTAGGTTTCTTTCTTGTACCAGTTGCCCATTGGGAGCAATGTATTATATGGTGAATTTTCCCTGATGAGGTGATAATGATCTTGAGCTATTTTAAAATCTGTTTCCTAATCTTTTGGGAAGTGCAGGAATGATTGGATAACAATACAAATGCTACTTTACACAGAAGTGAGGTTTGAATTAGAAGAAATTCACTGACTCAGCGTTGTATGCAACATAAATTAAAAAGTCATTAAGAGGTTTGACTCAAAAAGTCTCTGATTAAAATGTATCAATTGACCATGCTTACATCTAATTGCTTAAATGTGATATCACTGAACTTTGCAGTTAACACTTTCAATAACATTTTTCATCATCTCTGGGGAAAAATAGACCAGAAATGTCAGTGTTTGTTTAGGATATTGTTGCAATATTTTGCTTCACATCAGGCTAAATACATATACACTTTTGTAGTATATAATTATATAATATACATTCATATATTAATAGATATTTTATTTTTGTAAAGATATTGTCATAAAGTTATTGTTCACAAATTCTAAGTACTAATTGTTGTGTAATAGTTTCACTGATCATAATATTAATCAGACAAACAGATTGGTTCATTATTATATTGAACAAAACATCGCATTGTATGTGTTGTGCTGGGATATATTTACATATCTGGTGTGATGCTAGGCATTCAGATATTATATTATAATATGAGATACAAACTTGAGTACCTTATTGTGTTTATATAATGAGCTCTATGTAACATGACAGCTTCAGTGACATACAATGCAAAAATAATTGTACATAGTGGAGTGACAAGCTATTTAATGACACTTTCATTTTAGGACCTCATATGGGAGAGATCAAGGGAGAGAAAGTGAGAGAAGTAGGCAGCAATTAAAAAAAGAAAAAGTTTAAGGAGGAAGCAGGTAGGGATATTTCTCCCTATTAGTGTTCCCATAAGAACCTGTGCTAAGCTGCCAGACTGGATTTTGGTGTAGCCCTATGTTTGTTAAACAAGACCAACAAGTCTCAACATATTCAGGAGAGCACCCTAATTATATCATGACGGCAATGTAACATTTTAAAAATATCAGCTTAGTAGGAGCACTTTTTGTGCTGGTTGGGGAATGTGGATTCTTCCAACAATAGCCAAATAATTTGGGGTATCTTTACCCCAACAGCCATTCAAAAAGTATTTTTGTGGATAGTTTAACAAAACACACTAGATTTTTATGGCTCATCCTATAGTACAGAAATTTCTTAATGACACAGGAAAAACTAAGTATTAATAACCAATTATAAGAACTAATCAGGCACTATATTAATTAATTTCACTTCATTTCCCATGGCAATTTCTCCAAATCATTTATACTTGAATTATATGAATTGTTGGACCTTAAGAGCTATTTTAATTTGATAATAAGAGAAACTTCAAAAATAACTAAACTATTTTATTAATTACCAATGAGATGTGATAACCAGCATGGTATTTTTTTAGTTCCGTTCATAATAGATGTCTCTTTAATATTAAGCTTCAGTATGCTTTATATCTATATATCCCAGTTTAAATAAATTAAGCTCTAACCTTAAATGTGAATCCTTTATGCTGGATGTAAAGGGACCCTACTTTCTTTAGTAATCCCAGACCATGAGTAGGCTTATAGATGGCCAATAAAGGACTCTACTTAAGTGTCAATATATTAAAGTCTTGTTTATACTCTTTAAAGCCCACTAAACTCTGTTAAAAATCAGCCTGTCACTAAAGCCTTTCAGTTTCAATTAATATTGTTTCTTGTCTCATGAAAGTCAGAATGCCTGTTCCCTCTGGATTCCGATGTTTATAATGGATAGTCACAAAGTAACTTGTTCACATTAACTAATCCCTTTGTGGGGCATTCTGCAATTCATTTCTCTCCTTGAACAAGACAGTGTCTTGGCTGTTGCCTTCTTGGTGCTGATGCTGTGACATGAATTTTCTTCAGGAGAGTGTTACCACTTGTCCCTTGAAGATGATGAAGCTGTTAGGGGTTTCTTGGAATGGAGAGTCCTGGAAGATCTTGCCTGTAGACTCAGCATCAGTTTAATTACCTGGGTTCTACTAGCTGCTGACTGCAGAACTCATGTTGCTGGCCCCCACCAGATCTCTTCTCTGATGAACCACAGGCAGTTCATCAGAGCACTGATTGTGGCTTGATCAGTGGAACTGGAGTCAGAGGGCCCATGTTTCCTGGAGAAGCTGTTATTGACAGGACACTAGGGGAACAGGGAACAGGTGGAATTAGGCTAGAAGCAACTCAGACACATGGACAGAGCTATTTACAGGATTTAATAAAATTCCACTTGTTCAATATAACCTTCTTTCAGCTTTACTCTTTGCAAATGAAACACTGTTGTTGTCTTTAAGATGTCTGCGGTCATCAGAATTGTATTTAATGTGTTGTGAATGAGTGTTGGTGAGTGTAACAAGAAGAGGATTGAAGAGGAGAAACTTAAATGGTCAACTTCTAGATTTTTAGATATTACATTGTTGAGGTTTGTACTTGAGCAAACTTAACTCTGTGTTAATGATGTTTTTGTTTTAGAGGCACACATATACACAAAATACACGTGAATAACATATGGGCTATTTCTTCTCCAGAAGCATGAAGGCCAACCCCTTGCTGCAGGATTTCTTTAGGCCCACAGCTCTAAAACTGAGCATAATAAAATTCTTATCATTTGGGAATGATTGTTCTGATAGGTTTAACGCTGAAATATCGGACTATTTTTGTCTCCCTGAATATGTACATGATGCTGTTCATGAAGTGGCACACTTGCTAATATAATATAGGTTTTATAGTATTGTGACACATGAAGATATCATTTTGGGGACTGGAGCACAGTGTAATGTTCATACATTTCTATCTGCATTCTGCAAACAAAATATATTTTAACTTTACATAGTCAGAAAAAAAATGTTTTCATACCTGTGCTGGTCTCAAGCCATGGCAGAGTGAGGACCTACTTAATTGGCCTCTCAGAGTTGGTAAGACAACTCCCACCTGTTCATGCTCTCTGTATGTGTGTATATATATCTCCTCAATGTTTCACTCTATATGCATCCGAAGAAGTGGGTTGTAGCCCACGAAAGCTTATGCTCTAATAAATTTGTTAGACTCTAAGGTGCCACAAGTACTCCTGTTCTTTTTGCGGATACAGACTAACACGGCTGCTACTCTGAAACCTGTCATTCTGTACTGTGTTACACCAATGTTATGCTATTGATTTAAATTGAATTTCGTTGGTTTCAAATAGTTGTACTGTACTGGAGAATTGGGCTCTAAGGCTGTAGCACATTGAGTTTTCACCAGAAATTAATGATGGATGCTGTCTTATAAATGAATTTAAAATGTGCACCGTTCTATTTGTGACTTCTGTGTAGGGACTGATACTGGAAGGTGCTGACCACCTGAGGTGTTGAGCTCCCTAAACTCTTACTGAGTTTAATGAAAGCTGAGATTGTTCAGAACATAGCAGGATCAGGTCCTTAGTGAACAAAATCTTTGTAAAAGGGTAAAAATGTAATGGAGTTGATTTTAGATTCTTGATATTGTCCTGTTATAATCAAGGGTAGGTCTACACTTACCCGGTAGTTCGGCGGCAAGAAAATCGAACTTCTGGGTTCGACTTATCGCGTCTTGTCTGGACGTGATAAATCGAACCCGGAAGTGCTCGCCGTCGACTGCGGTACTCCAGCTCGACGAGAGGAGTACGCGAAGTCGACGGGGGAGCCTGCCTGCCGCGTCTGGATGGAGGTAATTTCGAACTAAGGTACTTCGAACTTCAGCTACGTTATTCACGTAGCTGAAGTTGCGTACCTTAGTTCGAATTGGGGGGTTAGTGTAGACCTGCCCCAACAGTGGCTCGTCCTTGGCACACTCAAACCAATCATTATCATTTTAACCTTCTCTTTGAAACAGCTTTGTTGGATCATGATCTCAGATAAGCATCTTCTTCCTTGCATAGATTTTTTTTTATCTATTAGGAGTATAATTGAAAATATCAGGAACTAAAGCACTAATGGGGAAAAGGACTTTTAAAAAAGGATATGCATGGGATTTATGTAAGTAATCCCTTATGCATCAGTGGAAGATTAGGCTGTTAAATAGCACAGGGAGTTCACTTTTTAAAGGAAAAAAGTTTCATCCTGTATTGAGTTTTAAACATGCTACCATTGAAAGAATGAAGAAAAACATTAATTTGGCATGTTCAGTATAGTTCTATCTTATGGATCCAGATCTGCCCCTCTCCCACACCATATCTAAAATAATCTTTGAAGCTGGTCTAAATTGATAAAAAAAAAGTTAATTTCCACTTTATTTAAAAACCCAAAAATATAAATAAGTGATAGAGTACTTGAAATAATTTAGAACATTTAAAATAAATGGGCATATTAACACTTTACATAAATCCTGTCAGACATTATGAGAACACAACTCTGGAATCTTGTAGTCCTAAAATATTATTTAATTGGTGCTGTTCCCTTTTTCTATTGTTGTGCTACATTTTCCTATTAATATTTCATATTTATATATTGCAATTTCTTGTATTTGTACTTCTAATCTAATTTTGTTGTGGTTACTCTTTTAAAAAAAACTCCTTTCAGTTGGAATCATTTCTTATAAGTGATTAATAGGATGCATGTTCTTTATATTGTTAAAATTAATTTGAAAAATTTGAACCCCCACTCCAAAAAAAGTGCTTGACAGTGTGCCTTAATTAAGAGATAATGTCAATAGAATAGAAGGTTGTCTAATGTTAATGGTCTCCAGCTGCCATATAAATGCTGAGGCAAAGCCAAGGCATTTACTTTCAAAGTAGGAGACATTGATCTTGTGACAGTGTTCTATTACAGTTACTTCATTCCTGTTATATCAAATGATTGATGTAACTTTAATCATTTTATCAGATGCATTGTGGTGCGGCAGCATCACAGCTGCTCAATGTAACATTGTTAACTTGTTGCATTTTGATTGGATAAAGAAGTTAGCACATCTGTTTTCTTAACCATTCAGATTCCAGATTACATTTTTTATAAGCAGCTAATTGCTCATCAACTGCCATTTTATTTTCTAAATTTTTCTCACTAAATAATTCAACCTGTAATCAGAATGGATAGAACAAACTGTATTTGATATTCCATAATAAAACTGTTAATGAATGGAATTTTTAGTTTATGACGGGAAAATGTTTCTTAAGTTGAAAATGTGAACAGTGCATGGGGTGGAAGTGGCAGGTTAATATATGCTTATTTTACTTTCTCTGTATACATACTGATTTTTTTTATTATGTACTGTACATGAACCCTGAGATGTATAAATGGCTATATTTGAAAGATAAAAAAATAAATGCATAAATAATATAATAGAGAAACTATCCTTTTTATATAGGATAAACATTTATGTGCTTGAAGCAAAGCAACAATATTCTAAATGGGTGAAAAGATGTTTTAAAATAACAGATGGGCTTATCAGTGAGCTTTCTCTTTGTTCTGAAAGCATCCAACCTTATACTGCAGCAGTATTAAAGGACTGTTTTAAAGGCTCAGACTGAGTTTTAAATGTAATATGTTGAAAGTTGTCTGTTCTTTTAGCAATTTATTCACCAACTCCTATTAGCATTAATTGAAGTTTCCCGAATCAATACCTATTGTATCAGTGAAAAAAAAATCTCATAAATGTGCTTATTAATGAAAGAAATTCTTGTAAAATGAAATTTTGCCTTGAACCTTCAGCATTATAATGTAGAGTTTCTGTAGTCTCCAAATTATTTGCTGTCACAGCACGTTCTAGAGCCGAACAACATAATATTACAAAATAGAAACTGAGGTTGTTTCATGAGCATAATGGACATATGAAGAAGTGATTTGAGTATGGGGAGTGATTGTCTCCTTCCTATCTGAAAAAGGGGGAGAGTAATGCACCCACAGAGCCATCCCTTCTCCTTTGCACACTGTGGAAGCCCCACTGGAGATTTTGGAAGGAGGCGATAGAACCGCTACCATCCCCTGTAAAGCCCATGGATATACAATGCTGCCAACTTTCATGGCTTTATTGTTAGTCTTGTGATATTTGTTGTTTCTTTTAAATCCCTTGTTCCTGAAGTCAGGTGATTACACGAGAAGCCCAGCTTTCATTACAATAACAGTTTCTAGCACTCCTGGCTGCAGGGAAAAAAAGCTGGAAAAACTGACCTAAGTCTGACCTGAAGGCGAAGAACCCCAAACGTATTTTTAAATCTCATGATTCTGATTCCAGGCTCATGATTTTGGGGAGTCCTTACTTATAGAACTGGCAATACTGGCTACATGACAGAGTTTATGATAGTGAGAATAAATGCCCCAATTTTGAAGTCAGTCTCATGTTTTCTGAATGCTTTGGGTTAGTTGTACTGAAGTTTATTGAATATGAGGCCATTTAAGCCTATAGATCTGCATGGAGGAGACTTCCCACCCCAGAGTCATGGAGGAAGCACTAGCAGGAACCAGAGCTGTCATTGGCTGCAGCTGTTCAGTAGGAGAAACATAGGAGCGTCTGCAGGGTTTCAAGTTGCTTTCAGCAGCGTTTACTCTCACTAGCATAAACTCTGTCATGTAGCCAGTATTGCCAGTTCTATGACAAAGTACTCTCTAAAATCATGAGCCTGGCTTAAAAATCATGAGGGGGGAGAGGTGTTCCTTGTAGTTTCTGAGCCTTCCAGGTGCACTCAGGTTTTATTTTGCTTTTCTTCACAACATTGAATGCGAGAAACTTAGCTTTCTTTCTTTTTCTTTTTTTTTTTAAAGTGAGATGTTCACATAATCACTTGATTCCAGGAGTTTGGGCTTTAAGAAGAAGACTATTGTGTGACTCACAATAAAATCACAAGGCTTGGTAACACTGAACCTCAGTTCCTCACCCCAAGCTCTTCTCCCTTGAGAAGATGCTGTGCAGGAAACTCTGCAAGGTGAACATGGCTATTGCAGTATTTTCTTGCCTTTTTAGTCCTTCCCCGGTGGCAGAAGTTAATCTGGTATATTAAAATTTTAAAAATCACATTACATTGACTAAGGCATGTTTCTGTTTTCAAGGTATTCTTAATAAGATGCTAAAATTCATTGTGAAATTTAACATTTAGCCACTTGTTCTACATGTCAGCTTCAGGTGGAAGTGGCCATCAGCTCCTCAGAAAGAGTATATTCTTAAATGTACACTACGAACCGTTTTTTTTAAAGATCAAAGAAAGCCATAAGTCTCTTCTGCAGGTCAGGAAGAGCTGCGGCTTTTAAATGGCTGCAGGAGAGTGTTCTTCTGTGAGAATCATTTTTATGAACATGATACCTGAGGTCAATATTTTTATTATTGTATATTTTGGCTTTTTAGTTACAATTTCTGTAATGAAAGTTCAGCGTAGAAAAACAGTAAATCCTAGTGTCCTAATAAAGCAGAAAATCCTAATAGCCGTACAAAAGCCGGAAAACAAAAATCTGCAGAGGAGCTAAAATAGGAGTTTTCAGTAAAAAAAAAATCTCCATTGACTAAAAGAAAATGGAAATCGAGTTAAATAACTTATTGTGTTAAAACCTGATGAATAAACATCATAAAACCGAGAGACAAATATAAATTAGTTCATTAAACTAACACTATGCATTATTCCTATCCATTTTATACCACTGTAATGCAATTATAATTAAACATCAGTGTGAAATCCTGCTCCCACTGATCTCTATGGGAATTTTGCCATTGATTTAAATGGGGACAGGATTTAATCTCAGGTAAAGATGACTCTTCAATCTCATTGCTAGACAACGATGCTTTGTGTGAGACAGAAGCAGTAGGCAGTTTAACTTGTAAGGAAAAAAATGCTGTAAGAGTCGTAGGTCTGCTCCATTGCTCTGCACCTTGGAGTCACAGTAGGGTCCCTGGTTTCCCTCCTTCCTCCAGTGAGTGAAGGGAGGATCTGTGTAAACCCTATAGCTAGATGCACTGGACAGCATGAACCAAGGCCTTGCCCACTCTTCACCCCATCAACTCATGTTCTGCCCACCCATAAAGGAGGGGGAGTAGTGATCCTGTGCAGGCTACTTCCCCTGTGCAGCTACTCACAATAAGTGTAGCCTGTGTAGGAGAATAAGAGGGACCTTACGCCCGCTCATCTTCTCCACCCAATCTTGACCTGTATTTGTTTAAAATTTGTTTGACAACGTAGAGATATCACAGGCCTAATCCTGCTGTCTGTAACCAGAGTAAGGACTATTAGATCAGGCCTATGTTTCTTGAGGTTAAAACTAGGGTTACCATATGTCCGGGTTTCCCCGGACATGTCCAGCTTTTGGGTCTTTAAATAGCCGTCCGGGGGGAATTTGTAAAAAGCTAAAAATGTCCGGGATTTCCCCCCGGACGGCTATTTAAAGACCCAAAAGCGAGGACAGGGCAGCCGCGCTGGGGGAACCGCGGCAAGCCGGCTCCACCGGCGCCACTCACCTTTCCTCCCTGGGCCCTGGGGCAGCGCGCAACTGAGAGCTCCCGGCGCGGCGGCGCCAGCCCACGGGGCCCCCCGCCTGGCCGGGAGGAGCCTGCAGAGCGCAGCCCTCCCCCTGCCCCGGCACACAGAGAGGCAGGGAGGTCTCACTCCCCTGCGTGCTGCAGCGGGGCGGGGCCTGTAGACTCCGGCAGCAGGCAGCAGGCAGCGGTCGCCGGGCAGAGAGCTCCCCCCACCCCTGCCCCCCTCCCCTCCACCTGACCCAACCCTAGGAAGGGGCCAGAGGGACTGGGAGGGACCTGCCTGCTGGATGCTTCCTGGGAGCCGCTCCAGGTAAGCACTGCTGGGCTCACCTGGCCCCCTGGCAGGTCCCTCTGGGGGG
>NW_020664419.1:38751873-38799640 GCF_002925995.2 Terrapene triunguis | reverse complement strand
CCCATCGCTCCCCCTGCTGTCCCACCCCCTCAACTTCCCACCATTCCAGTACTGCTCCCCTCTGTCTCATCCCCTCCAGACCCTGTCCCTCTCCCCAACCCCCCAACCCTCCCCAGCCCAGCCCCATTGTCTCCCCCGCCCCACCCCACTCTACACAGCTCTCTCTACCCTGTCCCATTCATGCTCCCCTCAGCCCCTACCCTACTCCCCCCATCCCAGTCCTGTCCCATCCACCTCAACCCCCCCAGTCCCAGTCCTGTCCCCCTCAGTTCCTCCACCCTGCTTCCCCCGGTCCATCCCCACACACCCACCGACTCCCTCGACCTCCCTCCCCCCAATCCCACTGCCTGGACCCACCCCCGTCCCACTCAGGACATGCATGAAAAAGAAGCAATGGGCTTAAATTGTAGCAAGGGAGAGTTAGGTTAGACATTAGGAAAAACTTCCTAACTGTAAAGGTAGTTAAGCACTGGACAAATTACCTAGAGAGGTTATGGAATAGCAGTCATTGGAGTTTTTTAAGAGGTTAGACAAACACCTGTCAAGGATGGTCTAGTTGTTATTACTCAGTCCTGCCTCAGTGCAGGGGTTTGACTAGATGACCTGTTGATGTCCCTTCCAGTCCTACATTTCTGTGATTCACACTGAATTGCCTTGTGCCACTGTCTAGTAGTAGTGGCACACAGTTCTCTGACATGCAGGTTTATAAAATTGTAGTTAATATACAGTTTAGAGTATAGCAATTTTAAAGCTCTGCATGTTCAGACCAACTGAGCTGAAAATTGTGATCTTGTATTCAAAACTATTAAGATATGGGCTGAAATAAAATCAGCACTGAATGTTATTCTAAAATTGTTTTCCAAATATTCTTAAACTCCCAGTTTATCCCCCGCTGATGTTCATTGTGAAAAGTATTGCAGGTCTAATAATAATATTTGGCACTTTTGTAATTCACTGTCCAACATGTGTTTTGTGCCCTCCTGTGGTGGATTTTTAGAGGATAACTGTATAGCTACCAGCTAAGGGAGTTATAGCTTGAACTCAAGTAGTAGAAGCTCATGCTTTTAAGTCTGGATGGCTCGGGTTCAATCTTTGGTGACTAGTTATGATGGAGGTCGCTACACTTATAATCCCTTTAATCAGAGGTTCTGAATATGCTTTGTTGTAGGCAGAACTAGCCTATAGTTAAGCAACCGAAAATTTAGAATGGGAAGTGTTGAAATGATGGGAAGCCTTATAATTTTGCCAATCTGGAACGAACATCCCATCTGAGGGATGGGGGCGGGGACAGAGGAGAGTGAGACAGGACCAGGAAACTGGGACAAGGAATCCAGAGCGGTAGTGGGGGGCAGTTGAAATCAGATGAGGAGCTGGGGCTGGTTAGACAGCAATAGGATAGACATAGACTGGAGGGGACGGGGAAGAAGGGTCTTTGACTACTAGAGACCACTCCGTTCTCTGAACATTTGATTCGCGGGAAGCAGGGGAGGGGGAAGAGTAGGGGGCGGAGCATTCAGGGGAGGGGGCGGAGTCGGGGCAGGGACTTTGGGGAAGGGGCCGAGTTGGGGCGGGGAAGGGGCGGAGTTGGGGCGGGGGCAGAGTTGGGGCGGAGCCAGGGCCCCTTGGACTGTCCTCTTTTTCCAGGACTGCAATATGGTAACCCTAGTTAAAACAAGCAAACTTTAAACATTAACTGCTGTCATTTAATCTCATAAACTCCCACTTCAGAGTGATTTCATTAAACCATTGTTTTGTGGTGCCCCAGATGAAAACTAAACAATAAGCGTTCTTCTAAAAAGCCCTTATAAAACCATTATAGATACTGAGACTGCTGTGAAAATGGTCACACTACTGAATAGCTGAGCTTTTGAAGAAGAAATCTGTCCTAATGAAAGACAATACTAAGGTGAAATATCCCATTCCACGTTAGGTTTAAATGAATTTTTCATTTGCATGATTGGCCTTGGATATCTGATCCTCTTTTATCAGTGAGCTCTAAATGTGACTGTCTTTGATCAAAGGCTAACATTAAAAAAATAACTACAGAGCTTGTTTAGATGCTTTTTTGGGTTCTTAGAATTTATCTTCCATCCCAAAGTGAGTTCATAAATAATTCAATGTTGATATAAACACTGCTACTTTCCATAGAAAATCTTGTCCCCAGGGTCCTGAAAACATTTACTGTGTAGTGTTTTACTACATAAAAGCTCGCTGCAGATTAATCAGCAAAGCAGAATTTAGGAATTTAGTTTAATGGTAACGCTTAAAATGCTTGCTGGTTTGTTATGTTTGTGCACTGTACACAGGTGAAATGATAAAGAACTGGAATGTTCTAATGTATTATGTTTATTTGAAAATCTCTACTCACATGATCAATTAAAAATCCAAGAAGCTTCTACTAAAGAAACCATTGGAAAAAAGAAGTTATGGCAATCTCTCTGCAAACAATTGGAACTTTAGCTTAGCAGTGGTATCATTCACAGCTTAGGATGCATACTTTAAAATTATTCCAAACTTAAGCTAAGGTCTCTTGTGGTTGTGGGGATATTGATGTCTTAAGAAATATCAGCAGGTTTTTGTTTTTTTCAGAAATAGAAAGTGAGCTATATATGTTGAAAGCTGGGAAGTTAAATGTGACTGCTTTATAGTGAAAACAAATTATATTGTATTACACAAAAAACCTAGGTTACAAGGAAGTTATTTGGGTGCACAGTCAAGCACTTGAAAGCTAGTAAATGTTAATTTTAGAATTACGCATGCAACCTTAGTTGTGCTCCCTCATGCATCCAAACTGTCCACTGAATGAGGCAGAAGTCCTGTGGAAAAAATAGTAGGTGATCATGTGCTTAAACGCTGTGCTGTGATGTATGTGCACAACGCAGCAGAATTTCAAAGGCCTATTGCAAACAATGGAGGTGTTACAACTTTTCAATAAAAAGGTCACAAGGATCTTTGATAATGCAAAGTGTTAGGCAACCTAAGTATTGAGGTCACCTCCAGCTCACCCTGCAGTTTATAATAATAATAATTAATAAAAAATTAATCATTAATAATGTGTTGCATTTTACACAAATATAAACAAGTTTCTCTTTTTGGAAGTGCGGGGTAGGAGTGCTGTCCCATCTGGTGCACCTGTATTTGTAGCCTCTTTGCCTCTCTGGACATTCCCAGGGTTTTGTTCCTTCCCTTCATGTCTATATTAATAGTTCTTCCCCAAAAATAATTCTGGATGAAGAACATTCTCTACCAGAACTGATGTCATTCCCATACAGCTCCCCAGTCATGACTCTCCGTACTCTGTTTTTATTTCACTTCTTCCTCTTCCTTCCTGGTGGTTGCAAGATTGTACAGAGCAGTTTTAAATTGATAGCATGCTGTGGGCTGAAGAATATTGCAAATTATTGTAAATTACAGGATTTTTCGAAGCATTTAGCAAAATATCTTTGAAGTTCTAAGAAATAAACTGAATTCCACAGTACCACCACAAACTGTATTGTAATGATCAAGTGGGATTACATCCTAGAAGAAGGAGGAGACCTTGGAGGCCAAATTCCATTCTCATGTACATCCTGTACAATGTCACTGAGGTCAAAGGGGTTTTACGGGATGTTCAAAATAGCCTAGAATTACTAACATTACAAGAGCAGTGGTGTGGGGAATAGAGGGGCAAAGGGAGAAATAGGAAAAAGGAAGCGCAAGAATAGAGAACACAGTGAGAGAAGAATAGCAAAGGGACATATTGGGAATGAATGTGTAGATGAGACTAGAGCAAAAAGATGGCAAAAGAGACCAAAGACAACAGGGGAGGGAAAAAAAACAGACAATGAAAAATAGAGACACAGGAAGATTGAGAAAATATATCCCATCAAAAAGGACTTATTACACTTCTCCAAAGGAGTTGGCAATACCAGTGAACCTGTAATTGGGTGGTACTGTTGCAATTGTGTTTTTCCCCTCTTTAAATTATCACAGAGAATACAGAAAATAAAATATTTCAGTAATTTTGAGGGGGATTTTTTATCCATAAGTGTCTTATACTTTCTAAAATATCTCCAGACATAGGCATAAAGGCCTGGATCTACAAAGGATTTAGGTGTTGCAACATTGAGCATTGCAATGCCTAACTTATAGGCACCTAGCAAATCACAGGAACACTGTGATCCACAAAGCCTGAGTTAGGTGCCTAGGCTCCTTATACAATGAATGGGGAGAAATAGGTGCCTTACAATGTGATCCACAAAAGCCAGCATGTTAGGCAAGGAGCCATTTAAGCTAGCCAATGGGACATGCTGACAACAATGGTGTGTGCTAAGCTCTGCCTCTTTCTCGGAGATAGGTGCCTAAGACTGTGTTGCAAGGAGCACCTATCTATGCCAGCAGTCCACGAATGGGAACCTGCTGCATGGAGTCGGGAAGCTTAGGCACCTAAGACATTTCTTGCAGGGATGAGGTAGGCACCTGCCTGGCTCTACACACAACAACCAGAGCAGGAGTAGGTGCTGCCCACATTATAATTTTTAGCCCAGTGGTTAAAGCACTCTCCTGGGTTCAATAACTCCTTTACCTGGTAACCCCTAATTAAACAGGCTCAATAACCCCCTTTACCTGATGGAGAAAAAGGATTTGAACAGGGCTCTCCCACCTCTCAGATAAGTGCTCGAATCACTGAGCTATGGGATATTCTGGTATATGGGCTCACTCAATCTCTCCTGCTGATGCTGTTCTATTGTGAATAAATAACGAAAGTGACTGGAGCAGGGGGACTGGACTCTGGGTCTCCCAGCCCCCAGGCGGGTGACCTAACTGCTGGACTTCTCTCTCTGGCACAATGACTGTTCCACTGTGCATAAATACTTAAATTGTCATTGGGCCAGAGTGAGAGAAGGGGTCTGTAGTCTAGTGAGTAGAGGTGGGAGATTCACAGTGCTGTCATGGTGCTCCAGTCACTATTAATATCAAATAAAATAATATATGGAGATATACCTATCTCATAGAACTGGAAGGGATCCTGAAAGGTCATTGAGTCCAGCCCCCTGCCTTCACTAGCAGGACCAAGTACTGATTTTGCCCCAGATCCCTAAGTGGCCCCCTCAAGGATTGAATTTATAACCCTGGGTTTAGCAGGCCAATGCTTAAACCACTGAGCTATCCCTCCCCGTATTTAGCCACAGTAGAACACCTTCAGCAGGCAAGACTGAGGGAATCCACCCCCCCCCCCGCTACTGTGACTCCCCCACACACCCACGTTTGTGTCCTTCCAGGAAGACTTTCCAAGAACTTCTCTATCATTATAATGGCCATTAGCTCACTACTATCCAGATTTCTTCCTTGAGTTAATGAGTTGCCTAATCTGTCTAGTGCCAGCATCAGAGAGCAAAAGAGAACTAGCTGGAGACTGAGCTGCCAGAGGAACTCCCATGGCTACAGTTGTTATTTATAATTGAAGCCAAAGAGTCAACATTGAGCAGAACAATAGGATATTGAAATTCTCAAGGAGAGTCAGTAAAGATCAAAGGGATTAAGGGCACTCACCAAGAATCTGAGCTGAGGGGCCCACAAATCCAGCTGGAATCCAGGTGGAATCTGCTAGTGTAACCTATTGAATGTTTGCAGTGCAGCACAAAAAAGAAGTCCATGGAAAAAGAAATGCTGCAGGCAGCAAGGAGACTGGATCTTCTGGAGTATGGAAGTTGGGTCCCAGCTAAAATTATGTGTGAAGAAAATTAAGATGAGCATGCCCTGGGGTCGCTCTTGGTAGGTGGTATGTCAGGTGCTAGGAACCAACGTAGAGATGTATAGTTATTTTTGTCTGACTCACCAGAGCAGATGAGTCCTATTAGCTTTACTCCCTTGGTATAACAAGGATTTGTGCCTCTCTTAGAGGTACAGGACAATAGGGACAGAGACTGAGGGGCCATGCAGGGAGAAATTTGAGAGGCACCCTTGCAACAAGCCAATCTCAGAAGAAAGCTGGGTTGCAATTCATGTTTATTATTATGTCATTAATAATAAAAGCAAACTCCAGGGAGGAAGTGAGTTGATGCTAGGTTGAGAGTGGGGTGAATATTCTGCCCATTTTTAATGTGACAGAAGGATTTAACCTTTATTACTCACAAGTTTCAAAAGCCATTAGTGAGTTGTGCAGATCATCCCAAATGATTCTAACAACGTTGTTATATCACCCCATACCAACAGATAATCTGTATATGCCACATTTCAGAAAAAAAACAATTTCTCCAATCTGGAGATTTTTAAATGACTATTTTTGTATTCCTACCCTTGTAAAGCCAGCTGCTGAAGTTTTTATGAGAACTGCAAAGTACTCAGAGGGAGTCATTAAAACCTCCTAAAATGACCTAAAAAGTTCTTCTAGACATAAAAATATCACTGTTTGAAGTCTGGTACCTCTGGAATTGTCAGTTACCAACAAGTACCGACTCTCATTGGAAAGTGGTATTGTCCCCTTTCCACCAGTAGGACTGAACACTGTTCATCCTGGTTCTCGGGCATTTAAGGTTAGATCACGTAAATAAGTGATCCCCAGCAAGCCAACTGATTGTCCTTTCATCTGCAAGACCCTGGATTCATTGTGTCACAATTTTTCTATATATGTCATGATGGCTTGTCTATAAATATAATTATTATTCTCACTGTCAGATGCTGGGACTGGACTATAGAGGATGGATCACTTGATGATTGCCCTGTTCTGTTCATTCCCTCTGAAGTATCTGGCATTGACTGCTGTCAGAAGACAGGCTATGGGGCTGAATGGACCATTTATCTGACCCAGTATAGCCATTCTTATGTTCTTATATAGGGATACTAGCAGGTCCCAGATGAGACTGGGGTCTCATTATGCTAAGTGCTGTACAAATACATAATAAGAGAGTCCCCAAAGACCTTCAGCCTAAAGAGACAAGACAGAGAATGGGAGAAAAGAAGTAATATCTTCCTTGTCTTACAGATAGGCAACTGAGACACACAGAAATTAAATTATTTAGATTATAAATTCTTCTTGGAAGGGACTTTCTTTTTGTTATGTGTTTGTACAGTGCCTGCCACAATGAGGCCCCATTCTCTGATTAGGTCCCTTAGGTACTACCACAATACAAATAAAAGTAATAATTCATCCAAGGACACAGGAAGATTCTGGCAGGGCCTGGAATCGAATCTAGTGCTCCCAATGCTCAGACTAGAGCCTTAGCCACAAAGCCCTCCTTCCTCTCTTACGTTCTTTTTCTAAGAGAGTTTCTGTGTTTTTACAATGCGTAGCACATGGGCTCCTCATCCATTACTAGGGCTCCTCCTGCTATGATAATACATAATAATAACTTCATGAGACTGTAAAAAAAACATTTATGATATTCCATGACTTCCTGTTTCCTATGAATCTATGGACCCACTTCCCAAACAAACCTTTAGACAATTTGAGTAAAAATTATAGATGTCAAACTTTTTTTAATCTTATAAGAAGCAGGAAATTGCACCCAATATTTCAGTTTGAAGGAAGAGCACCCCAGAATTCCCTTTTAAGCCCCCAATCTTGTGAAGACTTATGCACATGCTTTACTTTATGCTTAATTCATATTGCAGTGAATTCCCACCACAAAAAAGCATTCAACAGATTACCTACAATCCTGTATCAGAGATTATAAAAACAGTGATTTTTTAATATCTTTGCAGTTAGTCATAAAAATTCTGTAGAAAAAGCACTAAACTAGTAGAACTGGATAATTTTTGCATTTCCATTAAACATTTTCTTTTATATTCATTTAAATGAATGGAGTTATGCCAAGAAAATATTTGTTGCAGAAAGTATAAAGAATATTTGTAAATAATTTAGCATAGTAATTCTGGATATTATCTAATTAATAAAAAAGAAGGCAGAAAACCTCCAGCCCTGGAATGTTGTTATGCAATTATGGCATAAATGATCTTTAATTGTTCTCCCTAAAGACCATTTATCTAATTTGCTCATGATTGTCTCCTCCTATTTATAAACTGCATCTAGCTATTAGCCGTATTCTCTTTTCCTCTGTAAATAGCCTCAATTTTACAGACCAAAACACTGGGTTTTATAAGCAACATGTAATTTTTATTAATACAATTTTTGAAGTTTTCAATCGCTGGCCTATTTAGCACTTTTTTAGAAAAGCCTCACAGGTGACATTTCATTTTTATAAAAATTGGTTCTGAGTGCCATATTTCCTGAGGAGGGAAACATTTCTAATACTCTTACAGTAGTTACCATTTCAAAAAAGAAAAACTTTGATTCCCCACCTTCCTCCTCCTCGTTGCTTGTGGTGTTCAATAAAAAAGAGAACAGAATATTTAATCAAGAGGAATTTCTTCAACACAGTACATTTTCCGTTGAGAATACTGCTACAATGTCCTTTAGAAATGCTGATATTAAAATATAAACAGAAAGAAGGTTACCCTCATGGGCAGCTCCCATTCTTTGATACCGAGAGAGTTTTGCATTCACTTCATCAGGGCCAGGATTTCACCATACTGCTTGTTAAGTGGCTGCCACATTCCGCAATGGGTTGTTTCCAAATGGTTTTTGGGTGTGGTGTCATAAAGTGTACTTCTTTAGTCTAAGTGCAAGGTGACAGAAATATGGATTTACAGAAGCATCAAATAGAAAATGGTTGCAAACTCCAGGCCAGAAGTAGATATAAAAATCCAACAGCCCTGCCACTGAGTGTGGTAAGAAGGGTGTGAAAGGAGACAGATTTAATAGCCACTCCAGGCTGGGAGTGAGATAGGGAGCAGAGCTAAGTTTTATTGGATATAATAATTCCTAAGCACTTTACAAACAAATTACTGTATTAAGCTTCTTAGCATCCAAATGAAATAGATAACTACTATTATTATCCCTGTTTTCTGGATAGCGGAACTGATGCAAAGTAAAGTTAAGATATTTATCCAACATCAACACAACAGTGTTAATGACAAAGCCAGGAATACATCCCTGATCCACAGTTGTATACTCTCATATTTTGACCTGCAATAGAGAGAGACAAGTTCCTAGTCTGGTTTTATTGCAGACATCAGGGAAGTTGTCTAAAACTATTTATAAATATTTCCTTCTTTAATTTCCTGGGCTAGCAAACTACTGGGTATCTGATTTTGCTGCCTCCTCTATAGCTTAATGCAGCTGCATGAAAATTAGCTACAGTAAATCCAGCTTTGTTTAGTAGTTTGGACTTTGGGTAGCACAATACAGATTTGTACAGCATCTCTTTCTGAGCTCTGTGTGTGTGTGTGTTCGAAGAATCGTGTTTATTATACTTGACTAGTGAGGCATATAAATAGTTGAAAATTGTTTTTCAAATAGATATAATAGGTATGAGTATTCCACTCACTGTTGCTAGCTAGATATCATTAGCCATGCTAGAATGACTATCAGAGCGTGGCTTCAGTCCCAATTATTTTCAGTGACAAAGCTATTTTTTGCAGTCCTGCCCTCTTAGAGCGCTATTGTAATACAGAAGTATAAAAGAAATACTAACTGCATTCTTGATGTGTGATATACACAGAATACATAATTTGTCACATAGTAATGAATGTGGCACTCATAGCATCACTTTCTAACTTGTGGTAATTAATTTTGACCTAGTTCTCAGTTGCATTATGACTACCTGGCTGTTGCTTGTCTGTCATCTTCTATCCCCTACCTTTCTCGCCTTTGTATTAATGGCAGTCAGGGATGTTACTGTAGGCCTTTTATAACATACCCTTTGCAATGCTGTCAGTTTAGTATACTGGTTCAATATTATTTAGAAGCTCCGACGCCAGTATTCCCACTCCTGAAGAGAGGATTGTACACAGAATGACTGCCCTGCCTGATATAGATCTTAAAAAAAAAAAAAAAAAAGCTTTATTTAATGTGATTAGGATTTTTCTCCCAGGGAGGTGCATCAGAAATCAAGATGCATGCTGTTATTAGCTCTTTGGACACGGTTCTTGTTCTGTCCTTGCTCAAATCACAGCCTTTCCTGAGGGCAAAGGCACAATAGCCAGTTTATAAGCAGGAGCTTAATAACTTGTGTATTGTGCTGTGATTTCTAATCTGTGCTGGACTAGTTTAGTTTTGTGAATATATAAAAATAAATTACACTAGCAGTCCTGGGAACATTTTTGCAGCTTGCTGCACTTTCAGCAGTTTACCATGTAACTCATCCATTGCTCAGGTTCAAAGCTTTTAATTGGCTTCAAAATTCTGTTGACATAAAATGATTCAATTCAGTGTGCATCCTCTTACAATTTACTTTAAATTAACTAGTATCTTTACAGTTAAGCACAGTATATATAGAAAGCATTTAAAATACCTTTAAGTTTAATAGGTAGGTGCACAGTAATGCAGACACACACACACACTGCATGATCATGTGAGGTGCATGTATTACGAATAATTTGAGAATGGTAAATAAATCTTTTGTATTGAAATTCTGAGCAATTTATGGTAGGCTGTAAAATGTGAAGCAAAAGGTATAATGAGAGATCTAGTTTAACTATACTTACTCCCAGCACACAGGGCCAGATTAAAGCAGGTGCTTTAGGAGCTGCAGCCCAGGGCCTCGGCTCAAGGGAGTCCCCGCAAAAGTAAATCACAGGCAGGGATCTCCAACTCCATGCTGCTAAAAGTCCCGCAGCGCAGTGGTGCGCTCAGGCAGGCTGCCTGCATGCCATGGCCCCACACAGCTCCCGGAAGTGGCCGGCTGCTAGGGAAACCCTTTACAACCAAGGGGTTGGGTCTGAGGAAGGGCGCTGAGCCTGGATTCTGAGAGGTTGAGCATGGTAGAGGAAAAGGTCTCTGAAATTCATGTATGTGGAGCCACATTAGAAGCTTGGCACATGAACTCAGAGGGCAAAGTGCAGGACGGCTTGTTTATTTCGTGAGGGAAGATGGAGTTACTGAGACACTTGAAAAGAGTTCTCCTCAAGACTATAGGGTGCCACAGCGGTGCTGTGAGAACACTTTTTGGTACTTCAGAATCTACAGTTCCCTTCTACATTCATTAAAATATTTTGAACTAGGATGTACTGCATGTAGAGGAACTCAGGTAGTTTCAAAGGGACTAATTATTGAACATCCTGTTCCCCTTGGAGCCTATGTAAGTCCAGAGCTTCCTCAGAGACCTAGGAGAACTTAAATGGGAGTCTTAAATTTCTTTACAATTCTGCCGTTACAGATCTTCTTTGGGGTGAGAAAGGAACTGATTTTGAAGAAGTAAGATGATGTATCCTCAAGTATTGAAATGTGTGTCTTAAGGGGGAGAAGTATTGCTGCTGCCCTCTCTGTATATCACTGCTGTTCTTTTCCTCATTCTGTTTTTAGGTTTGTTTAGATAGAGGAGTTCATAAGCAAACAGACTTAAAAGTCAGAGTGAATGAAATAAAATATGTGGAAGAAGTTCATGTTAGCTTCCACCTGAACAGAATTTTTTGTGTTCCTGTGGTTCTGGCCACTTGAGGCTGTATGGGTTACCAAGCATCTCTTAGATCTCAGTACCTGGCAGAAATGAGGTTATGGTAGTACATCCAGGTAGGTTTGGAGTCAGGTCTGTGCTGTAGTCAGGAGCTGTAGGGGAGTTAAGATAAAGTTAAACTGTGGGGCATGACTACACAGCACCTCAATGATGCTCACTGAGTATTAGTGTCTTCTGGAGTATCCATGATCCAACTTTCTAATCGCAGAAAACCAAACACCCTTGCCCCCGCCCCTTCCCTGAGGGTCCGTCCCTGCCCTGCTCCTTCTCCGAGAGCCCTCCTGCTCACTCCATACCCCCACCCTCCATCGTTCGCTCTCCCCCACCCTTGCTCACTTACTCATTTTCACCGGGCTGGGGTAGTGGGTTGGGGTGTGAGAGGGGATGAGGGCTCTGGCTGAGGGTGCGGGCTCTGGCGTGGGGCCAGGTATGAGGTGTGTGGTGTGCAGGAGGGGCTCTGGGATGGGGCCGAGGGGTTCAGAGTATGGGAGGGGGTGTGGGGTACAGGCTTTGGGAGGGATTTTTTGTGCAGGAGGGGACTTAGGCTGGGGCAGGGGGTTGGGGTGCAGGAGGGGGTATGGGGTGCAGGAGGGAGTGTGGGTGTGGGAGGGGGCTCAGGGCTAGGACAAGGGGGTGGGATGGGAGAGGGGGTTTGGGGTGTGGACTCTGGTCAGCGCTTACCTCAGGTGGCTCCCGGAAGCAGCGGCATGTTCCTCCAGGCGGCTCTTAGGTTGAGGCATGGCCAGGCGGCTCTGCGTGCTACCCCCGTTTGCAGGCACCACCCCTGCAGCTCCCATTGGCCATGGTTCCTGCCCAATGGGAGCTACAGAGCCAGCGTTTGGTGTGGGGGCAGCACACGGAGCCCCTGTGGGCACCCCTGTACGTAGGAGCCGGGCACGCCAGCTGCTTCCAGGAGCCACATGGAACCAGGGCAGGCAGGGAGCCTCCTTAGCCCCACTGCGCCACCAACTGGACTTTTAATGGCCCGGGAAGCAGTGGTGACCAGAGCCACCATGGTTCCTTTTCGATGGGGCGTTCCAGTCAAAAACCAGACGCCTGGCAACCTTAAACCTTTCAAGTGGGTACAGTGTGCACTCCCTTCTATAAGCTCTGCTGGCCAGAGATGAATCCATAACCCTACCTCTTACTTTTCTTTTTCCTCCCCCTTTTGCACAGACTAGTGTCAACAGTCGCACTAGCTCTCCTAATACAAGGAGTCCCATTGTACTCTTCCAGGAGAAGAGGTTTTTTGTACTGTCTTCTCAGACCCATTACAAGGAACAATCTGGGCCAGACTGAATGTAATAGATAAGTCTGTAATGGCTGCATTACAATAAAGAAGACTGCTATTCCAGTGTCTTCATGGGATTTCAAGTGGCCACACTCTTTGCAGGATCTTTGGAAGATGCTACAAATTAAGGTCCAATATCCCAAAAAATCATAAAGGCTTGTCAAGAGAGTAAGATGATCTTACCACACAAAGAAGGCAGAAGGAAAGGGGAAATGCTTCCATTGCTATCTGCCAACTATACTGCTGTTGATTGTGCCTCAAAATCTCTAGGTTCCTGAGTAGTGGAATTAAGGGTTACAGAGTGCAACTAGTAAATGGTACATATAGAATCATTTGCTAAAGGCTTCACCTGCCTTTGCTATTTGGGGCATTCAGTACATATGCCTATAACTAACTAATATAAAATATATTTGCAGGTCACCTTTAATAAGCTTCTCTGCAGTGGCTGTCCTATTGTGTTAAGGTACTTTCAAGCGTCTGTGATAAAAGTTGTGTAATATATGATGATAAAATGTATAACATGTATAATGATAAAAGTTAATGTGCATGCTGAAAAGACAGTTTTCAAGCTTCAACTCTTCTTAGCCATTTTTCTCCTCTCTTCTTTTAAATACCAAAACCCATTAGATGCTATTTTGTGTTTTTTAAGTCAAAGTGTTTTATTATGAGCTACAACATATTAGGAGAAAAAGCATGTCAGACTTTTAAACAACTTGTTTTTAATGTCTACAATGCAAACAGCTGAACAGTTTTATTGAATGCTAAATAAAGCAATTTGGTCCTAGGCATAGAACTTCTTGGCAACATTTTTAATTTTAGAGCACAAAACTTCACTAAAATGATATAATGGTGTGGAATGAAGTTAATAGCATAATGGGGGAAAATAAATGCACTACAACAAAGAAAGATAAGCTACCATGGGATGCTGAAATACAAAGGGGAATGATGTTATAAGAAGTAAGAAAGGTAGAATCAGTAGACCTTTATTAATAGTAGACTGTTAGAGAAATAGAAGTATAACTAGGTGCAAAACATTATGGCACTAAGGTTAAGAAGGGCTATTATACAGTATGGAAATGGAACGGTTGATTTTTCTTCATTTCTCAGATAACTGGTTAAAAAAGAGCAATGGTATGTTGCTCAGAACATCTCAGAACAAAAATGCACAGAACAGTAGCAAATATGTATAATTGAATCTTTGATACCAGAATCTTCCTTTTATATAGTTATACATTTACAACTTTTTTCTCTTAAATAGTAAGAGGATATAACACAGTACTGGGCCATTGGGCACATGTGCACATCTCCATGCACCTATTACAACTTTTGGGCCCTTTAAGAACAGATGTTCTGGGAAATGTCGTCCCTCAGGAAGGACTGAAAATCCAGAGGTCACATGACAGGTAATCAGGTGACTGATTTGGGAACTACATAAGAGATAGCCTTAGCTCAGTAGGAGGGAATAGGAAGGAAGATGAGGATTGACATAAGGCCCTGAGGAAGTTCCTCCTTGGGGACTTGTCAGGAAGAATGGGAGATATCCAAGAAAGCTTACCTTGGGAAAAGTTGTGTCTTCTCCCCTTTCTGGCATGCTGAAAGCTCAAAAGACCCCTCCTGGCTGAGACCAAGTTCTATGAGTGGCTTTAGTCTTGCTTTGAATCCTTTTGTGATGATAAAGCCCTGAGGTCAAGGCCTTGGATTGAACTATAGTTTGGATTTTATTTTACCTTCCCTATCTGGTGTATCTGTCCACCAGCTTACAGGGCCAGATATGACCTTGATCCATAATGACTCCCTTATTGACATAAATTGGAGTTCTGCATAGAGACTGGTGATAGCCCGAAAGGAGAGAAATTCTTCCAAACTGTTTCTTTGTAAAGAATGATACAGCAAGACTGAAGAGATCAGCCCACAGCTACTAAGAAACCACTGAAAATAAGAGCAAAGAGGCAACTTTTGCTTTATTTAGCAACATAGGGCATGATTCTGATCTTACTTACACTGGTATAAATTCAGAGTAGCTTCATTGACAATGGAGTTACACCACTCTAAAACTATTATGAGTTGTATCAGAAGCACGAACAGTAACACATTAAAGTTAATGATGATATTTTATTTGACATTTGGTAGTTTACAGGTTCTCATTTGGCTTTCCCAGATAGACTATAATAATGGATATGGTAAAGGGTGAGACAGAGTCTAGAAATAGTAATACTTGAAAAGGTCATTATGATTTCTCTTGCTTGTCTCCTGCAAGTAGCGAGGTACATTCATTTAGATTAAATGGACGTGTTCTAAAGTATATTGTATTGGCATATACATCATGTCTAATATACTGTTCATAGTATTCCTTTTAATAGGAGTTGATATTTAAACAAAGTAATTTTCCTGTTACACCTAGACATGTTTTGTGTCTACATCTTGCACTTTTAGCTGTTTTTATACAGTCCGTCATTTGCAACACTAAACCTCATCAAATGCACCCTAAAATTTAAGGAGTGAGAACAGTATTTCCTTCCTTTTTTCCAAACCGATTTACAAGGCCTCAAATGGGTGAGTGATCATAAAAACAAATGATAAACATTGTCATCTTAAGAACCTGGGATGATATTTTGTCATTGTAAAACACTGCTTTTCAGCACAGGCTTATATTAAGAAGAGAAAGGCATGAAGGAGATTTGAATCTGCTGCCCTGTCCTAACCCTGAGTGACTTGTGATGGTGACCTGAGTTTTACAAAAACCGGTCTTGGTGCATAACTTTCTCCTTTTATTCACAAATTCCATTTCAAAGACACTGAATTCCTTTAATTTGCTTTGAGTATAAGTCAAGGATCCCCGCAAAGTAACACCACTCAGGTGGATATTCACAGATCAGTCTAAACAGCAAAACAATTACTTGCCAGTTCTTTTTTTGAAGTTTAAAGTATATTGGGCCTCATGTTGCAGTCCAAGCTCAGGCAAATCTCCCTTTCACTATAATGGGAGAGTCAATTAAGCAGAAATCTTCTATATCTTCACTTGAAGACTTTTTGACAGATTATCTCATTGTGACTATGCTAGTGGGGGTGGAGTGCAGTGTGGTCTTTATGTCTGCATAGAGGAAAAAAAGGCTGGTTCCTCCAAACTTGCAAAAGTCTAGAGATCAATGGAAAGAGGGGCAGAGGGAAAGGCAAGACACATCCATAGTGAAGAGCTACCTCTCTGTGCAACATCTCAGCCACTTACTCCATGGCAGAACAGCTTCTTAAGGAGCCTATCGACTCTCAGATCTGCTTCCTAAGCCTCTTGATCTGGAGCAGGCTTTTCATGGGACTGAATATTGCCAGGATTAGCATTAAATTCTATGGAAATTTCTTAATGTTAACATAGGGATGATGTAGTGCATAGGGACTCCATTATCTCCACTCACTTCTGCCTTCATATGTTCCAGAACCTCTCTTTTTTTCTCTTAGTTCATGGTTTTCATTTGGTTACATTTCATCATTCTAAGGAATATAATTACTTGTTAATATAAATGGGGCATCACATAAGACACATGCACTTCAGCATGGTGCCTTTTGTGTCTTTAGGGGCCTGAGAAATTATGTTTTCATTCAGTGGGAGACAAAATACATCATTTTTTCTATAGTCTAATAGAAGGAAATAACTTACTATCCTTTGAGAGCTTAGCTGGGTGATGTTCTACACCTCTGTCATGTTTTTATGTATTTTTGCAAATGAGATGTTACACTGAACAATTGCTCAAGATCAATAGAAAATACATTGTGTGGTCCAACTTAGAAGTTTTCATAAAAACATCTTATGTTTCAGCCTTCAAAAATTTATGGGCTGTTAATCATTGCTACTTTTTGTTCCCTGGAAAAGCAGTAGTGAAACTGAAGAAAAGACCTAGAATGAACAATTGACAGGGGCATATGTTCAGAATGTTTTAATAATATGAAAAGGGCTGTGTCATCTTTGAGGTACATGAAACATAATTTAAATTATGTTTAAGAGCATATGCAACCCTTGTGATCTGTTGTATTTTGGCATTCTGGTCAGCTCTATATACAAAAAATGTCTAGTAGAGCCAGGATCATTTTATTCATTGGGTTTGGTTGAGCCCATTATTGTTCAGTTCTGGTCACAGGTGGAGGTAACTTCTAATAGTAATAGTCTTAAAAGTTTCTTTTCAGATATACATACTGCTGTTTCTCAAGTGAGTTACATTTCAATGAGCTGTGTGTTATTGTTTGTGGGACTGGCTATATTGTGAGTAAGGTCTGTCTATAGAGACTTCAGTGTGTGATTCAGTAGTAGCAGCTATTTGTGCTCTAGAGACTATAAGCTTCATGAGGTCAGGAAGGAAACTGAGTCAATTTCACCTCATCCTCTGAGGCTGCTCCTGTCTCCTGCTCCCAATGGTGGAGGGGTTAGGATGCACTGTGTGATACACTTCAGTGGATCGGAAGATGATGTCTGTCTGTATCTGTGTGACCAGAACCGGCTCCAGGGTTTTGGCCGCCCCAAGCAGCCAAACAAAAACAAAAAAACAAAAAAAAAGCCACAATCGCGATTGCGATCTGCGGTGGCAATTCGGCGGAAGGTCCTTCGCTCCGAGCAGGAGTGAGGGACCGTCCGCCGAATTGCCGCCGAACAGCTGGACGTGCCGCCCCTCTCCGAAGTGGCCGCCCCAAGCACCTGCTTGGTAAGCTGGTGCCTGGAGCCGGCCCTGTGTGTGACATTATCAGGGATACTGTTCCTGATGGCTTGTAGTCCATCTTTGTGTGGAATGTTGGTGTAGAGGGCTTCTACATCCATAGTGGCTAGGATGGTGTTTTCAGGAAGATCACTAATGGATTGTAGTTTCCTCAGGAAGTCAGTGGTGTCTCAAAGGTAGCTAGGAGTGCTGGTAGCGTAGGGACTGAGGAGGATGAGAATGAGAGACTCATGATAGAGAAGGGTTCACTTTTTCATTAGGGCCAGCATCACTGATGTGAACTATTAGGTGTGTGCATGTGACTCACTTTAAACTTAGAGGAGTTTAGGATTTCCTTCTATCACCACCCTTCTCCAACAATGGAGGCAGAAATGGTGGAAACCAAGAGAAGCTACGTCAAGGATTATGAAAATCCTGGGGGTTTTTGGGTGGAGGACACAAAGTTCTTTTTTTTTTTAATGTCTGTCACTCTGTGATATGGTATTTACATGAACATAACATAGTTTGAAAGTTTTTGGTACTAGAAATTTTAAGTTCTAATTTGCATCAGTGAAACCAATAAACACTTTACTATTCTAAGAAGTTAAAAGGTTGGTGATGAGAACATGAAGGTTTTCTAGGTTATGTCAATTGGAAAATGGTAAGACAGATGTAGAACTGTCCAGACACTTAGCAGGACAAGGAATGGGGGGGTGGAGTAATTGGTGATTCGAGAGAGTGGTGTGTTAATGGGTGGGATCAACTGTTATGAATGTTGGAGAAGGGGTAGCTTGGTTTTCTAGAAGATAGTCTCGTGATAATATGGTTCCAATATAAAGCGGGATTGCTTTGCTTTATTTTTCAGCCTTCACTGTGTTGACTTCCCTTGGCGGTTGTTCCTCCTTATAAATCTAAACATAAAATCTTCTGATCAGTACTTGGTGATTTAGTTTCTAGTGGTTACCAAACTTCAGTGAATGAATTGTTCTTATCTTAGGGTTTGTACTGCCATCCATAACAGTAGTATCTGATCTCCTTCCTTGTTAACTAGATTGACAATAGTGAAGTCCCTAATATAGTGGAGTCTCTTGCTATTTTCCCTTTTTCAGTTACAGAAAGCTGTAAAGGGGTTTTGGTTTGGGGTTGGTTTTTTAATCAACATGCCTAAAGTTGAAAGACATTCTACAAAACGAGAGATTGATGAACTGACTGCAGCAGTGGGAAGGGGAGAGTGAGATGGTACTCCTGGGGCCAGGGCTTCGAGGCTATCAGATCAAAGAAGTGCATCTTCTTGGAGGCTGGTAGTGCTTGAGGGGCTCTCATTCTGTTTCCTGCTGGGATTGAAGAGAACAGCACAGTCCCTTTGGGTGCTGCTCATATATATATATCCTTGGTAGGAGTTATCGCTAGTGTAGGAGATACCCAGCAGCTTTTTAGCTCTCCTCAGGTTGCAACAACTGTTTTGTCCGGTTCCGTAGGTGGGAGTGTTGAGGATTTTTTCCTTTATACTGTTCCTGCTGCAGGGAAGGAAGAGAGAAGTGAAACCACAATGCCTGTACACAGGCTTTTAAGTTTTCAAGCTGCTACAACTGATTTTTACAATTCCCTGGTGTGGCGGGGGGGAGTCCTCCTTTCCTTTGGGCTGCCTGTTGCTGCTAGAAGGAAGAGAGAAATGAAACTGCAGATGCTGTTCTGAGCCTTTTACACTCTTCATCCTCTCGTGTCAGCTTGAGTTCAGTTTTTCGGACACTCATATCTCCAGCCACGTATCAGCAATACCTTTCTAGGTTGTTTACATGCAGACTGCTCATGACCAATTCTGTTTTATGTTTATCACAAGTCATTCCCTGTTTCAGGGTGTATATCAGTGGGTGGTTATTTTCCTTTGAAATTGCAGAAGTTTGATTTTGTCTATAATTCCACTTCGGTTGGTTTTGACACAGATTCCAGGATCCAGAGCTGTCTATCTTCAAGCTTGTTGGAAGGGATGATTTTATAATCAGCTTTTGCTTACTAGTTGCTTGTTTGTGTACTTGTATTCATAGGTGCCGGAAGTGGTTTCCATCATATACAGGGTGTACAGTTTGGGTCAAGGCTCTCAGCACCCCCAATATACACATTGTTCCAGAACCACGTCTTCTATTTCAGCTACAGAACCATTGTTCTGATAACAACCCTATTCCTCTTTCTGTTTTTAGAATTTTGGTTTATAAAGGAGTAATTGAAACTGTATAGTTTATCCACTTCTTATGTTACTAATACAGTATTAATTATTTATGGCCTTATAACTGTATAACATTTCTTCAGATAACCTTTTAACATCTTGAATGGTTACCATTCTCCTATAATATATCAGACATTAGACACTGTTTTTACCTGTAAGACATAATATTGCTCAACTCCTTGGTTAGTGTTCTTAATATTTTTATTCTGGGCTATCCATCTTAGATAGCAGCAAGAACATTTTTTAGACATTCTTGCTACTGGAAAAATTGCATGGATGTTAAAAAAGAGAAGACTAAAAAAAGACCCAACATTTGAGTAAATTTAGTGTTTGTGAAAGATGCTGTACATGCATCTCTAGGATGAAGTCTGTTCTTTACCCACAATTTGGGTGTAGCACAGAGGCTGGCAATATAAACTTCTCCATTGCTTGTTGAGATTACCAGCAAGGTGCCAATTTTTATTATTGTTTTGTGACATCTGTTTACTAGGAACTGTACCAATTCCACCACTTTTTTTAAACAACCATCAGTTGATAATGGCTTTCACCACTGTCAAAGGAGGCTATGTTTGAACAAGTGACTTCAAGAGGAATCCTTGGAACCATTCACACTAGGACACCATTTCTCAAATTTGGCCACTGTGGCTGTATGTGGCCACCAAGGGGTTTCCCTGTGGCCACGACAGCTCCCTGGGCTGTGATGGGGGGGAAGCAAAGCATCAGCCCCTCCCTCTCTCTGCCTCCCTGTTGCTCCTGGATGCGCTACTCTGCACGTCTCTGAAGACAGGTGGGGCACAACACTGAAGGAGCAAGGTGAGTTCTCTACTGGGGAGGGACGGGGGGACTTAGTGGAGCTTGGACTTCAGCCATGGGTTGGTTGGGCGGTGGAGACTTAGGGAGCATGGCTGCAGACTAGGGCTCCAGCCATGGTGCTTTAGATTCCAACCCTTGGCCACGCAGCGGCGGGCTCCAACCCCTGGCTCTGGCCACGTGGTGGTTACCCCCAATCTCGCCAGCGACCGCTGGCCCTAGGCACTGACCCCCATCCGTGCGCTCCGACCCCCAGCCCTAGTCACTGACCCCGGGTGCCGGCCTCAGCTGCCGACCCTGAGTTCCAGTGGCTGCCGGCCCTGGGTGCAGATCCCTGGCACTGGCCTTGGGCTCCGGTGGGTGCTGGCTGTGGATGCCAACCCCTAGCCCTGGCCATGTGGCAGCAGGCACAGACCCCAAGTGCCAGTCCCAAACCTGTTGGCAGTCAAACCCTGGCCCCAGGCACCAGCCCCGGGTGCAGATCCCCAGCCCCAGTCACGCAGCAGCAGGTGCCAGCTCCAGGTGCCAACCCCCGGCTGCGTGTCAGTGGGTGCTGATCCCTGGCCCTGGCCACGCAACTGCAGGTGCCAAGCCTGGGCTCCAGTGGGTGCTGGGCCAGGGCGCTGACCCCCAGCCCCAGGTGCCGACCCACACCTCCGACCACGTGGTGGTGGGGCCCCCCATCCATCACCCATGCCTCTGCTGCCTCACCCCCAGCCCCTCCGTCCAGGTCTTAAGTTGCCAGGACCTGCTGTCAAAAGTGATATTAACAAACACACAAATATTACTTTTCACAGCATTATTTTTATTATTGACACTCATTATATAATGCCTGCATCTGTAATTTTCACTCCATGCATCTGAAGAAGTGTTTTTTTACCCACGAAAGCTTATGCCCAAATAAATCTGTTAGTCTTTAAGTTGCCACCAGACTCCTTGTTGTTTTTCTGGATACAGACTAACACAGCTCCCCCCTGATTCTTGACACGTTTTAAGAAAGCTCTCTGAAACTGAAGTCTATCAATAGTTTCATAGTAAAAGAATAAACAGTCCACTTCTCCTAGTGCAGGGGTTCTCACAGCAAATTTTTTGGTGGCCTCAGAGTGTGGCCACCAACTCTTGCTGGTGGACACACTGACATTTTTTCCTAAAATACTTGATTAACTTTAGGAAAAACAAATTAAATGATCTGGATGTGTATACATGCATATTCATTTATTTATGTAGGTTTTTTGCAGACTCAATAATAAAAATAATGAGTGTCATTATATAATGCCTGCATCTGTAATTTTCACTCCATGCATCTGAAGAAGTGGTTTTTTTACCCACAAAAGCTTATGCCCAAATAAATCTGTTAGTATTTAAGGTGCCACCAGACTCCTTGTTGCTTTCTTGAAACAACTTTCTCTCCCACTGGCTTTAAATCTGGGGACTAACAATTTTTTCAATTTGAGCCCTTTTCCCCTGAAGTAGAATGCATTTAACAGCTCAAAAATACTGTGTTTAAGAAGCTGTGCATCATGGAATCCTACATGGCAAATATTGTAAGTTTTCCAAATGAAAAAGTTGACAAAATACACTGCCCATTATATACCTTTTGTATTAATTTTACATATTTTTAATTTAATTAAAATTAATTTAATTTTGCAATATTTTAAGTTTATAAATATAAGGCAGAATATATATTTCTTTTCCCATTTTACTTTTGTCTTGGCTTTTTACTTTTGAAAAATTTCTCTTTTTTTAATGGGAATAATATAGTCCATATTGCGACATTTGTTTATTTATTCATTCATTCATTCACCCTTCTAATGGACAAAGAAAAAGCTCTCTGTTCATATGCATCATTCACCAAAACATTCATTCACAATTGGGTTTGTATGGTAGTGAGTAATTAGCAAAAGCATCATAAACTGCACCTTTATTAGGAATTGTCCGGTCAACAGTGGGAACATCCTGTCATATATCAAAACCAGCAATTCATTATGTCTCTCTTGCATTATACTGTTCTGTATAATTATGTGTTTTGTATGCAAACTATCAAATATCAGAAGAAAAGTTGTTGATTCATAACGTTGTTAATGTCTCTAATACTTAATACCAGCATTAAGATCAGCTTTTCTTAACGGTTTTCTGTCTTTAAAAGGTGTTATTTTTCCTCCATTTCCTACTTGAGCAGAATTTTAAGTTGCTGTTCCAAATCTTTGCCAGCGAACATTCATAACCCCAGCTGAATGCTCTTTTTGAGCCAGTAAGCCTAGCACTGTAGTTACTGTTCAAGTCTCTAAGATCTCTTTTGTGTAAATCCTTCTTAGTTAGAAGAGTCTACATTTTAATATTATTAAATTGTGAAAGGTCACTTTTTTATATAAACAAGGCCCATAAGGTAAAATAATTGCTTGATTAGTATTGAAGGCTTGTGTATTTCTACAGAAGGTTTCTGGCTTCAATGCAAATATATCATCACAGAAATTAGGGGGACTGTTATTTAGGAGGCAAAGTCACTCAAGTTCTAGTTTTTTAGATTCTATAAAAACAATTATATTTCAATGTCTACTCTAGAAATATTAGATAAACTACCTAAAAATATCAGTGCTAAACTGTAAGGCTCAAGCATTTTATTGCCATGTCATTTGACCTGTAAACTGTTCTGTTTGAAGCACTGATTCCAGCTAGTGACAGATTAGATTACTTATAGATGTATGTTTCCAAAAATATTCATGTTTAAAAATATCTGATCAGGTAGAAACTATAAAGAATGATTTTAATTTCTTGTGCAGTACTGTATCATAATTCTTGGAATTTGAGCCTCAAGGCAGAGATCTATCTTTCTACTGGATATGTGTTAAAATCAGTAAGAGTTTATCCCTGTGAGTATTGTAAAAGATTGCCTGTAAGCTGTAATGACTTCGGTTTTTTTATAGATAGATTCTTTTACATACAGAGCCTTTAGGACAAAAAAGACCCAAGAAAATCACAATGAGAGGACTTTTCAAAGTTACTCCTGTAACACGGGTGATCATTTTTCAGATACAAAATAAGTAATGAATACTTTTTTGTTTAGCAAAAAGGGTTTTTCTTGACAGTTGCCATTAAATGTAGATGCTATTGTTACTGAAAATCAGACAACATAGTTCTTTGTGCCCTTCTAATAGCTAGGTCATTTATAGACTACTACTGCACCTCAGCTACTGCAGCTGGTTGTTTAGCTTGGGCAGTGCAGGGTCTTTTTTTAGACCTAGAGGTCCTGGGTTGGGGTCCTTCAGGCATCCCCACCAGGGGCACCATTACAAGTGCACACCATTTCAAATTGCTGTACAAGCAACCGCTTGTAATAACACACCTGGTTATTACTGGCTGCAGAGATTCTAGTGGCCCGAATTTTCAGTCTTCTTCCTCCAGATTGAGAGGTATGATTTCGCACCATATATATGATGTAGATTACACTGCATTACATCAGTTGCAATACTCCATTGCTTTATTGTATTGCTTTGTTATAAAAAAAAATGACATATGGATAAAATTCAATGGATACTCTTTGTAATTAAATTAGCATGAGTCTAATATGAAAATTCTGTTGAAGCATTATTTTCTACCTTTCAGCACACAAATCTCAGTAATTTAGTAGAAATAACTGGAATGTTAGTAAGAATAGATCTTGTGTTAGATCGTTAGATTTGATATTAGGCCTAGTCCAACAAGTCCATGAGTCATGCAAACACTTCTTGTTTTGTTCCTAGAATTGAACCTTCCTTTCTTCATAGCAGCTGATTAATCAATTAGCATAGCAGGATAGACTGTCAACACATTTATTTTGTCAATGTCTTTAGAGCACTTATCCAGAGCTTTGGGTGCTTTTACAGAAACATACAAAGTCAGAAGTAAAATTCACAAACTGAATAATGAAGTGCCCCCAAAAATATGTGCCGGAGATGATTAATGATGATGAGATCACACCCACAGAACTGGCTCACTATGGAACTAATTCATTCTACTCAATGGAAAGACTGCTGTTTTCAATGGGAGCTGGAGCTGGCCCCAAATCCACTCAATCAGTACCACATAGGGAAAGACAGTGTCTCATGTCATGCATTGTACTTTCTTTGTTGGAAGAATAAATGAAATCACATCCTATAACTTGTTCATCATATTTAGATTACAATTTTATATCTAAACTTCATTTAAACCTCTCTGAACAAAAGGGTCTGACAAATTTTGTCAGAGTATCTATTTTTGCCTTTGTTAATGGTATAATCGTGTTTAGTGAGAAAGGGCATTTGGAAATGTGTACATGAGTATATCATCTTCTCTCTATACCTCACCCCCTTCTGACCCTCATGTGAAAGGTCTCACCATTCTCCTGCTTGATGGTATTTATAACCTGAGGTTGTAAAGCACTGGTTGGAAAAGTCTCCTTAAAAGCTAGACACATTTTCCTGCAGACCAAGGGTCAAAATGAATCAAATATTAGTTCTCTGTAATGTCCAGAGACAGTGCATTTTTGTGGTCAGATTATAATTTCAGTGCTGAATTCATTGTGTAAATTGTAAAACTCATGTCTCTTTAGAACACAAGAATTTAAACCAAGAGGGTTAACTGGGAGTATTATAATATATATAAGGGAAATAGAAGAGCTGAGGAGGTGAACTACATTTTTAAAAAACACTTACCATGTATGTACTGTACAGGACATTACAGAGCCATGAGATCAAAACTTGAGGTTTTAATAATCAGCGCTGAATAAAACCCACACCTAATTTTAACTAAAAAAAATTATTAACTGCTTTTGAAATATACAGAAATGTTGTTGTGTATTGTGTATAAGGGATTTAGTGCAGAATATTGAATAATTCAAACCCATAAGAGATTCATCCTACTTATAATAAAGTTAAGCATGTCCCAGGATCAGTGCCCACATTGGTAGATGCCTTGGAAAAACATAAGGACCTGATCCTGCAGTGTCTTCTATGTGGACATAAGGGTCTAAACCAGATATAGACCGATTGCAAAAAAATTGTCAATAAATAACCTCACATTGCCAACCCCAGCTTCTCAATGCCCCCCCCCTCCCCACCCAACATCATAAGATTAAAAAAACAGTCTTTGGATTCATCATTTCCCTTCTCAGTTTTGAACTTTTAAGGGTCACGTTTTCACATTTTTTCTCTGCAATCAAAAGGATTAAAAACTGACTCTTTTTTAATGAAAGCTGAGATTCAAACAAGGAAGAAAGGGAAATAATAAAAATAAAGACAATATTTTGCATGTTACATGTTAATGGCTCAGCTGGTGGTGTCCAGAAACTTACCCATCTATATTTTTAAGTAATAAAAAGGTAATAATTTAATTTTCTCTTTTTGTGTGTATATGTGTGGGTGGCACATGTAGCAATAACTACAATTAAGGTTGCCTAACACTTTCCATTATAAGACCCTGTTTTCAGCTATTTATAACTCTGCTAAAATTTAACCATTCAGGCTGAAATTTTCCATGCAGGGGGTTGGCTTCAGGGTGAATTCTTTGGGAAGATTCAACTAAAAGGATTTAGCTTTAGTGCCTCCATGCTTTGGATAAAGGACTTGAAATTTGCCAAGGTGGTTGCTTGGCATCAGGGATGTGCCTTTTGCTGTCTTTGTGAAAATCCACCCAAATTTGGCCAAGTTGTGAGCCTCTGAAAATTGTAACTTGCACATGCTCAGTGGAGTTTTGTTAGAATTTGGCAGCCAAATTCTCTTAAGATTCTGATTGCACTGAGTAGGCTCCATCCCTCTGCAGCTCCTACACAGTGACTGGACTGCACATACACTATCCCACAGAGTGACTGATCATGCGCCAGCTCAGGGCTGCAGAGGCTGAACTGGACTTTCTCTGCAATTGCTCCTCGTGGCTGCTTGGGGCTGTGTATGCTGGGCACAGGAACCATGTTAACGCAGAAGTAAGGTTGTCCACTGGTACCTCGTGCCATTCCAGAATATGAAGAGTGGCTTAACTTAAACCTCTGAAAACCAGGAAACACAGAATTAAGATACAAGCTATCCCCACAAAACACAACCTTAACTCTGTCTTCTTTGAACAATGCCCCAATATGCCAATAATACACATACTAGTACTCTATGCTCACAGATCCTATAGAACAGTGGTTCTCAAACTGTGGGTCGGGACCCCAAAATGGGTCATGACCCCGTTTTAATGGGGTCGCCAGGGCTGATGTTAGACTTGCTGGGGCCTGGGGCAGAATCCCAAGCCCAAGCTCCACTGCCCTTGGGATTCGACTTTGGCCACCCGCCACCCGCCTGGGGTGGCGAGGCTTGGGCTTCAGCTTTGGACCCCCACCAGGCTTCAGTCCCTGGTCCTGGGGTCGTGTAGTAATTTTTGCTCTCAGAAGGGGGTCGTGATGCAATGAAGTTTGAGTTCCTGCTATAGAACAATTTGGGAACGGAGTGCATGAGCACTGCAGGATGAAGTCCTAATACCTTTTCTGTATTAAGGAAAAACTCAGGTTTGAATCAGATGTAGCAAACAGGGGATGCTATACCTGGCATTTACTCAGGCACAGCCTTCTCCACACAAACCACTCCACACTTTCCCAGAGAATTCCTTCAGAGACATTACCTTCACTCACCCCTCACTAAGACCACTCTTTTGTATGCCACAACACTTCTCACGATCCTCATGGTAAGGAGACACCCTTGTTCACTTCGACTAACATAAATAACCAAATTCTGCACTGAAATGAGGCATACGTTATCCCTCAAGGTACACGTGCACCTCTCTTCATATCCAGCGCCGTATTATTGCCTAGGCCGACAAGGCCTAGGCCTAGGGCGGCAAATTTGCAGGGGCGGAAGCTCCCCTCTGCGCCCCGCCCCCCTGCTCCAGCTCACCTCCGCCTCCTCTGCAAGCGGGCTGCCGCCTCCTGTTTCTCTCCCCTCCCAGCTGTTTCGCGGGGCAGGGAGGGAGAGGGGAGGAGGGGGAACGCCGCGCGCTGGGGGAAGAGGCGGGGCTGGGGGCGGGGATTTGGGGAAGGGATCCAATAGGGGAAGGGAGGGGGCGGAGTTGGGGTGGGAACTTTGGGGAGGGGGTTGGAATGGGGGCGGGAAAAAGGCGGAGTTGGGGCAGGGCCAGGGCGGCAATTATTTCCTGGCCTAGGGGCAGCAAAATTATTAATCCGCCACTGTTCATATCCCAGTCACAGCTCTGCTAAGCTCTTCCACCATTCAATCCCTCCACCATTTAGTAGAACTACAGCATACATAGGGAACACAGCTGTAGTGCATGCAGGTAAGTGCTGGATTTCAAATCTGAAATACCATCATAATCAATGGCGTATTCACTTAGTCCTTCTTCATATCCATTTATTATAGATTCATAGCTTTTAAGGCCAGAAGGAAAAATCTAGTTTGACCTCCAATATAACTCAGGCAATAGAATTTCATAGATTCATAGCTTCCAAGGCCAGAAGGTACCATTGTCATCATCTAGTCTGACTTCTGTATAACACAGGCCATGGAACTTCCCAAAATAATTCCTAGAACAGATCTTTTAGAAAAACATCCAATGTTGATATAAAAATTGTCAGTGATGGAGAATCCACCATGACCATTGGTGAGGTGTTCCAGTGGTTAATTGCCCTTACTGTTAAAACTGTATGCCTTATTTCCAGTCTGTATTTGTCTAACTTCAGCTTTCAGCCAATGGATCATTTTCCCTTTCACTGCTACATTGGAGAGCCCATTATCAAATATTTGTCCGTGGAGGTACTTATAGACTGCAATTAAGTCACTCCTGGACCTTCTCTCTGTTAAGCTAAATGGATTGTGCTCCTTGAGTCTGTCACTATAAGGCATGCTTCCTAATCCTTTAATCATTCTAATGGCTCTTCTCTGAATCCTCCCCAATTTATCAACATCCTTCTTGAATTGTGGGCACAAGAACTGGACACAGTATTCCAACAGTGGCTGCACCAGTGCTAAATAAAGAGGTAAAGTAACCTCTCTACTCCTATATGAGAATCCCGTTTATGAATCGAAGGACGGCATTAGCCATTTTGGCCACAGCATTGCACTGGGAGCTCATGTTCAGCTGATTATTCACCATGGCCACCAAATCTTTTTTCAGAGTCACTGCTTCCCAGGATAAAGTCCCGGCTTCTCAAAGCCGGTCCACCGCTTGTTCAGGGAAAACCCCTGGCGGTCCGGGCCGCTTTGTTTACCTGCCGCGTCCACAGGTTTGGCCGATCATGGCTCCCACCGGCCGCGGTTCACCGCTCCAGGCCAATGGGGGCTGCGGGAAGGGCGGCCAGCACATCCCTCAGCCTGCACTGCTTCCCATAGCCCCCATTGGCCTGGAGCAGCAAACCACGGCCAGTGGGGGTCGCGATCAGCCGAACCTATGGACGCAGCAGGTAAACAAACTGGGCCGGACCGCCAGGGGCTTTCCCTGAACAAGTGGCGGCCCGACTTTGAGAAGCAATGCCCTATTGTGTAATTATGGCCATCACTCTTTTTTCCTAGAGGCATACATTTACATTTAGCCATATTTAAATGCATATTGCTTGCTTGCACCCAGCTTACCAAGCAATCCAGATTGTTCTGTATTAGTCTTCGGTCCTCTTCATTATTTTCCACTATCCCAATGTTTGTGTCATCTGCAAACTTTATCAGTGATGATTTTATCTTTTCTTCCAGATCACTGATAAAAATGTTAAATAGCATAGGGCCAAAAAATGATCCCTATGGGACCCCACCAGAAATACAACCGCTGGATAATGATTCCCTGTTTACAATTACATTTTGAGATCTACCAGTCAGCTTTTAATCCATTTAGTGTATGCCATGTTAGTTTTATATCATTCTAATATTTTAATCAGAATGTTGTGTGGTACCAACTCAAATGCCTTTCAGAAGTCTAAATATATTACATCAACACTACTACCTTTATAAAACATACTTGTAAGTATCATGTTATTTTGACAGAATATTCCATAAACCAATGTTGATTGGCATTAATTATATTAGCCTCCTTTAATTTTTTTATTAATTGAGTCCTGTATTAGCTGCTCTATTAGCTTGCCCAGGATCAATGTCAGATTGACAGACCTATAATTACCTGGATCATCCCATTTACCTTTTTTAAATATTGGCACAACATTAGCTTTCTTCCAGTTTCTGGAACCTCCCTGTCTTCCAAGACTTATTGAAAATCTCCATTAATGGCCCAATGAGCTACTCAGCCAGCTCTTCTAAAACTCTTGGGTGCAAGTTATCCAGACCTGCTGATTTTAAAATGTCTAACTTTGTAGTTGCTGTTTTGAGCTTAATAACTTGTGAAATTGCTATATCATGGGAAACCCCTATGTGGATGTGCATCCACCATCTTTCATTGGACCTTCAACATATGCACATCAGACTGAGGCCCTTGAGGAGTACTTAGCTTTAATGACTGTGTTTTGACTGGAAAAAAAAGCTATGCTAAGATGGCTTGCTTGAGGTGGGAAAAGGTACTTCCTCCTCCTGTCTGAAGGGAGGGCAGAAGTAGGAGAGTGGAAAAGACCCAAATGCAGAAGGTAGGTGATCAAATGGGAGTCTATAAAAGGATTCACAGATTGGGGAGGAGGCACCAAGAGACACATAGGAAGTTTAAGCAAGACAAAGGAAGGGCATGGACTGGCCAAGGTAACAAGAAGTAAACTGATCTAGGAAAAAGGCTCTGTGTCAGAACACAAGCCATGCACTGGACAGAAAGACTTTGACCCCAGACAAACCAATACCCTGAAGTGGTGAGGAAACTGAGGAAGGGACATGTGACTAGGGTTTATTTTTTGTATAGATCTGTATTTTATGTGATTAAGTAAAGAGCAATAATATACTAGAATTCTGTGCAAAATGTTTCTGTAGCTTCATCTACACTTGGAGGTAGGGGTGTGATTCCCAGCTCGCACAGACGTATCCACGATAGCTCTGCTATTTTTCAAGCTAGTGTGGGTATGTCTATGTGAGCTAGGAATTGTACCCCATCTCCAAGTGTAGCTATAGCTTGTGTGTTATAGCCGACACCCTGAGGGGCTAACACTGAGCCTGGGGGCTAGGTAGCTGGACTATGTCCCTACCCCAAATCTGGGCCTAATTTCTGGGGAAGGAGTTCTACACATCCATCTGCAGCAAAAGAGACTCAGAGTAATATGAACTAGTCCATTCATCTCCATGAGATGTTCTCCGTAGAATGACAATATCCCATGGAGATGGACACAGCCTGAAACAATAGCTCTGAGACGTGAACTGTTCCATTCATTTCAGCGTGTGTTCTTATCCCCGCTTCCTGGTGTCAGTGTTTGTGAGCCCCAAGCTGTGCACCAAGCATGTCTGTTCTTGGCTCCTCACCTTAGTGTCAGCACTCTGTGCCTGGTGCATTCTCTGAGCATGGCTGTTCTCTGCCCCCCACCCCTGAGCCCCATATTCCAGCTCACAGGCAGAGGGGCAAAGCACTGATAACAGCAGAGCCCCCAATTTCTGGCTCATATATCGCAGGGACTAGGCCCTCTCAGAAGTGCAGAACTCCCCAAATGCTGGCTCACAAGGCAGGTATCAGGTCCAAAAGAGACAAACCCAAGACCACAGAGCTACCAAGTAGGAGCCTTATCTTCTGTGCTACCAAAGGGATGCTGAGGGAACTTCTGCTAATACCCCACCACCAGAAGCTACACCCACTGACTCAGCTGACTGCAGACTGTGATTGGACACCACAGAGTATAAAGCTTCCTGTTCCTGTCCCCCTTGTCTGAGCAACTAGTTGCTAGGCCTGTTGCTGCCTAGACATCTGAAACCAAGTTCCTGCTTCCTCACCTGGTTCCTGCTATCCTGTGTCGTCCCTGTTCCTGCTACCTGCCATGTCTTGCTCCTGCTTCCTCACCCTGACCTCAGTTGCTGACTCTGGCTTGACCCTTGGTGTGACTTCTGACTGATGCTACTCCTGGCTCCAACTACTAGGTCAGACAGCCCATGTTATGGGCCCCAATACCTCGCTCAGACCGTCTTGGTCTCCTGTGGGACTTGTTGTTGAACCTCTGGACTGAGTAGGGACACTGCCAGGGCTCTTGCCCTTTGCCGTCCAGGTGCCCTGTGAGTCCTCAGGAGCAGATCACTACCCACCAGGCAGAAAACCAGAAACTGAGGAACCAAGTGTGAGAGCTGCAGATGGGAAATCATTCCCTGCAGGAGCGAGCTACAGAACTCAGAGTGGCTCTGGGTAACCATATGGCTTCTTTTATGACACCAGCTCAGCTGACCAGCCCCAGAGTTCCTCTCTCAGAGAGATATGATGGTACCCATAGTAAGTTTCCAGGTTCATTACCCAATGCAGACTCCTGCTTATGGTCCAGCCCCAGGAGTTAGTCGCAGATCAGTTAAATTGGGGCTATTACTGAGCCTGTTTACTGGTGAGGCCTTGGCATGGAAACTAGGTCAAATTATGAAGGATGAATATAAAAAAAATACAAGCACGTAGGGACAAAATTATAAAAGCCAAGACAAAAAATGAAATTAAACTAGCTAGGGACCTAAAAGGTAACAAGAAGGCATTACACAAATACATGAGAAGCAAGAGGAAGACCAAAGGCTGGGGAGGCCCATTACTCAAAGAGGAGGGAAAGACAATAATAGAAAATGCAGCAATGGCGGAAGTGTGAGATGCTTTTTTTTGTTTGTTTGCACCAAAAAAAGTAAGCAGTGATTGGACAACTAATAGAATAAACATCAAAGGGGAGAGGGATAGCTCCGTGGTTTGAGCATTGGCCTGCTAAACCTAGAGTTGTGAGTTCAATCCTTGAGGGGGCCATTTAGGGATCTGGGGCAAAAAAATTGGTCCTGCTAGTAAAGGCAGGGGACTGAACTTGATGACCTTTCAAGGTCCCTTCCAGTTCTATGAGATAGGTATATCTCCATATATTATATTTATTAATGTCAATGGGGTAGACTCTGAGGCTAAAGTAGGAAAAGAGCAAGCTGAGAATTACTTAGACAAGTTAGATGTCTTCAGGATGGCAGGGCCTGATGAAATACATTCTAGAATATTTAAGGAAATGGCTCAAAACATCTCTCATCCATTAACGATTATCTATGAGAAATCCTGGCGGATGGGAGAGATCCCCGAGGACTGGAAAAGGGAAAATGTAGTACCTATCTATAAAAACAGGAATAAAGACAGCCCAAGGAATTATAAACCAGTCTGTTTAATTTCAGTACCCAGAAGGGTAATGGAGCAAATAATCAGTGAATCAATTTGTAAGCACCTAGATGAAAATAAGGTGATAAGTAGCACTCAGCATGGATTTGTCAAGAACAAATCATGTCAACCTAACCTCATATCCCTTTTTGACAGGGTAGCAAGCCTTGTGAATGGGAGGAAGTAGTAGATATGATATATCTCGATTTTAGTAAGGCTTTTGATATGGTTTCACATGACTTTCTCATAAACAAACTAGAGAAATATAGCCTAGACAAACCTATTATAAGGTGGGTGCACAACTGTCTGAAAAACTGTACTCAGAGAGAAGTTATCAATGGCTCACAATCAAGCTGGAAGGGCATATCAAGTGGGATCTCTCCTGGGTCTAGTTCCATTCAATCTCTAGATAAATTATTTGGATAATGGCATAGAGAGTACACTTACAAAGTTAGCAGAGAATACCAAGCTGGGAGGGGTTGCAGTTACACAGGAAACCATACCACTGGAAGTGGTGATTGGGGAGCACCAGAAAGTCCTACAGTTTAACCTTATTTCCTCACCACATTTCACCCTAATTTTAGGGGCATCCTAGCTCATTTGTCAAAATCCCATATTCTGTGGTCTCAATGTGTCATTGCTTTCCTGTCAAGCTTCTGTAGGGAGAATTGGCTTTTTGTTCAAGAACATGAGATCCTAGAACTAAGCTGGAGGGTTCCACTCTGGTAACCCAGACATTCCTTTGTATGGTAACAACCATGTCGGACCTTGAAATGTCATAAGTTCACGATGGACCAGGTCTTCCTGTAACATACCAAGACTACCACAATGTCTTTGAAAACCAGAAAGCAGACTTGCTGCCCTGCATTGTACCAAGTATGATTGCCTCCTAAACCTTCAGCCTGGAGCCAAGGTTCCATTCGAGCATATATATTCTATGTCTGAACCAGAGCTAGCAGTGTTAAGGGAGAGCCTCCAGGAAACCTCCCCCACAGGCACATGGGAACTTTTTATGAAGCAGAATGATGGCTCTCTGAGATTCTGTGTAGACAACAGGGCACTGAACCAAATAACCATACACAGTTTGGTTTACCCTTTACCATTAATCCCCAAGATCCTGGACTGAGTACAGTCAGCATGGGTGTTTACTAAACTGAACTGCACAGGAGTATATAATCTAGTTTGAATCAGGGTAGGGGACGAGTGGAAGACCGCCTCTAGTACAGAGTATGGGCACTTTGCATATTTGGTAATGCCCTTTGGACTCATCATTTGGGCTCCCACCATTTTCCAGCACCTGTTCAATGACCTATTTTGAGATATCCTAGACCGGTTTGTGGTGGCATATCTAGATGATATCTTAATCTATTCCAGTAGTCAAGCAAGACATGACCAACATGTCAGTGAAACTTTCACATGATTGAGCCAGCATGGGTTATATGCAAAACTGGAAAAGGGCATATTTGACCAATCATCTGCTGAATTTTTGGGGTTCAGTCTGTCAACAGATGAACTATGGATGGACTCTCAGACATATATACCAAAGGCTCAGCTGGAGGCATGCACTAGCTGAGAAAAATCCCAACAGATTGAAATCAGTTTGGGGAAGATCTGAACCATAGTTTGAGCTCCAGCTGTGACCAAAAAAGTTAGAGGAATGAGTTAATTTTGTAAAATGATGGGTTTTTTAGTAGAGCTGTATTTTAGTAATTCTTTGCTCAGATGACACCAGATTTGAATTGCTAATCCTATGTTACACCACCATGAGACACAGTACATGTTAGGACAGTATGAGCAAGTTTGTGATTTTAGAGCACTTCGGAAAAATAATCTTTAAACAGAAAGCAATGCTCAACCCAAAGTACACTGGAACTAGCATCCTGCTATCATACACACAGATGCAGTACTCTTAAACATATTTTTAATATAAAATGTAGAATTTTTAGATGTAGCTACTAAAAGAACAAAGCAAAATTAAGAGCAAGAAAAAATATTGTTATATTTTGATTAATGAAAACGTTATTGTGGCCCAATTTTGTGTTTCTTACGCACCCAAAACTTTAATTGAAAATGAATGGGAGTTGTGCATGTTCAAGGTACACAGAATGGAGTCCTCTCTGGGATACCTATGCACACACAAAATCAAAGCACAATTTTCTTATTTTTAATTTATTGTATTTTGATTGTAATGAATATTTAAAAGTGTCTATTGTAAGCTCTAGGTGTACGTGCCACAAATTATACAGTCACATAAAAAAATTGAACAGCTGCTCCTCACCCCAAAACCAGAAAATAATTAATTAGGAATAAAATCAAAACCCAAACAAGTTCTTCTCCCATAGAAATCTAATGGTACCCCAAGGCCTGATTCTGCAAGGTGTTGAATGTGTCCTATAGGGATACTCAGCACATATAATAATTCCAATTATTTCATTCTGTAGAGTCCAGTCCAGCTCCTATTGATGTCAGTGGGTGTCTTTCCACTGACTTCAGGGGAAGTTGGACCAGATGTTTAATTCCTCCTGATTTAGGGAACTGAGGGAACACAGCACCTCACATGATTGGGCCCTTAATGTTTGTACAGCATTTTGAAAATGAAGTGCTGTTTACTCCAAGGGCTAATGTATTAAACTTAGCACTTACATAGCACTTTAAATTCAGAGCTATAGTAACTATTTTCTGATGTGTGAACTCAGTTGGACTACTTATCTGAATAAGTTTCTTGTGTGCTTAAGTGTAAATCTACTTGAAATTTTTGAACAATTTTTTTTGGTTAAAAATGGTCTTTTTAAAACAAAAAAATCACTTTTTTAAAATCCATGGCATTTTAAAATTTTAATTATTGTTTTACATGGGTCGATTTTGAAACGTGCAAACAGAAACAACTTCAAAACTTTGAACACGTTCATGATTTTTTTTTTTTACTTTTTTTGATCAGCTCTGTTTAAGTGTATGGAAGACCAGTCTCTAAGTCAGCTTTTTATTTATAGGGTGAAAGCTGATTGGGAATAGTTCTGAAAGTAAGATCTGAAAAAGGAGTAACAGCTGATTTTAAATGTAACATAGCAACAATAATAGCAAGATTAAATTATGTGTTCAGTTAAATGGAGAATTCCAGTAGCATCTCTGTTTGATGGTTCTGACATGAAGGGCAATAAAAGTTAAACAATTGCATTTTAATGGTTTATTCTCAAGTTGATATTCAGAGCTTTAGTCACAAGGTTGCCATTAATGTTAATAGAGGTGAGACAGCTAAAGCCAGTTTCATCAAGTTAAGAAGATATTCCTAAATGTAATACATGTCATACGACAGAACATGGGTTTTGTAATTAACGAGATTTTAGGTTTCAGTGGAAATTGACTGTGTCCTAAAGTGAAGAGAAGAAGAAACAGGATACAGAATGTCCACCCACATGCACCCAGCCTCAGAGGCGGGGAGCCTTTATCTGGGCCAGCAGGGGAAAGAAAACCCTTGGCCTCTTTAAGGATTGCACACCCCCCCCTTCTTCTCAAGGGCTTCTGGGGAGAGAAAGAAGACTGATTGGTTGGACAGAAGTGTGCAGCATAAGCCTATTGGCTCCCTCATTAAGAGATCTTATAAGCCCTTTCCCCTGTCTGGGGTATGCCAGTCTGCACTGGAATGAAGGGAAAGAGGGAGAGGAGCCTGCTGCACTTACACATGGCCACGGCACCACCCTGTAGGCTTGGGGATACCCAGGAGCCTCAGGGTGACAAGTGGGCGACCAATGAGAACTGTCTGGAGGCAGTACAACATTGGCCCAGTGGTTGGACCTCTATCACTCAGCAGGACCCAGAACTTTTCTCTTGCAGGGTGGCATGAACTCTGCCTGCTCCTGACTGAAGCAGAGGCAAATGGGAGCTAGTGCAGGTGTTTCCCCCAGTGGAGCTTTCTCCTGGGCTAGGGGTGAGTGAATGAGTGGCAGGTTGGTAGATACCCTGGCTGAGTTCTTCCCCCACACGCCTCTCCTCAGAGAAGGGCTTGGTGACTAACAGAGTAACTTGGATCTGGGAGAATGAGCATGTTGCCCACCTGATATGTGCAGTCTGTCAGACAGATATTCAGCCTTGTCAAAATACAGCAATTGAGTCTGTTGGGCCCACAATCCACTTAGGACTATGGCATGGGCCCATTCAGAGGAACTTAGACTGATGGCTGCAATGTGCATGGCCATGAAGTGGGACAGGCTGATACTGAAATCTGGTGAGAATTGATTACTTTGTCTCATACAGTTTCATCCTTTTTACTTTTGGTGGTTTATAGGTTCTATAGCAGGCAAGCTGGAGACCTGATGTTAGCAAGCAATTATGCTGGGCCCTCACGGGCAAGTGTTGTTGGAACTTATGCAAACACAGTTTACAAACACAGAGGTAAACACAAATGGCATCCACAGAGCACACATGTGACCCAGCCCCAAGGGAGATAATGGGGTCAGTCAGGTGCTCCCCATCCAGGTACAGGTCCAGTAGTGGAAGAATGCGAATGGCCTACTCCACAGTTGGGCTCCAGGTGCTGTAGGTTCTCCTGTGGGATTGCCATAACAAGGGAGAGCATAGTGTGGGAAGAGCGTCCAGTAGAACTAAAGACACCACTTTGATGTCCTTAGAGGGTTTATATTGCATAGTGAAAAGTAAGATTTAAGCTCTGCAAGCCTGCCTTTTGAAGTGGATGCCCAAAAAGATATCTTGGTGAATATCACTTGAACCACTACCTTCGTATAAGGTCATTAGACGAGAAAGATGTGTCTTTTGTTTTTCCTTTGTCCTGCTGTTAACATGGTGAGGGCCTGAAGAATGGGGGGAAAGTTCACAGCAAGCGGCTTTCTGGCTACTCCAAATACAACTTCAGAATTTAATCTTCTGAGGCTTCTTTTAGGGAGGGTCAAGTTATTTTGTCAGGCCAAGCCCATGGATGCTTATGACCATGCTCAGCCTCCAAAGGTTCAGAATAGTGTCAGAGAGGATGGTGAGATGTGGGTCAGGTTTGTGATTTACAGGGGGTGGGCCACCTGGATGAAATTTTTATTTGCAGCAATGGTGGATTCAAAAGAGGAGACAAGTTTGTTGGCCTCTTGTTAGGTTGGCTGGTACGTTAGAAGTACTGCCAGCAAAATAAAAAACAGAGGACTTCCCCCACCTTTTCCAGTGAAGGGAGGCAGCCAAGCAAAACTGAGTGGTGCCTCCTAGTGCCAGGAGCCCAGTGCAGATAATCATTCAATAGAGAGCTTGGTTCCCTGATTAAATTGGAATTGGTTAGGGGAACACATCTCCTGAAGAAGCTGGGGAATGGGATTGAGGCTCCTAATGTCTGGTACAGTGAAGGGGTTAAACCCCCTCTTCACCACCCCCTTAGCCCTTGTATGAGGGGAGGCATTGGGATGCCAGCAATAGTACTAGGGCCAGGTTAACAGGGTTGGGAGGTTGATGGGAGGCTGATGGGAGGCTGATGGCAGCCCTCTACCAGGTGGAAGAGATTATAAAGGAAGGGTGACCTGCATTGAATGAGTTGTTGCCAGCTAGTTCCCCGATGAGTTACTGGATAATCTTAAACAAAATTCCTGGTGTCTTGCCTGCAGTGTCCGAGACAAAGGTATTTTTGTAACAAATGTCCCTCTCTGCATAAGTCTTGTGCAAAACCTTAGCATCAATCCTGTACAAAAGGTTCAGCCCTGCAGTGCATATTCTGGGAGACTTCTAGTGATTCAGTGTGAACAGTAGGATCAGCCTCAAAATGTGGCTATTTAGGGATGCGGCTTCTAAAAGGTTAATGTGATGAAATGTACAGTTCTCCACAGGAGAACAGGAGACACAAAATAGTATGACTCCAAGTCAAGTACCCTAACCATAATACAAGAGGATCCTGTAGTTTAACACAGTAGTGTTCCTTTTACTTGCATAAAAAAGTAAATGAAATGTAATGTTCCATTAACTTACCTTGGGTATAATAAAAAGTGAAATTAACAGAAAAATGGGGAATTTTCTTGTAAAGTCTGTGAGAGCTGCTTATAGCATCAATCATCCCTTAATTCATAAATCCCTTTACTACATCTTACAGCTGGTTGAAAGTATTCACATGAATTTTAAGGAATAGTAGGTATTAACCTTCCAGGTTCACCTCCGTCTATAGAAGATTAAAATGCAAGCTCATTTGAGACTGATAGCTCTACTCTAAATCTGTTCCCCATTTACAAAAAAAAGCAGTTTACGGCTGCTTAAGAGCTTTTCTGACTAATTAAAAAAGGAAAGAAAACTTCCAACAGGGTCACAAAATGTCCCTGGGGACACCCTTAAAATAATTTGAGTTTGTCTTCTCTAAAGAAGTTTGGCAATTTTTGCCTTCACAGGAGTGATCATTCAAACGCATAAGCAAACACATTTTTAGTACAGCTACAATAAATAATAGCAATCTCAAACGTTGACTAAATGCTTGAGTACACTGGAAATGGGGAGAAGCACCCCCTGGCACATTAGAAACTCAGCGCGTATGCCTACTATCACAAATCTGTCTGTCCAGGCTGGTTAGCTTGTTGCCAGCTGCAATGTAGACATACTCATTGACTCAGAGAGAACACCTCCCCCTGGTTAAAATTCTACACATATTCTGAGAGCTAACCTATTCCCTTTGCTGATATATTCACCCTCATTTGAAAGGCTGAGAAGTGTTCATGGTAAATGCATATGTATTCTCTGTCATTTGCATTGCAGTAGCACCTCCAGGCTGTACATGAATGTAATGAAAAATTAACCCTTGTCCCAAAGATCTGCCAAGAGCATAGCAGAAGCCTACTTGCCCCATGCTCTTGCTTCAGGCTGGCCAAATAGAATTAACTCATGCAAAGTGTAGCCCAACTGCATTTGCAGGACACATGCCTGCACCTTGAATACTGTGCGCAGTTCTGTCACCCCATCTAAAAAAGATATATTAGAATTGGAAAAGGTACAGAAAAGACAACAAAAATTATTAAGAGTATGTTATTTACCCCTTCACATACTCCAAGATCTGGGTGGTCACCTGATTAAATGAATAGGTAGCAGGTTTAAAACAAACAAAAGGAAATCCTTCTTCACACAAACACAGTCAACCTGTGGAACTCTTTGCCAGGGATGTTGTGGAGACCAAAAGTATAACTGGGTTCAAAAAAGAATTAAGACATGGTCATGGAGGACAGGTCCATCAATGACTATTGGCCAAGATGTTCAGGGACCCAGTCCATGCTCCAGGTGTCCCTAAACCTCCAACTGCTAGACGCTGGGACTGGACTACAGCAGATGGATCACTCGATAATTGCCCTGTTCTGCTCATTTCCCTCTGAAGCATCTGGCACTGGCCACTGTCAGAAGATAGGATATTGGGCTAGATGGACCATTGGTCTGACCCAGTATGGCCATTCTTATGAGACTAGAAATTCACTCTATAACTTTTTCAATCTTATTGAAGCTCAGGAATTTAAAAATGGTCTCTCTTGTATAGCGTTTTACACAGTAGCCTTTAATGTATTGAAATAGCATCTTGGTCTAGTTGTGGTTCTAGTGCAACAAAGCTTACTTTTTAAAATATTTCATTTGTAACTCAGTTATTGATTCTGCTTTCCTAAGCATTTTGGAAGGGTTCTTTATTTTGGAATCTTCTTCAGATTTCCTTCAAAGCTCCTTGTATATACCTGGAATCTAGTTGTAGCTAGCGCCTGCTTAGCTTGTGTTCTGGTCACTGGAAGGACTGGAGGGAGCACAGAACATCGGAGGATGCCAGATATTTCCAAGGGAACTTCAGACTTCATTAGCTTTTAAATTCACCATACTCTCATAAATGTCCTTTCAAAGGGAAAACAGACTATGGAAGTAAATTGTAAAGTGATTTTTAAAAATAGAGGGGGAGGTTACAATTATGTAGCAAAAGTGACTAATTAGCAGACAAGCACTGTTACCTTCCAGTAACACTGTGCATTCTACTTTTCTTACAAATAATATATGTGAACACATTAAATATAGGCCTCTAGGCTACGATGTACTTATTGTGAATTATATCCATTACGTTACATAAAGATTTAATGATGTACCCTATTTTAAATTTTTTTGGTCAAGTTGAAAATGCAAGTGCGTTGGTCTCTACCTATACCATGAGAATAAGGACAGAAAATCAGCAAGGAAACATGAAAAGGCTCTTCCCTCAAAATTCTGTTCAGAAACAAAAGAACCCCTTGTAAGTCAGTTTCTAAACTATGGGACGATGCTGTAGCAAATACTTTGACAAATGCTTTGTGGAAGCAGAAACACTATCAGCACTCAGTACTCCGTTCTCCCCTCAGCAGTCAGACTATCTGATGCCTTAATCAGTGTTCTTTATCCCTTAAAATGTAGACTTGAGGTAGAGCATGAAGTCTATAAACAACACTGAATGAATGGGGGAAGGAATAAGGAACAGCACATTACAAACTATTTCATTTTTACCTTGTAGGTGTGCTTAGCAGAATTACCTAGTCAGAGTCTTTGCCCTTAGAAAGGCAGCAGCTGTCCAAAAAATAGCATTGCCACATTTTAAGCAGTGGAGAACAGTCCTTGAAAGAAGACCCACACTCTGAGGCCTGGTCTACACTAACACCCCAATTCGATCTAAGGTACGCAACTTCAGCTACGTGAATAACGTAGCTGAAGTCGACATACCTTAGTTCGAATTTACCGCGGTTCAGACGCGGTCCACACACGGCAGGCAGGCTCCCCCGTCGACTCCGCGGTACTCCTCTCGCTGAGGTGGAGTACCGCAGTCGACGGCGAGCACTTCCTGGTTCGAATTATCGCGTCCACACCAGACGCGATAAATCGAACCCGGAAGTTCGATTGCCAGCCGTCGAACTACCGCGGTAGTGTAGACAAGCCCTGAGTTGTTTTCTTCTGGTAAGTATGATGGGGCCAGTGGGCTAAAAAGAGGCTTTAATTGGAGGAAGGAAATCACCCACAAGTGTAAAAATTGCTATCAAACCTTTTTGAGCTAGATAATTTCTCTTTTATGTAGTAATTAGGGTATGAACCCCATCATTAACAATTCTCTTGATCATTGGGGAAACATCCCATTTCTGTTCTATTCAAGGAGGCTGCAAGGCAAATGGGAAAGTCTGCTAGTTAGGAACAGGTCTGGAACCATGTCAGATATGCGGATTGTTACTAGGTATATAAAAGGGAGCATGCATAACTGTGCTGAGAGATTGGCAGCCCCTCAGATTCTTGCGTCTACCCAAGTGGTGTCCACCCCTTTTTAGAATATCTTCTCCTACACAGATCTAAATGAAAACTGTTAATGTGGTGCTTGCTGAGATGAAACTGATGAGCTGCCAGGAGCTCAGAGCATTCCAGAAATGCTACTACTGGATCCTGGGCAATAATAATTGGGCATCACTGTCTTACAAGTTTTGTTCTTTTATGCTTATTCTTTTCTTGCTGCAGGGGCACCTATATTGACTTCCTTTAGCTCTGTGCTAATAGCATCTCTCTGGCTCATTCTCATTAGAATTTCTTATGTCTGCCCACTGTAATGCTATATCATGCATGATGGCAATGTCATTTAATAAAGCCACACAGCATGAACACATTGAATACGTTAGAAGGGCTGTAAAAATGTACCATCAAATGTATTTAGGTATCTATTTTGATATTTAGGTATTTATTTAGATTTAGTAAATCTAAAGCTCAATTTTAAAGTGTCATAGTTTCTTTCAGTAACCAGTCTGGTGAGCCTTAATAATAAAGCATTATCATTTTCCTCTCAGGGGGTATTAGAATAGGAGCCAGGAGCCATGTTTTAAGTGTAACCAATATCACCTGAATGAATAAACAAACAGCGCAAAACATTAGAAATAGATCAAGTAAATTGGGAACACATAGCAAAAAGGGAATTGATTTATCCAATAGCCAATCACCTGCAATCTCACCAGACTCCTGTTCAGATAGATTATTTATTTCAAAGAAAAGAAAACTAGAGAAAACAGAGCACAGAAAAAGATATCAGTAACTAATCAAGTCTATGAAAATGATCACAGGAACGAGAAATGGAAAAGACCTATGAGGTCATCTAGTCTCTCTCTCTCTCTGCTGTTACTGATTTTTTTATTCTATACATTTTCTTGTGATTCTAGTCCAATTTTTATTTACATATTTAGATGTTTAAATATCCACTGCTTTCCTCAGGAAGCTATACAGCTGCCAAATAGATTTCATTGTACAAGTATTTAATAATATATAGTCTAAGTCAGAGGTAGTCAATAGGCAAACCATGCACCAAATCTGGACTGCCAGATGCTTTTGAACAGACCCTGAAATCTTTTTAATTAATTATTATTATCATTATTGTTATCTGGAGTCTGGACCCTGACTATACCTTGACCAAGAAATTTGGACCTTGACAAGAAATAATTGACTACCCCGTCCAAGTGATTACACTCTTACAGATCCAGCGGCCAGGAGTCATCACATAGGAAGTATGGTGGGACAGTAATTGTTTTTTCAGCCCAGAGGGAGTGGTGGTCATAGAGGGTGATTGTGGGTCTGTGCTGTTGCTCTGTGATCTCTTCCAGGTTTCCCTCTACCCCTCCAACCTCCACTTGTTCCCCCCACAAAGCCCATTTTCCAGGCCCTTTGGGTGAAACTGTAACATCCCTATGTGCGCACCTGTTTGAACTCCATGCACTGAGGCAACTTGCACACATACTTGGACAAGAAACTCTTTATATTTACATGAGTAGCACAGGTAGAGACTTTTGACTGTCTGGTCCAATCTCATCCTCTTGTTTCTGTTTCAAGAAAATGTGAGATTTTCAGCATAGAGTATATAAGTGATGGTAGAATATGGCCCTTAATGTCTCAGTTAATTCATTCTATGGTTATAGTTAAGGCTAGGTTTTAGTCACGGGTGTTTTTAGTAAAAGCCATGGACAGGTCACGGGCAGTAAACAAAAATTCATGACTCATGACCTGTCCATGACTTGTACTATATACCCCTGACTAAATCTTGCGGAGGGGTGGCCTGGGGGTGCCACAAATGCTGGAAGCTGGCAGCCTGAGGGCACCACAGGTGCTGGGGAGGGTGGCCTGGGACCCCCACTGATGCTTCGGCAGCACATGGCCCAGGCCTCCCGCTGGTGCTGGTGGGGGTGGGTTGGTGGGGCTGGCAGGCTCCCTACCTGGCTCTGAGCACTGTCTCTGCCCCGAGTGCTGGTTCCACAACTCCCATTGGCCAGGAACTGCGGCCAATGGGAGCTGCAGGGGCGGTACCTGCAGTTGGAGGCAGTGTGCAGAGCTGCCTGGCCACGCCTCCGCTTAGGAGCTGAGGGAGGGGGATGTCGCTGCTTTCAGGGAGCCCCCCAAGGTAAGCGCTGTCCAGAGCCCTCACCCCTCCTGTGCCCCAACCCCCAGCCCTGAGCCCCCTCCCCCACCCAAACTCCTGCTGCTGCTGGGGGAGGAGGGCCCGATGGCCCGAGACTGCCCCAGCAGCGGCCGGTGCAGCTGGTCCAGGGGCTGCCTGTGCTGCTCAGGCGGCTCCCAGGCCAGCTGCCCAGGCAGCTGCAGAAGTCCTGGAGGTCCCGGAATGTCATGGAATCCATGACTTCCATGACCTCCATGACAACCTCGCAGCCTGAGTTACAGTAGACAAGCATGCTAAAATGCAACCAAACTGTAAGAGCCATATCTAATTATACAATGATGCTATTTTAGTATCAAAATTACTTAGCTTTCCAAAGACTTCTAGCAATGTAGCATAAGAAATTGTATGGTTTGATTTAATTTGACACAACATTTTGCATTTCCTTTCTTATTGTCTTAAGAGAATCTTAAAATAATGGAAAATTTAATTTATCAACAGCAAAATCGAAGAAGTAAATAAAAGGGAGCATATGTACAAACTTAACAATTTTCACAGCTATTAAATATTAATGGCTTTTCAGTTTACTATGGAACATTCACTAAGTATATCATAGTGAAAAATAAAAGTCGAATTAGGAGTGTAGCATTATTTTTATGCTAGCGATATTCAAGAAATCAGACTAAATATTTTATCAGAGTTCACTTCGGCCGCAAGTATTAAACTATAAATGCAATTCCTTCATTAGTTACACCTTTTTCATTTACCTGTTATATTTATATATATATTATTTTATTCACCATTAAAGGAAGCATTATAGACAATATACTGTTAGATTTGCCTGTTTAATTGTAAAGGTCAAATTGGTTCTATTTATTTTAGGACTGTGAGCACGGTCTGTCTAGTTTGAATTCTTGGGGTTGGGCTGTTGTCCTTTTCACAGAAGTCTGTTTTTGTTTATGTTTTCAACATTAACCCAAGGGCTGATGGAGCTCAAGAATGTTCTGGTGTGATGTGGGAAGGCTATGAGAAAGGTAAAATCATAGTCACTCGGTACATCATTAGCAAGCTACTGAAATGTTGTGCCCAGAACTGGACAGAATACTTTAGTTGAGGCCTAATCAGCGTGGAGTAGAGCAGAAAAATTACTCTTGTGGGATCTTGCTTAGAACACTCCTGCTAATACATCCTAGAATGATGTTTGTCACTTATATTTAGCTTATGATCCACTCTGACCCCTAGATCTCTTTCTGCAGTACTCCTTCCTGGGCACTCATTTCCCATTTTGTATGTGTGCTACTGAGTGTTCCTGCCTAAGTGGAGTACTTTGCATTTGTCCTTTTTGAATTTCATCCTATTTACTTCAGACCATTTCTCCAGTTTGTCCAGATCATTTTGAATTTTAATCCTATCCTCCAAAACACTCGCAACTCCTCCCAGCTTGGTATCTTCCTCAAACTTTATAAGTGTCCTCTCTATGCCACTATCTAAATCATTGATGAAGATATTTGGCAGAACTGGACCCAGGACTGATCCCTGTAAGACCTCACTTGATATGCCTTTCCAGCTGGACTGTGAACCACTGATAATTACTCTCTGGGAATGTTTTTCCAACCAGTTATGCATCCACCTTATAATAGCTCCATCTAGGTTGTATTTCCCTAGTTTGTTTATGAGAAGGTCACGTGAGACTGTATCAAAAGCCTTACTAATGTCAAGATATACCACACCTACTGCTTCCCCCCCTATCCACAAGGCTTGTTACGCTGTCAAAGAAAGCTATTAGGTTGGCTTGACATGATTTGTTCTTGACAAATCCATGTTGACTGTTACTCATCACCTCATTATCTTCTAGATGTCTGCAAATTGATTCCTTAATTATTTGTTCCATTATCTTTCCGGTCTGACTGGTCTGTAATTCCCTGGGTTGTCCTTATTTCCCTTTTTATAGATTGGCACTATATTTGCCTATTTCCAATCCTTTGGAATCTCTCACGTCTTCCATGACTTTTCAAAGATAATTGGTAATGGCTCAGATATCTCCTCATTCAGCTTCTTGAGTATTCTAGGATGTATTTCATCAGGCCCCAATGACTTGAAAACATCTAACTTGTCTAAGAACTTTTTAACTTATTCTTTCTCTGTTTTTAGCCTCTGATCCTACCTCATTTTCACCGGCATTCATTAAGTTAGTTGTTCAATTGCTATTAACCTTTTTGGTGAAAACTGAAACAAAAAAGTCATTCAGCACTTCTGCCATTTCCACATTTTCTGTTATTGTTTTTCCCTGGGTAATAGGCTTATCCTGTTTTTAGTCTTTCTCTTACTTCTAATGTATTTGTAGAATGTTTTCTTGTTACCCTTTATGTTTCTAGCTAGCTTAATCTTGTTTTGTGCCTTTGCCTTTCTAATTTTGTCCCTACATACTTGTGTTTTTGTTTATATTAATCCTTTGTAATTTGACCTAGTTTCCACTTTATGTAGGATGCTTTTTTGAGTTTCAGATCATTGAAGATCTCCTGGTTAAGCCAGGGTGGTCTCTTGCCATACTTCCTATCTTTCCTACACAGTGAGGTAGTTTGCTCTTGTGCCTTTAATAATGTCTCTTTGAAAAGCTGCCAACTCTCCTGGTTCAGGAGACAGGAGCAGCATTGGCACTGGCAATGCAACCCTTCCTAACCATAGCAACTATATTACGACTCCCTCTTACAAACTCCTTCTCAAACTCTCCTGTTTGCAGACCCCTTGGTCGCTTAGCCCTCTGACTTTTAAGGCCTTCTGTTTTAGGTCAGTCCTATCCCCTCTTTAATCAGACAGGAGGAGGGTGATCACAAGGCTGATCAAGTCTGATCAAAGATGATCAAGGCTGATACAGGGAACCAAAGCTCAAACAGTCCTCACACACACAATCTCAACTGACCCTGTAACTTTAAAATACCCTGAAAGAGAAAGAAAAACACAAAAAGCCCCAAACCAAACAGACAAACAAATTAGTACTCGCACCTTGTTCTTTCTCTCCCTCTCAAACTTCCCTATTTGTGGTTCCCTGTTTGCTACCTCCTCGTGGTCCTGGGAGCAATAATTTCCAGATATCTGCACATATTTACTGGGGACATTCTAAGTAGTAAGAAAAAACTGGAGATAAATATTATCCAGTTTTATTATCCAGTATACCAACATAATATAGGGAGAAGTAGTAATTTAACTCCGTGGATGCTGAGCAGCTATAGATATACTATTTATGTCCGTTCAGATAAAGATTACTACACTCAGTAAATGGTTCCCCTAGGTAACAGTTTCAAAAGTACTAAAGCAACTTAGGAGCCTTAGCCCTATTTTCAAAAGTGTTTCAGGCACTTAGGTAGGGTTACCATCCGTCCGGGTTTCCCCGGACATGTCCGGCTTTTGGGTCTTTAAATAGCCGTCTGGGGGGAATTTGTAAAAAGCTAAAAATGTCCGGGATTTCCCCCCGGACGGCTATTTAAAGACCCAAAAGGAGGACAGGGCAGCCGCGCTGGGGGAACCGCGGCAAGCCGGCGCCGCCGGCGCCACTCACCTTTCCTCCCTGGGCCCTGGGGCAGCGCGCAGCTGAGAGCTCCCGGCGCCAGCCCACGGGGCCCCCCGCCTGGCCGGCAGGAGCCTGCAGAGCGCAGCCCTCCCCCTGCCCCGGCACACAGAGAG
>NW_020664419.1:38696427-38751473 GCF_002925995.2 Terrapene triunguis | reverse complement strand
TCTGAGCCGTAATTGAATCATGGTGTAATTAACATTTTTTCTGTAATTTAAGTTCCATTCTGAACAAAAATATGTCTATATAAAATGTAAAAGCTTACTCAATAGAACGCGGCCTATGTGCATTCAGTCATACCTACTTCTTTTAGTGTCAAAAACACTTTTTGTATTTCCTTTTTTTCCTGTTATCACTGCAGAGACAATTCATCTATGGGAGAATGAGTTGGATTCCATTCTGGCTAACACATCATCAACAGAATTGTTAGCTAGGCCCCAAACTGCAAATTCTTTATAACTGTTTGCATGTGAGCAGGAAAGAACACAGTGTGAGTTTCAGATTCCAGATTGAGTTTGGCAGTTAAAATCCCCTAATCTTTTCTTTGTAAAATGAGGAGATTTGATATTCATTTAGAGAGCCTATAAACACACAACCCTATGATGCCATTAGAGGGTCACTTTTCAGAAATGCACTTTAAGTAATTAATATTAAAAAAATCCTATATGCCCTACAGCAATCTCTCCATAATCATTCAGCTGTGAGTATCACTCTTGTTTTAATCCATTCCTATTGTACTAGTACTTGGAAAACTCCCAAAATTTTGAAACCATGTGTGTAGCAGACATTTCTGAGACATTCTGGAGAATCTGTATAATTTTTTAAAGCAAAGTTCACAGTAGGCATAAAGCACAGATTTCACCATACACAAAAGTGCAGAAAGGGCAAACACATTCCACTGTGTGTGAAAATTTAGAACTCAAAAAACCAAAATAATGAAAAATAAACTATTTGAGGTTATGCCGATTTAAAAAATAAAACAGAAAATGATGAATCGGTTTTTATCAGCCTGACTGATAAACCTATTTTTATAGATTTTTTAAATTAAGAAATTTAGAAACGTTCATTAAAGGTACGAGCCATATAACCTTGGCAACGAGTCAGTTATTTATCCGCAATAACAGATATAGTGCATAATGCAGTATTGTATATTGCTCTGGCAATATGCCTCAACACATGCTCTGGAGGAACCACCACCAAGGTTGAGTGTTTCCATGGCCTTTCAATCCTTGGCCTTTCTGAGACCCAAGAATAAGTATCAGGTTAAATCATAGTTTTTATGCTGTGGGCAACCGCCCATTGGAAACTGGATGAAGACCTCCAATTTTCACACATTGTTGAATTCACCATGGATCAGCCATTCCAAGACCCCTCAAATGTATAGGATTGAGGTATTCTGACTGAGCCCTGCCACATGGGAGCTCTTTACATGCACTTAATACATCACTAGGTCCAAGTAGTGCTTCTACTCATCATTTCTGTGACTATAATGCCCAATTCCAGAGTAGAATACCAAGCTGATCCAAACTTCCAAGAGCAGACGTGGTGGACTTCTGCTCATGTGTAATGAATGAATGAGGATAATCTGCACTGCTACTACTCCTCGCCAGAAACAGGTCAGAGCAAATTTCCAGCCTTTATCTGTGCCAAATGTCACATATTCTGTACCACTGAGCAAGCATTACACATTAATGAATTTCATTCACCACTGACCTGGGCAAGAGTTGAACGAGGGACTAAAGTTTAAAGGCTGCCTATCCCATTACTGCTTTTTTGAGCCAGTTCCCTCTTCCCCATAAATCCGCCTTTCTTGAAAGATGCAGCTCTATGACACTTGAGTTTAGTAACATCTTTATTATATTTCCTTGAACTTAATGCAAAACTTTGTTTGCATTTTGTGAAGCACTTTAAGTAGGAAACATACCTTAGTAGCACAGATTTGTACAGCATGCGGATAAGGTAGTAAGCTAATTCTGAGGTTGTGATAGTTTCTCACAGATAATATGCTCATAATTGTATCCCATATTTAAGTGTTCACTTGTCTGAGGACCACAATAGGTAGTCAAGGAATATAATTATGTGTTGCATTTCTTAAAATTAATAGCTACACAAATATTAGTTGTATACATAAGCATACACCTTTAACTTAACTGAAACAACTAATCAGTATTTTATATCTGAAAGCTGATTTCTTAAAGAGCTTATTATTTTTAATCACTAATTGGTGCTTTCTTCATTTGTTAGATTCTAACACAGAAGGAAGACTCCTCTTCTGCCAACTGATGTCAGCTGAATCCATCTAGTGGCACACTGTTTACATCAGGATTACATGTGCTGCATCTGGTTACATTTAAAGTGATTAAATTAAGATGCTAGGATCTGAGTAATTTGAAAATGTCTTTCTCTTTACTCCTTTTTTTTTAACTTGACAAAATCATAAATCAAAAGATCATTGAAACTCACATTTACAACTCATTAATGACACCTGGCTCATGGGGTAAGGCGTTTCAGGAGGAAGCTGACAATGATGAGGAGGGCTGGACAGTAACCTTAATCTCTGAACCACTTCTCATGTCCATACTTTAAATAGGAGAGCAAGGTAAACCCAGTGTTTCATAAGAAAGACTGAGAAACTGTATCCAGAACAAAATATTAAAAAATGCTGGGCTAGATTGTGATTCCTTCCTATACCGCCATATAGGGCCTAAGGGTGTATAATGCTCCCACCCACTTCATTTGTGGCCATTTAGGACCTGAGTCTGGGTGTGTGAAGGAACTCAAGCTTTGCTGCTACTCCTGCAAGCAAGAAGGGGATGTGATGAGAACAGAGAGTAGTTGCTGCCAGAGTTCCAACCCTACCTAACCCCCACTCATGGCCGAGGCATTTAAGGCATGTAGGGGGCATGCCAAGGGATGAGGTGTAGCTGGAACCCTGATATGCTCCTGTGGTCCCCAGCTGCAGACAAGTCCCAGATCCACTTAGGCAGGAACAATCAGTAACACATACAAAATAAGAATATAAGAACATAAGAATGGCCAAACTGGGTCAGACCAAAGGCCTAACTAGCCCAGAATCCTGTCTTCCAACAGTGGCCAATGCCAGGTGCCCCAGAGGGAATGAACAGAACAGGTAATCATCAAGTGATCCATCCCCTGTCACCCATTCCCAACTTCTGGCAAACAGAGGCTAGGGACACCATCCCTGTCCATCCTGGCTAACAGCCATTGATGGATCTATCCTCTTTTTTGAACACCGTTATAGTCTTGGTCTTCACAACATCCTCTGGCAAGGAGTTCCACAGGTTGACTGTGCGTTGTGTGAAAAAATACTTCCTTTTATTTGTTTTAAATCTGTTGCCTATTAATTTCATTTGGTGACCCCTAGTTCTTGTGTTATGAGAAGGAGTAAATAACACTTCCTTCCTTACTTTCTCCACACCAGTCATGATTTTATAAGCCTCTATCATATCCCCCCTTAGTTGTCTCTTTTTCAAGCTGAAAAGACCCAGTCTTATTAATCTCTCCTCAGACGGAACCCGTTCCATACCCCTAATTATTTTTATGTCCTTTTCTGAACCTTTTTCAATTCCAATATATCTTTTTTGAAATGGAGTGACCATATCTTCAGTATTCAAGATGTGGACATACCATGGATTTATATAGAGGCAATATGATATTTTCTGTCTTCTTATCTATCCCTTTTCTTAATGATGCCCAACATTCTGTTCTCTTTTTTGACTGCTGCTGCACATTGAGTGGGTGTTTTCAGAGAACTATCCTCAGTGACTCCAAGATCTCTTTCTTGAGTGGTAACAGCTAATTTAGAACCCATCATTTTATATGTATAGTTGGGATTATGTTTTTCAATGTGCATTATTTTGCATTTATCAACATTGAATTTCATCTGCCATTTTGTTGCCCAGTCAACACTTAAAAAACTTGTCATTTTTTAGCTGTCTGCCATTACATGATGCAATTGAGTGGGACTTCTAATGACACCTCAATCTGGGACAGTTCCTCAGATTTGTCACCTAAAAAGAATGGCTCAGGTGTGGAAATCTCCCTCACCTCCTCAGCTGTGAAGACCGATGCAAAGAATTCATTTAGTCTCTCTGCAATGGCCTTATCATCCTTTAGTGCTCCTTTAGCATCTCGATCATCCAGTGGCCCATGCCGCTTGCAGGGATTTTACTTTTGGCTCTGTACCTTTTAATTTCTGTTTAACTAACCTCCTCATTGTTATGTAGTCCCCCTTTCTGAAATTAAATGCTACAGTGTTGGGCTGCTGTGGTGTTATCCCTGTCACAGTGATGCTAAATTTAATTATATTTAATTATATTATGGTCACTATTACCAAGCGGTCCAGCTATATTCACCTCTTGGACCAGATCCTGTGCTCCACTTCAGACTAAATCAAGACTTGCCTTTCCTCTGGTGAGTTCCAGGACTAGCTGCTCCAAGAAGCAGTCATTTAAGGTGTCAAGAAACTTTATTTCTGCATCCCATTCTGAGGTGATATGTACCCAGTCAATATCGGGATAGTTGAAATCTCCCATTATTATTGAGTTTTTTTATTTTAATAGCCTCTCTAATCTCCCTGAGCATTTCACAGTCACTATCGCTATCATGGTCAGATGGTCGCTAATATATCCCTACCTCTATATTCTTATTATTAGAGCATAGAATTACTATCCATAGAGATTCTATGGTACAGTTTGGTTCATTTAAGATTTTTACTTCATTTGATTCTACGCTTTTTTTCACAGATAGTGCTACCTCCTCCCACCCCCCACCAGCACAACCTGTTCTGTCCTTCCGATATATTTTGTACCCTGGTATTACTGTGTCCCATTGATTATCTTCATTCCACCAAGTTTCTGTGATGCCCATTATATCAATATCCTCATTTAATACAAGGCACTGTGGTTCACCCATCTTATTATTTAGACTTCTAGCATTGGTATATAAACACTTTAAAAACTTGTCATTTTTTAGCTGTCTGCCATTACATGATGCAATTGAGTGGGACTTCTTTCATTTGACTGTTTCTCATCAGATCCTACATCTATTTTATCATCTTCCATCCTTTCCTCCTTACTAGGACATAGAGAATCTCCATTAATAGATCCTCCCCTACGGGATGTCTCTGTCTGAACCACATGCTCCTCTGCACCTGTCGGCTTTCCCCCAGCCCTTAGTTTAAAAACTGCTCTAGGACCTTTTTAATTTTAAGTGCCAGCAATCTGGTTCCATTTTGATTTAGGTGGAGCCCATCCTTCTTATATAGGCTCACCCTTTCCCAAAAGTTTCCCCAGTTCCTAATCAATCTAAACCCCTCCTCCCTATACCATCGTCTCATCCAGACATTGAGACCCTGCAGTTCTCCCTGTCTAACTGGCTCTGCATGTGGAACTGGGAGCATCTCAGAGAATGCTACCATGGAGGTCCTGGACATCAATCTCTTACCTAGCAGCCTAAATTTGGCCTCCAGGACCTTTATCCTATCCTTCCCTATGTTATTGGTACCTATGTGTACCACGACCACTGGCTCCTTCCCAGAACTACACATAAGTCTATCTAGGTGTCTCAAGAGATCCGCAACCTTCGCACCAGGCAGGCAAGACACAATGTGGTTCTCCTGATCATCGCAATCCAGCTATCTATGGTTCTAATGATCAAATCACCCATTACTAATACCTATCTTTTCCTAATAACTGGAGTTCCCTCCACTGGAGAGGTATCCTCAGTGCGAGAGGACACCACAACATTATCTGGAAGGAGGGTCCCAACTATGGGATCTTTTCCCTCTGCTCCAGTTGGATGTTCTCCTTCCCTGAGACTTTCATCCTCCTCAACAGCACAGAGGCTGTCTGACCAGGGATGGGACTGTTCAGCTGTGTCCCGGAAAGTCTCATCTATGTACCTCTCTGTCTCACTTAGCTCCTACACGGTCTCTGAGGGCCAGGAGCTCCTTGCACTGAATGCACACATACACCACCTGCCCATAGGGCAGGTAATCATACATGGTGCATTGGGTGCAATAAACTGGGTAGCCCCCACTCTGTTGCTGGACTTCTGCCTGCATTATCTTTTAACTCCTGAAGCTTGTTCCTTTGTTGTTCTTTTGTTTTTATTAGGGGGTGGTTTTGGCTTTAAGTTTGCAGAAGTTTAAGGGATGTTAAGTGTACCTAGCCACTTCACACTCCCCTTGTAAACTCCCTTGCAAAACTCCCCTGTTAGTTGCTCCTATTTGCTAGCTCCTCTGGTTGCTTAGGAGCCAAGGGAAATGAGTGCCCAGGAAGGAGTACTGCAGAAAGAGATCTGGGAGTCAGAGTGGATCAGAAGCTAAATATGAGTCAACAATGTAACACTGTTGCAAAAAAAGCAAATATCATTTTGGGATGTATTAGCAGGAGTGTTCTAAGCAAGACCCAACAAGAAGTAATTCTTCTGCTCTACTCCACTCTGATTAGGCCTGAACTAGAATATTGTGTCCAGTTCTGGGTGCCACATTTCAGGAAAGATGTGGACAAATTAGAGAGAATCCAGAGAAGAGCAACAAAAATGATTGAAGGCCTAGAAAACATGACCTATGAGGGAAGACTGAAAAAATTAGGTTTGCTTAGTCTGGAGAAGAGAAGACTCGGAGGGGACATGATAACAGTTTTCAAATATATAAAAGTTTGTTACAAGGAGGAGGAAGAAATATTCTCCTTAACCTCTGAGGATGTACTTGTATTATTGCTGTTGTTGTTACTTCTTGGTACTTCCTGCAATGCACATATATTCTGTCATTTTATTCTTTCAAAGTGATGTTATTTTAGTTTTTTGACTGGTCTATGCGTTTCATAATTTTATTTCGCTCTTATGCTTAAATTTAATTCTTTCATTAGTGAGTTCTAAAACGCCTAAGCTGTCCTGGCTGGAGTAATTATCACTATGGTAACTTTTTAAAACTATATATTATATATAGTTTTTTTTTTCTACTGGTGGCGCACATCCGCACATTACCTCGATATTGGGGCACATAACAAAATTCATTCTGCACATGGATGGAAAAATTAGAGGGAACGTTGGTCATGATCCTCTCACACTGAGGATAGTGCTCTGGAGATGGGAACCATTGTTATTAGGAAGAGACAGTTAATACCAATGGAGGATTAGATTATTAGAAATATAAATAGGGCAAAGGTAATTTTTGATTTAGTCCTAAGTGGCACACAGATTAGTCTGAGAGGTGAATATAGCTGAACTGCTCAGTAATAGCAACCATAATGTAATTAAAATTAAAATCCTGGTGGGGGAAAAATATAAACGAAACCCACCACAGTAGCATTAACTTCAAAAACAGGAACTACACAAAAATTAGGAAGCTAGCTAAACAGAAATTAAAAGGAACAGTCACAAGGTTGAAATGCCTGCAAGCTGTATGGAAACTATTTAAAACACCATAATAAAGGCTCAAACTAAATGTATGCCCCAAATTTAAAAAAAAAATGGTAAGAGGACCAAAAATTGACACCATGGCTAAATAACAGAGTTGGAGAGGCGGTTAGAGGCAAAAGGGCATCCTTTAAAAATTGTAAGTCAGATCCGACTGAGGAAAATAGAAAGGAGCATAGACTCTGGCAAGTCAATCATAATTAGACAGGCCAAAAAAAGAATTTGAAGAACAATTAGCAAAAGATACAGAAACTAACAGGAATTTTTTTAAGTACATGCGAAACAGGAAGCCTGCAAAACAATGAGTTGGGCTACTGGCTGATCAAGATGCTAAAGGAGCACTTATGGAAGACAACGCAAATTGCAGAAGAACTAAATGAATTTTTTCCACCAGTCTTCACTGCAGAGGATGTGAGGAATATTCCCACACTCGACTCATTCTTTTTAAATGACAAATCTGAAGAACTGTGCCAGATTGGATTGTCAATAGAGAAGGTTTGAGGATAAATTAAACAGTAATAAGTCACCATAATCAGATGGTATTCACCCAAGAGTTCTGAAGAAACTCAAATATGAAATTGCGGAAATATCAACTGTGGTATGTAAGCTATAACTGAAATCAACCTCTGTACCAGATGACTGGAGGATAGTTTATATAACGCTGATTTTTTAAAAAGGCTCCAGCGGCAAACCTGACAATTACAGGCAAGTACGCCTAAACAGTACCAGGCTGATTGGTTGCAACTATAGTTAAGAACAAAATTATCAGACATATAGATGAACATGAAATGTTGGGGAATAGTCAATACAGCTCGTGTAAAGGGAAATCATGCCTCGCTAATCTATTAGACATCTTTGAGGGTGTCTGCATGCATGTGGACAAGGGTGATTTAGTTGACAAGGTCCCACATTAAAGGATCTTAAGCAAAGTAAGCAGTCGTGGGATAAAAAGTAAGATCTTCTCATGGATCAGTAACTGGTTAAAAGATAGGAAACAAAAGGTAGGAATAAATGGTCAGTTTTTACAGTGGAAAGAGGTAATAGCGGGGTCCCCCAAGGATCTGTACAGGGACTTGTGCTGTTCAGCATATTCATAAATGATCTGGAAAAGAGTTGAACAGTGTGGTGGCAAAATTTGCAGATGATATAAAATTACTCAAGTTAGTTAAGTCCAAAGCTGACTGTGAAGACTTACAAAGGGATAAAACTGGGTGACTGACCTACAAAATAATAAATGAAGCATAATGTTGATAAGTGCAAAGTAATGTACATTTGAAAAAATAATTCCCAACTATACATACAAAATGACGGGGACTAATTTAGATGTTATCACTCAAGAAAGAGATTTTGAGTCATCCTGGGTAGTTCTCTGAAAATATCGTCTCAATGTGCAGCGACAGTCAAAAATGCTAACAGAATGTTCGGAACCATTAGGAAAGGGATAGATAATAAAACAGAAAATATCATATTGCCTCTGTATAAATCCATGGTACTCCTACATCTTGAATACTGTGTCCAGTTCTGGTTACCCCATCTCAAAAATGACATAGAATTGGAAAAGGTCCAAAGAAGAGCAACAAAAATGATCAGGGGTATGGAACAGTTTCCATATGAGGTGAGATTAAAAGTCTGGGTCTGGTCATCTCAGAAAAGAGATGACTATCGGGGATATGAGAGAGGTCTATAAAATCATGAATTAGGTATAGAAAGTGAAAAGGGAATTGTTATTTATCCTTCAGATAACACAACAACCAGGGGTCACCCAATGAAGTTAATAGGCAGCAGGTTTAGAACAAACAAGTAGTGCTTCTTCACACAACATGCAGTCAACCTGTGGAACTCGTTGCCAGGGGATGTTGTGGAGGCTAAAATTATAACTGGGTTAAAAGAAGAATTAGATAAGCTCATGGAGGATAGGTCCATCATTGGCTATTAGCCAAGATGGTCTGTCTGACTGCCAGAAGCTGGGACTGGATAACAGGAGGATGGATCATTCGATAATTGCCTTGTTTTGTTAATTTCATTCCCTCTGAAGCATCTGCCACTGGCTACTGTCAGAAGACAGCATACTGGGCTAGATGGACCATTGGTCTGACCCAGTATGGCCATTCTTATTTTTATGACTATGCCATACCTGGTGTAAGTTAGTTTAGCCTTAAGAATGTTGTAAGTTATACCTGACTGCTCACAATCCCAAGAGGGCCCCATCCCCCTTACCAGCCTCAATTCCAGCTGAAATAGAACTGCCAAACACTAAGATCAGACATTAAGGTGGAAATTACTGCTCTCTTTTTACCACCCCAGTCTGTTAAATGGGGAAAGGGACTCTGACTGAATCCCTCCTGATACTTGCCCTCCTCTCTCTTTCTATATTCCTTTCATTCTCTCTCCTCCTGCAGACAATGAGAAATGAGATGGGGCAAAAGCACTGGCACCAGTCTCCATCCCTCAGCACTTAATGTTTTGAGGGTCTCTGTCTGAAGAATGCCACATTTCTGGCCTTCCACCTCTGCCTTCAAGTCACAGTAGTGTCCATCTATACTTCTGGCTCATACTTCTTGCAGCTGGCTGATCCCTGACTGCCAAAACAGTACCTGAGGGCTATTTATGGGCTGACATAAGATAGGGCTGCCTGATTTGCACCCTGATCCTGGTCAGGCCCAGAGATTGGAGATCTGCAAAAGTGGCTGAGTGTTTTGCCTCCTCCCCTCCAGACTTGCACTAAATGCAGTTTTCCTGGTCCAGGCGATACGGATCCAAAAATCTATTTTAACCTGCTGTCATATTTGCTGATAAGCATTTGTTTTTAATATTCATTGTGCTTCCAAAACCCTAAAACATATTTTTAAAACCACTGGAATCAATACACAATGATCCTGAAAAATAACCTGTTTTGATAAATCAAATTCCCCAAGTTGTTATTAACAGTAGCTTTGCCTCCTTCCTTGCAGGCATTTTTCTTCCCCTTTCATATTTCTTTATTTTTAGTATTTCAATACCTACAGGAATAGAACAGAATGGGTTTTTTTGGGGCGGGGAGGGATGCGGGGGATTTCAGGCTGAAGTTTTTAGGTTCTGTGCATGATATTTCAAACAAGTATTTGTAAAATAAATTCATTGAAAATATTAGCTCTTTCCCCTTCATTTTCCCTTTGCTGTATAAAGTAAATTATATCTGATCTTCCCTGAATAAAAGTAATTAATCCATATTCCAGATGATGTTGAGGACTTAATATTTCCTGACTTCTCTCAGCAGCTTCCTGTTGTCCTTCAGAAACATTTCCATAAATAAAAGAACTACAGCACCACTTATTGCTGCATTGTGTTTTTACACCAACAGTTTTACAATTACCTATAAGTGAGTACCTCCAGAGGGGCTGGGAAAAAAACCTTTTAGTGGAAACCTAGCACTCATAGATTCTGCACTATGAAATTGACCTAACAAAATATCTTTCTTCTGTGCACTGGATTTTAGAGGCACAGATTATGCTGATTTGAGGAGTCATTTTCGTGCTATAAAGAACAGACATTCAAAACTGATTACTCTGTACATCTGAAAGGATGCGCTAAGGGCAGGGGAGACAGCAAGTGTGTGTGGGGGAGTGGGTGTTGGAAGGCAGCAAAGAAAATATAAGTGATAAATGTTTTTAATGTAGATGAATAAATATACTTTGTGAGTATGAAGTAAAATATGCAGATGTGGTGGTAGCACTCATATAATTGAATGTTTCTGAGATAATAGTTGGGAAATGTGAGCTTTTTTTTTTTTACTTGTGCTAGATTAACTTCTAAATTCAGAAGGCATGCAGTATTGTCAGATAGTACCCTGAGCTTTGCACCCCTATAAAACATTCTCAGAACCACCACTCAAACAAACCTATTAATTAATGACAAGTGGGGAATATTGAATAAGCAATTCTGAAAACTTGCTTCAATGAGTTATGCACTTTAAGAATGTCAGTCATGCTCGCATGTGAGCAGGAATGTACTAGTCTATTTATATTAAATACTATGGAGTGTTAATTCATAGAATGCACAAACTTTCTTTTTCTTTTCCCATTTAAGGTCAATAGCCATCAATAGGTCCCTATTTAGCTACTTTCAAAATAAACATATTTTGATTCATTTATTTCACATAAAATCTTAGCAGAACTTGCAGCTGCTTATAAACACTATTGTACGGTGATTGATCTGATTGCTATCTAAGCACTGAGTAGCTGCCACTTTCTGTTAATATCCATTTGCTGAGTACTATTGTAGAGGTATTTCCTGTTTTTACACAACACACTGTACAGAAATAACTGCTAGAACAGCAGATGAAGATTAATTCTATATACAAGAAAGAGTGGTAAGAATATATTGTGTTGTGAGATTAAAGTTAGAACATAGACGATCATCTGTTATTTGAGATGGAAAAAAGTAAAACTATAACAACTTAGGATTTGACCCTCCATTGTCTCCCTTATTTGCACGTCACAGAGTGAAAAGCAGGCAGGGATGGAGAATGGTTGAGGAAACATTGCCACAATCCTTCCTTAAATGAAGTTCAGGGGATGAGACAATTATCTGTGAAGATAACATTGCATTTTCCCCAGTTCCTCACTTTGGAGCCATTAAGCTCACCAGGATACCTTACAAAATAACCAGAAACTGAGACACGGGCTTCTCTGGAGACCAAGCTTGGAAAAACAAATAAACCTTTATGTCATCCTTTGAATGTTTATTTAGCTAATACTATTCCTTAAAGCAGAGAACATAAAACTACTTCCTTTATAATATTATTATTTAGATACTTGTGGGGTTTTATATTAATATCCAGTATAATTCCTGCATTCTCAATGTAAAGAAAAGTTTTAATTCTTTAAACTTGATCTATTTATACATCATACACTGACAATCAGAAGCTTCAGCTTCGGCAGAGCTCTCCATGGTACTGGTTTTGTTTCTCATTGTCTGGGCAGCAATCCAAGCAGTGAGGAAAATTCGTGTGTACCAGTCTATGGAGTCACACAGCGTCTATGGATTAGTTATCAATCAAAATGATATGATCCTAAAGGGACCACAATTTACCATTAGTATCTGGAAACTTTTAGCTCTGTTCAATCCTCAGAAAACCAGGAACAAAGCAATTTCAAAGGAATGTGACACAGCATTACAATAACAGCATTACATTAAATCCTCAGCACCCATTGACTTTTTTGGGAGATGAAGGCTCAAGACCCTTTGGGGTTGGGCTACATGAAGCTGATCATTGAGGAATCACAGAAGCTAGAGAGGAAAAAGACCTATTAGGTCTTTTCCAGCCCACTGTCATCACTGCAGGATTGTTCCCTATGTTACACTGTCTGGAATGGCTCATAACCATGAATGCCTACCTCAGGGAAGACTGTCAAAAACAGGGCAGACACCTCAATCTGGTGGTATGTTCTATAATTAGATTTCACCAACCCAATAACAAATGAGAACTCCTCAAGTACTACCATTGTCTTATAATGGAATCACAGACAATCCCCTTAGACACTCCAGTCTATCTTGCCACTCAAGCAAGCTTGACTATGTGATAAATGGACACTTACACCAAAAATCTCAAGGTTACACATAGTCCCAAGAGACCAATCATTCCCCCACATTAATTTGCATCTTAGATCAAACACCAAAGACAATGCTGGTAGCCAGTTCTGTAGTAAAAGAACTAAAGATTTATTAGCTAAGAAAAAGGAACAAGAGTTATTGAGAGGTTACAAGAGGTAAAAATATATATACAGGTGAATCACTGACTATAATTTCAAAAGGCAGCAGAGATGTAGTAAACTGCCAGTTTCCTGAAAGTCTTTTGGGGTCACTCAGAGTAAATCTGTGGATCTCCATCTTTTTGTTGTTTTTCTGCCCTGTTAGAAACCAAGCAGTCCAGAGATGAATTTTTCATTGGTTCCATATTTATAGCTTCTTTCACAGGCTGACAGCAATGGTTCCCACGCAGGTCCCTTCTTTATGGGTGGTGAGGGGATGGAAGGAATGCACTTAATACAGTCTTTGATCTTTGACCTTGCATTATGGCTCATTTGTGTTTAATGAACAGAATTTAATATTTTCTTCTTAGAGACCATCATTTGCATCACACAAAGCTTTTTCCCTGTTTGATGAGTTACTTAGTCACTGAGGTTTAGAATGCAAATACTTGCTATTACTTTATAACGTGGTGTATAGCTGAGAGCGAACAATACATGCAGCATCCTATAAGAATTTAAAAAAACACTAAACACATTCTTATCAACTTAACACCTAATATTTATTTTAATAAGCCTACACATTGGTAAGCAAGACTGGTTTCCAGCTATGTATATGTAAGTGTGCAGTGAGGCCTGGGGCCTTGGCATGAGCTGGCATCTGGTCTGCCAGTGTCACACCCTACTTATATTTTGGGAACACCAGAAAGAAGACATTAGGTAGAAAAGCTTGAAAACTGCATCCCTGGCTCACTGCTGTGCGTTGATGGTCCTTTAAGCTGACCTCAATTGAGTCCCTCAGTCTGTGTTAAACCAGGATAAGAACAGAACATAAGAAAGGCCACAGAATCATAGAATAGAATCATAGAACTGGAAGGGACCTCGAGAGGTCATCTAGTCCAGTCCCATGCACTCAAGGCAGGACTGAGTATTATCTAGACCATCCCTTACAGGTGTTTGTCCAACACGCTCTTAAAAATCCCCAATGATGGAGATTCCACAACCTCCCGATGCAATTTATTCCAGTGCTTAACCACTCTGACAGTTAAGAAGTTTTTCCTAATGTCCAACCTAAACCGCCCTTGCTGCAATTTAAGCCCATTGCTTCTTGTCCTATCCTCAAAGATAAGAAGACCAATTTTTCTCCCTCCTCCTTGTAACAACCTTTTATGTACTTGAAAACTATTATCATGTCCCCTCTGAGTCTTCTCTTCTCCAGACTAAACAAACCCAATTTTTTCAATCTTCCCTCATAGGTCATGTTCTCTAGCCCTTTAATCATTTTTGTTGCTCTTCTCTGGACTTTCTCCAATTTGTCCACATCTTTCCTGAAATGAGGCTCCTAGAACTGGACACAATACTCCAGTTGAGGCCTAATCAGCGTGGAGTAGAGCGGAAGAATTACTTCTCATGTCTTGCTTACAATACTCCTGCTAATACATCCCAAAATGATGTTTGCTTTTTTTGCAACAGCGTTACACTGTTGACTCATATTTAGCTTGTGATCCACTATGACCTCCATATACCTTTCCGCAGTACTCCTACCTAGGCAATCATTTCCCATACTGGGATAGATCAAAAGTCTGTCTAGCCCAGTATCCTGTCTTCCGACAGTGGCCAATGCCAGGTGCCCCAGAGAGACTGAACAGAACAGGTAATCAAGCATCAAGTGATCCATCCACTGTCGACCATTCCCAGCTTCTGGCAAACAGAGGCTAGGGACACCAGCCCTGTCCATCCTGGCTAATAGCCATTGATAGACCTATCATAAAAAGTTAATTGCAATGACTCTGAAGTGACCACACAGTAGTCTTGACTGCACTGAAAGGATATTTTTGAATCAGTGTTCTCCTGACATAATTAATCAGGGTAATATTTGTATCTCTTTTTTATAGATTTTTAAGCACCTGTTGCTGAAGCCTATGGCTGCTGGTCAGAATCTAAAACAATAATACATTATATTTTGTATTCAGTTGTTTTGACACTTTTCTTTGTTTTGGACTAAATCTAAGTGGAGCACTAGACATGGTAAATAAAGTAAAATTGGAAACAAAAATGGTAAACACTAATTTGAAACAAGTGCAAAGTGGATTGCACACTTGGATGATTTTCAGTCATTTCTGCCCTTATGCAAGAACTATCAGTAGAAACATTCGGTACTTTTTGCATCTGATGGAAACAGATACATATATGGAGGTTAGCACCTTAAAGATATAGGTGGCAGTTCTCTAGGTTCTTAGAGAAAAGAGAGCCATAATTTAGTGGTTTGAGCTTTGGGCAGGAAGGCAGGAACTCCTGAATTCTAATACTAGCTCTGAACCACTGGGGCCCTGAATAGCCTTTTTGACTTCCTGACATAAGGTCTCTGGTTAGGTTTCACCATCTGTAAAAGGGAAATAATAATAACATGTTCATACCTATCTCCTTTTGATGACTAATTAATGTTTGTAAAGTGTTTTGAAGATGAAAAATGCTAAGTAGTATTCTCATTATCAGCAGAACTCTTATTCCGTTTGCATTCTGACACAGCTTTTTTTGTGTAGGTGGCTTAGTTCCATTGATTCAATAGCAGAACTACTAACCCTAGGAAAAGAAATGATTAATACTTTATTTTTATTTTATTAGGTTATTGTAATAGAGCAACAATGTTCTCTCTCTAACTGCTCTCCTAGCAGTAAGCAAATTATATCAGTCCCATGCGGGCAGGGGACTGGACTCGATGACCTCTCGAGGTCCCTTCCAGTCCTAGAATCTATGAATCTATGAAACAGTATCCGTCACATTGAATATTGATCATTGCACCATCCTTTTCACAGACAGAAAGGAAAGGGCAACCAAAAATATCCTGGCTATTTCTTATTAGTCCTTCCACTTAGGGTGGGGAGGCACAGGAAAATTAACTCAGGAGCATCTATAATACGTTTAAAAATATTGTGCAACAGTGTTTGTGCTAGGGGCAGCATGAAAGCTTCTGTTTGAACCGTTGTACATTGTGTCTTTAAAATCAAAAGTGGAAACGTTGGGTCCATTTTTGGTGGAAATTCTTAATACTTTCATTAGAGAACAGGGTTCTACCAGCTCTTATGAATGTGATTCTAAGGCCCATGCTCAAGAAACCTTCAGTTGACACTGACATTGTCATCGATAGGACAAAACTGCCCTATCTCTCTTTTTTATAGAAATTTTTTTTGAGAAAGTGGTTGTGAAGCAGCTCTGGCATTATCTGGAATTCTGAGCCAGACAATATGGTTTTAGCCCTGGGTATGGAATGGAGAATGCACGGGTCTGATATGTCAATTATCTCCTTCTGGCAATTTACATAGATCAGGTGATTAGGCTGACTCTGTTGGATCTTTGATACCATTGATGATAAGGTTGAGTTAACCTGATTGCAGACCCTGGCAAATATAGGTGGAGATGAGCTTGAGAGAATCTTTCATTTCTCTTTGAGAGGATCCAGAAGGTAATGAATAGTGAGTAATTGATCATTTGCCCTGGGGACTCCACATGGTTCTTCTGTCCTGTGACTTCTCCTGTCCAACCTCTATATATGGCAGTCACAGATATACAGAGTTACTAGGTGCGTCATTGGGCATTCAGTATTCAGCTCATATCTACCGCTGTAGGTGAGATCATGGATTCAGTGCAACAATTTTGCATTATGCTGCCAGTGGAATATGCTCGTAACTGTGATGTATCCAGCCTACGTAGGATCATTCCAGTGGAAGGAAGATTCTCTGGTGGTATAGAGCAAGCATGGAGGCTCCTATGCCACTCTCATGCCTGCAGGTGGTATAAGGGAAGGGGCCAGAGTATAGGGGATGTGGCCACAATGTCCTACTCTGCAGAGTAACATTTCTGCCCATGTAGCATGTTAGGAGCCATTAATCAGTTATAGCAGCCCTCGGGTTGCTCTAATTTATGACAGGGAAGTAGTCCTTCATATAGTGGTGCCAGGATTGGGGGACTGCATAGATGAGATTTATACTATTTTTCCTCCTTCCTGTTGCATGTTCCTCAGCTGTAGGTGAGTATTTGACTCCACGTCTCTCCTTTATCAGACTTTGAAAGTGCAGTTGTTTGATTTACCCAATTTGGCTAGACACTGGGCATCTGGATCAGAGCTGAACTTCAATCCAGCTATAACAGAGGTAATGCTGGTATGCTGGGGAAAGCAAGTGGAGGAAATAGCAAATGTTATAGCAGTTTTCTTGAGTGAGGAAGGTTACCTGCCTTTTGTCATTCTGGTTCACAGTCTAACAGAACTTGGCTGCTTCTGGATGACTAGATTCCTGATAACAGAAATGGCTGAGAGTGCTTTTTTAAAAATCTGCACTTGACAAAGAGGCTGCAATCATTCCTTTCAGATACAAACCTCACTACAGTTATTTATGCCCTTGCCATCTCCAGATTGGATTAATGTTATGTGCTCTACATGAGACTACACCTACAATCCACATGGAAACTTCAGCTGATATAGAATGCAGCTGCCTGCTTATTTAGTAGAACTTCTCCCTGACGGCACATTACAACTTCATTCAGTAGTCTGGACTGGCTTCTAGGGTGTTTTTTTTCCAGCCTATTATACACAGCCCTAAATGGTTTGGGTCCTGGCTACATTACAGAATGCTTCTCTCCGTGTGTGCTGCTTCATCAGCCAAGATCAACGAAGGGACTCAAAATGATGACCTCCTAGTTTAAACAAAAAGAGGGCTGCGAACAGTGCCTTTGTAGTTATGGGGAAAGATTTTCAAAGGCACAAAGAGCAGTCAGTTGCCCAGCTCCCACTGAAAACCAATGGCAGTTTCCTTTGTGCCTGCAAAGTTCTCTCCCATACATCCTTGATTCTGAATTTGCTTCACATTTTCATATGAAAGGGCTCAGAATTATCAATCTTCAGCCCACTGAAAGGCCCGTCTCTTTTCTTGTCTACGCTCTTTGTCTGTTTCCTCAGGCTTTTCCTGAGGTGGAGTTGAATGGTGGCAAGAGGGCCTGAGCAGTGGGGGAACAGCAGTTTGAGGATTTTGCATCAGTTTAGGTTTTTGTGTAACTTTTTTATTGTTACTGTAAGTTCAGTTGTGATTTGTGTTAATTGTATGTGCACCCAAGGCAATGGATGGACACATTGTTAGTAAAACTAAAGAAATCATATGAAGTATTTAAATATCCTCTCCATACGGAGAGAAATCAGTCTGAGTGTTGTAAAAACCAAATCTTTTAGATTTTATAAGCCAGCACACTTACAATGAACTGAAGAAAAGAATAAAAAGAGAAAACAGTTTATACCCTATTACGTGGTGTTATGTAGCATTAACGTGTAATGTTGCATATAACAAATATAGAATTAATTATGGTGTTTCAGCAGTAGCCTTAATACCCAGTGCCCACCATCAAGTGATTTAGCACATCCCGTCTCTTAGAACCAATGAAGCAAATTAAGTAATTGAAGAAACACTAGCAAAAAAGCAAAGCAAAGCAATAGCTATTAATAGCACAATTTAATAGTCTCATTAAACACATCCCAGCAAAAATTACTCAGTCTAACATTCAGTCCCTATCCAAATCTTCTGACTTCATCCACAGTCTCTCCTGAATATGAATAGTAGCTGCATAACAGATGCATGTGTCTCAAAACAAAAATGGATCAGTATAAATCAGAAGTATGAAACTCAGCTGTGACTCCCTCCTTAATAAAGGTGCGGCAAAATGCTCTGTCCCAGGCATCTGAAAGAATCAGAATTACAACTCTTGCCATGCATCCGACAAAGTCGGTATTCACCCACGAAAGCTCATGCTCCAATACGTTTGTTAGTCTATAAAGTGCCACAGGACTCTGCTGCTTTTACAGATCCAGACTAATACGGCTACCCCTCTGATACTTAACTCTTGCCAGTACATCCTAGCCATCTTCTTTCTCTCTCACTCCCTTTTGCTGTTTCCATGCCCAATATCCATCCCCCGCTCCCCGTCCCATATAAATAGGGCCCTACCAAATTCATGACCAGAACGTGAAATCTGGTCTCCCCCTGTGAAATCTGTTTTTTGGTGTGTTTTTACTGTATACTATAATATTCCCCCCCCCCCCCCCCCCCCCCCCCCCCCCGCGCCCTACAATAACCTTGCAACCCCCTCCCACAACTCCTTTTTGGGTCAGGATTCTTACAATTACAAAACCATGAAATTTCAGATTTAAATATCTGTAATCATTAAATTTACGATTTTTAAAATCCTATGACCATGAAATTGACCAAAATTGAGACGGAATTTGGTAGGGCCCTACATATAAAAGTGTCTTCCTTTAATTTCAAATCCAGCTGAGCTGAGGGTTCAGATTTCCTAAGTGCTACCAGGACAAGAGGTTTTTGACTTAACCCTTTTGGGACATTTAGGCCACAAAATTCAAAAGTGACCCCTAATTTTGGATGCCTCCATTTTTGAGTTGTCAACTTGAGACATCTTGGTCTTGATTTTCAGATGCTGATGACCTCAACTCCAACTGAAGTCAAAGGAAACTGTGGGTGCACAGGACCTCTGAAAAGCAGGGCCATGGTGTTTTATATTGGGTTTCAGAGAACAGGTGTATATCTGGTCTCCAGAAACCACTCCATGCTTCAAAATGACTAGCACATAACCGAGCCCAAAGTACAGTGGGTGCACTTCAACAGTTCATTCCAGTTCTGGAAATATTACACTCATTCCCCATTGTAAGTGTGAAAACAATGATATCTCTAAACCAAGAATGAACTTTGTCAGATTGTTCATCATTTTTCTGAGGAATGTTCCTGTGTCGGCAACTCAGGAGAAAGGAATGTTCAGTTACTGCACCTTGACCCTCTGCCTAGATGTTGTCTGTGGCACTGGAGTTCAGTGTATCACTTTTAATGTTCTCTTTGGTCATCTTGATAGGTTTACAAACACTTTCTTATTTAGCAACAAATAAATATATAAATAAAATAAACAAAAGGGAGAACAGAATAACTACAACAACTTGCAATACCTGCAGTGACAGAAAAATAACTAATCCTTACTGCAAAGAGATTTGTCATTGGCACCCTAGCCATTACTTGATAGACGTTTTTGTCTTTAAGCATTTAAAGAAGCATCATTTACACATTCAGTTTTACAGCACTCTCTTTTCTGTGTGTCCATCAAAACTACCTTTTGGGTGGTGATGTCTTCTGTGAGGAGAACTTGTGAGCTACAAGCTCTGTCAGTGTGGGTACTTCTCGCTTCACTTCCACAAAGACAGAATAGTTTCTTAATATTAACTTTCTCTGACACAAAGCAATTGCACTCCCATCCTTTGGCCCTAAACTACAGCATCTAAAAGCAAAGTCTCTCCACACACTAAATGTCAAGAGAGTTCTAACATTTTATTTGGGAAGAGTCTCTTCTATGTAGGATAGACTCTTTGTTCTTTTTAGATTCTCTAAAAAGATTTTTTTCGCCTGCTTCCAAAGCTTCAGTTGCCAACTAGATGGTTTTGTACATTAAAGCAGCACATTAAGGTAAGGGTTGTCAATTGACTTCACATATCAGAGTTCACTCCAAGAGGTAATTGGCTACATACTGGGCCTTTCATGGGAAGCTTTAATACAAGACCTGTGTAATGCTTCCATCCAAGCTCTCTCTTGTTACTTTACAATGGATCTTTGATCTTTGACCAAGGTGACTTTTGGTAAAAGAGTCCTTCAAGTTGTAGGGCAATGGAGGATTTACCCCTCTAAGATACTCCTTTATAGTCTCTAGAGCCTTCAGGTTGTTACAAGGAATACTATAGAAAATAAAATTAAATAGCAGCAAAGGAATTTATTTTCTTTGCGTTCCTCTGTTTGAGTCCCCTCACTTTTCTTAGCTTGCTGCCCTCTCTGGGAAGATGTTTAGATTATTATTCTACATCTTGTTTTGGAACTATCATCTTTTCTCTCATCATTAAAAGGAGTTTAGTTTTACATGTTTGCGACAGCATAAGGGACCAGACTAAAGATTTTGGCCACCAAGAGATATAGCTTTATGTTTGCTTCAGGATTTGTCTCCTTTTTTGGCAAAACTTAAAGGCCTCAAACTGATAAACAAACCTTGATGTTCACATTTGAAACAAATAATTTTCTGGGTTTAACACTGTCTGTTTTCTTGAAGGACAGTTAACATTCAAGAGGTTGCAATGTCTCATGCAAAAAAAGCAATTTAGCAGAATGTATTTATTTTTTTATTTTATTTATTTATAGATGGTTCACCCTATTAGACTTCTGTGAGAACATATACAAATGAAAACACATTAATTGCATAACAAAATAATGTCCTGTTCCGTGTGTCCTGTGTTCCAAAGTAGTGTCTTGTGTATGAGTTGAACCCCTCTGTCCATGCAGAGCCCCACTGAATGGGAACCCCACAGACACAGTGGTCATATTGCAAGATTGGGGGCTAACAGTTAATGCAAAGACCAACAAATGACCAACTAAAATCCAAATAAAGGACATACCCATCCCCCCAAAAGCCTCCACTACTTCCTCAGGCAGATGCCTCTCCAAAGGCATCGTAACATTCCTTGAAGGTCAGTAAACTTGATCTCTGTTGCATCAACAAGGGGAGCGAGTTCCAGAGTAGAGGGCATTTCAGTGTAAACATCTTACCACCAACCCCCAGACATTTAAATGAACAGGATTTTATCTTGAATATTTCATCTGATCTCTACTGCCATGATCGGACATAAGGGGAAAGGTGGGCTCTTAGATAAATAGGACTCAAAGCATAGGAGTATTTATGTGTCAAAAATCAACATTTTGAATTGTGCTAATTATTACACATTATGTCTTTCTAAAGTAAATTCAATATGTTTGGACAATTTGAAAGTAAATTTTTACATCTCCTTTTCATTTTTAGTATATTAATATGCAAATGATACTTGCCAGTAGCAGACTTTTAATATAAGCTCATATGGCAGAATTTGAAATTAGGTGTATATGACTTAATGTTATGAGAGTGCTACTAAACTACATCTGCTAACTAAATCTATAAATTAGAAAATCTTTTGGCTTAGCACTCACATCAGCCTTAAGGAATTGCCAGTTAAAAGAGATTATATGTATTTTTAACAACTGTTTCTAAAGCTGTTGACAGAAAGTAATGCATGTCTAATATCTTCAGGTACATCTGAAAACAAGATCAAGGTAACATTTTGATCCATTTTCATTTAGATAGTGTTAAATCAAATGTCGGGCATCATAAAATATTGTTTGTGCAAGTTTAATGTTTTTATTAACTTTATCTACTGAGTCATTCCCATACAGGACCATTTACAGGGTTGCTCATACTTTTTTTAATGCAGTTAAGCATATTATCTGTTTCTAAATACAAAAGCTGATCCAGCTTTAAGTAGACAGCAGTATATTTGAGTATGGAACTCACTGACATTTAAAACAAAGAGATTAGATGGTACTTGAGAAAATTATTATCTACATTGTGCAATATAAAACGTGCTATAATGCACAGATGAGCAGGGGATTTTTTAATATTTGCACCAGCTTTTTAGGAATATGTGCACAGAAGACTAAACAAACACCAGAAAGTATTGGTGCTGCTGCCACCTAGATCCAGTGCGGATTGCTCTGTTGTGCGAAGTGAGTCCTATTTTTAAAAAAAAGGCACTGCTACATTGACTGTGTGTATCTGAATAACTTTGAATAACTGATCCTGCTGTCACTGAAGTGAGTGGGGAAACTCACCTTCACTTCAGTTGGGCTCCAAGTGAGAAGCTACATCTCATTGTGAGATACAAATATTTGAGGTTTTTATATGAAGAAACAGTGGGCCAGATCCTAGCCCCTGTTAAGGCTGCGGTGCACTGTTCAGGTGGCACAAAGCAGCTGTAAAGCCCACTGATGTAGCTACTTGAAGACTTACCTTGTAGAGAATCCCCTGATGTGATAGAGCCAGTGGAAGAAGGGCATAGTCGATTTGCTACTGCATTTCAGCTGCGAGATTGGCCTCCTGGGGGCTGTTGCAGCCATTGCAATTCAGAGCAGCTCTGAGTCTGTGCTACGTTGCATCTTGGGACCAGCCTGATGCCCAGTGGCAGGAAGATCAGGAAAAGGGCAAAGGTAAAATATCCTATATAAGTAGCAGATGACATTTCTTCAATTTGATTTGCAATTTTTGTAAATGTGCCATGAAGACCATAGTTATGGAATTTGCTAAAGGGAGGGCTGTGTCCCAGAACTGGGAGACAGAACCAAAAATGTATTGTCAGATGGCTAGTAGGTTATTGAAACATGGATAGCTTTGAAAACACTAGGTCAGCTACCCCATTTTTTTTGCTTTTTTTTATTCTCAACCAGCACACCGTGTCCTTTCAGACACACAAAGCTATGTTGTTCCTTGAATGACTGGTAGAGAAGGGGGAGGGCAGACTTAAAGGACTATATGGACTAATTCTGCCATTGTGTGTTGGATGAAGTGACTGGAAAGTAGTGCACCTGTCATTTACTATATACTGGTGTTTTTATCCCCCCTTGACATTTGTATTTTCCCATTTCTCTCATCATGTGTCTCCGAGCCCACCATGCATTTTGTAATTGATTTTTATTGCTAGGACTCTCATTTCTAATGCTAATTATGAGGCCTGAGAGGATTGAGGTCAGAGATGACTCGATAAGCAGCCTGATTTTCACAAATGCTGAGCATCCAACAGCTTTCACTGACTTCTGTATTAAGAATGCTCTGCTACTATTCAGGGATTGTCTGAATTTAGGAACCCACGGAAAGAGCTTAACAGACAATCTGAATTGAAAATATTGTTCCTTCTGTAAGATTCCACAGTGCTGAGAAAGAGATGGTCTGAATGTCATAGCAGGCCGAATCATTTCAATTAAGCCAAGGTGGATTTGTATGTGCTTTGAATACCCGAGAAGCATTGGTTACATTTCTCATATGGCGGCATTGATTCAAAATGGCCCCATAGCTCTGCTTCTCCTTACACTGGATCTCATTAAGACAAGTTCTAACTCTCCTCTGTTCTTGAAACAAAATCAAGACCTTGGCAATGGAACCCATTGCTCTAAGCCTGACATCTGGACAAAAGTTAATTCACAACACAGAAAACTGAAATTTCTGAAAATAAATTGTTAAGATTTAAACCTAAAAGTTAACCAGATCGTTTAATTGCTTATAAAATGTTCTTTTGAGGTTAGCTTTCTGATGGATTAGGTCAATTCTTATTTAATCTGAACCAGTTTGCTCATCTTTCTAATACCAGTAGACAAAATTCATCCCTGTTCTAAATGTCAGTAGAGTTAGAGCAGGGATGAATTTGGTCTACCAAGCGTATGTTCCTGTCTTGCTCAGTTACTTCATGTGCTTGTTGCAAATACATGGATGGATTTATTTTCAACCAGCTAGCAGTATGTAGAAACTGTCAAACACTTAATTCAAGGGAGTTGTCTTTGCTTTTGTCAGGCCATGACCCAACCTTATCATTGCTAAATCAGACCATGCTTCACACTAAGTACTTGGTACACAGTACTCTTTTGTTTTAATGCTCATGAATCAAATGATCTCTGTTAGAAAACGAAAAAGAAAAAAACCCATTCTCATGTCTAGCCTAAAACTCTAGTGTATGTGCCATTCCACTTTTCACAAATCAAATTTTAAATTATGGATCTCTTAAATGTGTTTTTTTTAAAAACATTCACTGCTTTCGAAGATTGATTAGTCAATAGTATTTCTATTTTTCCCTTTCGGCACTTTGAGCCTACCCTGTGGAGTTTGTTGATAGAACTCTGGTAATATATTGAGCCTTCAATGAAATTTATTATCCTTTTTAGGCGACATATAAATATCTTAAATAAAACTTTGGCATCAACATCAAAGCACTAAAATATGTCTTCTGTTCTCTCCAGCTATTTCATATTTTATGTGTGTTTGATGTTAATGTGAATGTGATATTCAAGATTAATAAATATGTGGTAAAGGGAAAAGTAAATGTCAATAAGCTTCACTGAACACTTTCATTAAATGCTTGTGTTGTGTGAAAAGACATCTTGAAGTTTAGAGATGCTGTAAATCTTCTATGCCACCATTCTGTGGTTCTGTGTGTTGTAAAAAGATTTCTAATACACTATAGAAATTGCCAAAGTAGTAAATTGTTTTGATATTTTAATAAAAAAGCATTAATGTATTAATATTGTTCTTATTGATAAAGGGTTTTCAGCTACCTGCTTTTGGGTGCCTTACACCGAAAATGCTGCATCTGAACATGACAATTTCATATTATGTGAATAGGTTCTTTAAATGTTCTTATTAAAAAAATACATTAATTAAATCTTTTTCTGGATCTTTTTACGATTTGCAAAATATTATATTTGTAATAATAAATGGCCAGCATCTTCTCTGTGTTAAACATCTGTGCATTAAAAATAGTCTGTACTTAAAATATATTTTTATCTACACATTCTGCACAAAGAAAAGATGACACTCACTCCAGGCAAACACTGGCTTCTGCCAAAATAAACCCCAGCACACTTCTCCAGGGTCAGCAAGTCTGCCAGGGAAGGAGTTGGAGCAAGATACCATCTCCCTTCTTACATACTTAGTGTTCTGCACAGTCCAAAGAGTGGGTGGCACTGCCTGAGAAGTTGGCATGACCAGGCTAGCAGGGGAATGCACTGTTTCACACTTTTGGAAAATGTTATAAATAATAATAATAATCCAGTGTTTCCCACTGGCTCCTGTGAGGTCCTCAGCAGAATTCAAAGCTTTCCCCTCAACATAAAGGGAGGGAGGGCATAAAGGGAGAAATACCTTCACAATAATGAATCTCGCTGGGTGCAAGGCACCTTCGTATTGGTCTGCTGTAGCCTGCACCGTCTTTGGTGCAGGCTACAGTTTGAAATCACAAGCAGCTGTTCAGCTTTTCAGTAGGAAGTATCCAGTAATGCAGTTTGCCCCATGAAACAACACAAGTGGCAACTTTCCCCTGCTATAGTTATTCAGCTTTAGCTGTTTAGGTCCCTCTCCTGCAATCCAAGACCCCATTTTCTCAGGGACTTCTAGAATTCTTAGATTACTGATTTTTACTTTATTCTTCATTACCTCCACCTATGCAGGATTAGCTCATTTTTTTCCATTTCAACCTCAGTTGATGCTGGAAGGCTAGAGACCTACATCTCCAAATCAAATATTCTTGTTTCCATCCATTGCATTTTACTAACTCCATTTTCTTTTCCTTACTGGAATAGAATTATGGATTAAGTTTACCTGGTTTTATTTGAGAACTAAAGTCTTCTTGATTTCTTTTTTTTTTTTTTAATGTTTTCTCTAAATCCATATTCCATCTTTATGAAGAAGAGAGTTATATGTATTGGGTATGTATTTGATAATAACAGAATAGAACTCTAAAAATCTCTTTAGACCTTACCATGGCATGTTTACCAAGTTCACCATTACTTTTACTGACACTTAGAAGTCAAAAAAACATGAGAAGTTTGTCCTTGGCTATTAACATTCAAATCCTTTTGAATCAAAGTGGAGCACAGAAAGATGTCTTTGCACAGCCAGGAACACTTGAATGGGCCCCAAAACAGTTCTGCTAACCTCCATTGCTTTATGCATGGATGGGTTGTTATGACTGACTCCTCTTATTAACTGCCAAAGAGAGACAGAGAGAGGAGTCTCTAGAATAAATTCTGAATGAGCAGCAATACAAACATTAGATTTTTATCCCTCTGAATTTTAATGGTTAGAAATATGACACTGTGTTTTAAAATGATATCTTGGTTGATGCTACTTTGCAATATTTATCTCTGCCTCCTGCCCTCTCCTTCCCCGCCCCCTGGTAATAGCCCCATTGAGATTTGGTGGGGGGTTAATATGCCATAGCATCAACATATAGATCTGAGCCACATTTTCAAAAGTGACTAGTGATTAACTCATCACTTTTAGGGTGCCAAACCTGAAATGCATTAATGGGGCCTGTTTTTTCAGAAACTGGGTTCTTAGCACTTTCTGAACATCAGACCCCTTTACGGAGTGTCAGGATGGACCTCCTAACATTTTAAAATAGAGCTTGTTTGATAGAACCTGAACTGTTTGGGTGAAATCCTGGCCCCACTGAAGGGAGTTTTCCCATTGACTTCAATGGCACCAGGATTTAAACTATAATTTTTTGCTTTATGCTTAAATTTTGATCCATAAGTTTCAAAGACCAATAGAAGAGGTTGAAAAATGGCAGCTGCTTAGCCAAAATTCTCAGCCTCTCTGTTCCTGCAAACCAAAATCTGATTTCAGTTTGAGTTTGAACTTCAGAGCATAGGGAATCACTATGTAATTAAAATCACCGAACAAAACAGAACCAGGGAGACTAGGCCAGACAGTATCAGAAGTGTTAGAAGCAAAGTAATATAGCCTGCCTATATTCTCCAATAAAGTAGAACAGTTTCTTATTTATGATGTTTACCTATGATATTATGATAAATTTAAACTAGCCCACTTTCTGATTGAATAGAATGCCCTGAAGCCTGCTATTGGCTAGCTGGTAATCCTCAGCTTTTATTAGCTACTGGGCTTTGTGAGACTCATTAGACATTCACTGAAATGTACATTTTTAGCTTTTAGAAGTAAATTTTTATTCACAGTCTTTTGTTACTAACAGCACGGGAGAATAATTAATCCAGTATATTTGATCTTATTAACGAAGTTCCTGTTGGCATTTTGAGTCAAAGCTAATGAAAAAATAAGTAGTGATAAAGAACAGTAAAATGGTACTCTCTTTGTATGATCAAGATATTTAGCTCAGTATATATTTTTATCTTGCTTTATGTTTATTATACCAGAAATGCATCATTACCTGAACATTCGTGCTAATGTACTTTTTTATTCTATGGGAGAGAGTAGCAATATCAATGCATTGTAAACCAGAATTGATTCCATGAATATAAAAGTAGTAAGGTAAGTAATAGAATAGTGCTCTAGAGCTAAAGAACAAAAGCTTCCTTTCTGTCTGCTATCACGTCATAGGGCCAAATTCTGCTCACACTTACACCTGTTAAATCTTACTGAAGGGAGAAGGTCAAATTTGGCCAACAAAGAACAAGACAAATATAATGAGTCAAAATCATTCCCGATGCTGAAGTCAGTTTATTATCAGAGTTGAATTTGGTACCTTTTCCATGTAGGTGATTGTCTTTCACTCGGGAGATGAAGGAACCCAACTCATCAGTACTTGATTTATGCAGGTTGTTTGCCTGTGTCTACAAAAATCAAATAAAGTAATGGGCAGCACCGCAGCAGTTGTCTCAGCAAGCATTAGACAGCTACATGTTTTGAGGTCAGATTTCAAACACAGGTAACAGGAAATTCCTATTCTGGTTAGGTAGTTGACCAATGTTAAAGCAGAATGTACTATCTACCTTATCAAGAAAGATGCAGGGTGCGTCAGCAAACAGAGGGCAGCCAGAGGTGGGTTTAAGCAGTATCTGCTCAGGATCCGAGTCTTGCTGCTGACACATTTAATGTTCTTCTAAAGGCTGTTGCTCTCATAGTCTCTGCTGTGACTGCCATTGTGCATTCTCAGGTAATAAGGCAACAACAAACTCTGATCTTTGGGTTTTAAAACGGGGGATACTGAGGGAAGGTCTCTGTGAGGTCACATAGTCGCTAAACACTATCAACTTGAGGAGCCACTTGAGAGGGATAGTCCCCTTGAGAAATATCATGTGGCTGATTAATAGAGCTTTAAGTAATAATCTAGGGCTTGAGGTTCTGGAGATATTTGGAGGAATACAGAGTGAAGGAGCACCACAGCTGATTTGAGAAATGACTCTCAGAAGCATTAGAATTAAATGCTGAAGATAATCCTTTGTGTGTGGCAGTAGCACACAGTACATAACAACCAGTATGTCTAATCAAATCTATGAGGAAGGAGAATCAGGATTTTCTGTTTGTACTTGAATAATAAAAGATTTTTGCTAGAAAGAAATGCCTGAACTTTATTGAGTAGGATAGTTTGATGTTGGATCCCCTAGACACAAGCAGGGAGGCAAGCCAGTTTCTTCTGCACAAATAAACAGAGGTATCAATCCAATACCATGCAAAATGTAAATTAGAATACCAAGGTACTAGTTATATATTTTGGGATTTGGAATCTGCTGATAAACTATTAGACAAACTGAATGAATGTGAAATGCCTGATCTCTGTGTGATAGAATCTGATTAAGGCTTACTGGCCTCATACTAGAGTTTTCTATTTGACAGGCTCTGTTAAAATCTATTTGACAGGCTTCATATATAAAATGCACATTGCTATGTTTGTTATTAACATTTGCCTCCCTTGAGGCATTTTGATTATTGTTTAACTGGAAGTTTTTTTAAGGCTAAAACCCTTTCCTGGGTAGCCAGGAGCCCAGGTTGCTGTTGCTAGCACTTAGGGTTGTCAACACTCCCCTCAAAACACTCCTACCTCAGCAGGGCTAATTGGCAGTGTTCCATTTGACAGTGTAGACATATAAACCAACAGGGAGAGTATGAACTATGAAAGAATGTGTTGGGAATTTGAGATTTCTAATTGAATGTGTCTTATCTTATTCTCATGTTTGACTTGAAGCTGCAGAAAGCATTACTCTTTCTGGGTGATACAAGCCTTATTATATATGGATAATAGGTGAAGGAAGCCTTAACTTTATACTGAGACAAAGCCTAGTTACCCCGCTAGCTGCTTCCCTGAACAAATTGTCACACTGATGTTGAAAAAAAGGTGCATTTATGGCCATAATTAAATGGTTCATCTCAGTGAATGGTTCATCTCAGTGAAACATTACCTCTGTTTTCTGTTCCAATACACACCCCACTGTTGTGCCACAGGGTATTTTCCAGTCATTAAAAGACAACTGAATAGATATGTTTTTAGATCGTATCTGTTTTTTTAAATACTTTTTCAATTCAACTGCTTGTCAACCTTGAAATTTATTTGGCTGTCATTGTGGAAAGCATATTGCAGGAGTAGGTGGTTTTACATGTTTCACTTTCATTTGTTAGTGTATTTCTCAGTTTGGATCTGGTAGTTTAGTCAGCTCATAGGTGTACTCTTAGGCAGATTAAAATGCATAGAAAGCTTCCCTTTACTAGAATGTGATTTAAGTTTCATAAGTCACAGTTTGTATGAATATCTTAATTAAATACTCATTCATCTTGTGACTTTGGAGATGAAATCTGAAAGCATGTCAGTCATGTCCTTTCTAAATGTAACTCCAGTAACTGACTTTGCAGATATATTTTCCTCTCACTCTTTAAGTATCATTAATGAAAAGGGTATTGGAGCCATTTTCACACATTTGTATATGAAAAAAGTGGGGATTTTTTTTCCTCACAGTAAGAATGTTTCTGAAATTCTTTACATTCCTTTTTTTCCTCCAGCATGTCAGTGAACTGCAATTATTTTACTCCAAAAAGGCAGTGTCAGCTGTTGGGAAAAAAAGATGATTCCTATTTTTGAGAGCATAAATGAGGCCTACTAATCAAAGTGAAAACCTTTGAAAAGGAGGATGTAAGTAAGGCACTGGATCTGTGGGACAGTAGTAATTTATACCCCATTACTTAGTCAGGGTTGCATTTCTAATTATGCCTTAGAAAAAGATAATGATTATACTGCAGTGATTATTCCTTTCATCACATGGTAAAATAGTGTTGGTACAAAGTTCTTTGTTAAAGAAGCACATGCCTTTTAGAGGAAATGCTTTACATTTTGCAGTGCCTGAAAGAAAAGGAATATGAATAATAGTAGGAAGCCATGTGGTTCCCTACTATGTGGTTTGTGTTCCAGTTAAGTCTATAATTGGACATAACATTCAAAGTCTGTAAAAGAAGGGAATCCTGTGTCGTAATTTGCTGTTGTTGAAATGACCCATTGCTATCTAGAGAGAGGATAACCTTATTATATAAATGTTTATATATGTCCAACTCATTGATCCAAATGCAGCTCAAACTGCTCCAAGATTTATTCAGTTCCTATCACTGGGGTGATCATAGCTGCCAACTGGAAAGCATTACATGTACCCAAATTGAGTGGATGGTTTAAAGAGGAAAAAAAGAGAACATATTTGTTGTGGGAAAACAGTCAGAAAAAGGAGACTTCGTGTGACTTGGCAGCTATCATGGGACTGCACGGAAAGAGACCCAGGAGTCCAGAAACCCACCTCCTTCCTTCATTCAGAGATGTATCATTGAGAACTTCCTAAGCCCATTTTGCTAATACCCATTACTCTTCTCCTGTTGTTGGTTCTTCCCCTGTCTATTCTGATGGCCAGATTCAACCCAAGCATCTGCTGGCTTCTATTGGCAGAAATCAAGGAGAAGATTTCTGATTCCAGGAAATCTGCTGTAGGGGAAGTTACAGCAACATAAAGTGGCTATTGCTTCCCTTCCAAAAAAAGGGGCCTGAAGGAGGCCAGTATAACTTGGATCCACAAAGTGACTTAGATGTTGCAACACTGAGTGTTACAAAGCCGAACTTTTAGGTGCCTTGAAAATCACTGGAATCTACAAACCATAGGTTAGGTGTCTAGGCTCCTTGTACAAGCATGGGAAGACATATGTGCCTGAGAATGGGATCCACAAAAGCCAGTATACTAGGCAGAGAGTTGCTTAATCTAGCCAATGGGAGATACCAGCAAGAGGGGTGTTTCCTAAATCCCATCCCCTCACAAAGTTGGATGCCTAAATCCAGGCTGAAGGGAATCTCTGGTTGCAACCCACAACCAGGAACCTTCTCCTGGAGTTAAGCAGGCATCTAAGCCATTCCCTCAAGAACATCTTAGTCGCCTGCCTAACTCCACACAAAACAGGGGTGGGGGACAAGACTCCCCCTCAGAACCTTTTAGCCAGTGGTTAGGACATTCACCTGGGATGTGGGAAACCCCAGTTCAATTCCCCCTTTGCTTGATGAGGAAAAAGCATTTCAACAGGGATTTCCCACCTCTCAGGTAAGGCATCGTGGCCAGGGGATTGTGCTGTGTCAGTGTATACATTCAGCAGCTTTTCCTATAGAACCTTTGAAGCTAGCCTCAAAGGCCTGAAGGAAGGCATGCAGCACTATCCCCATCTGAGCCCCCCATGTGCAAGAGGTCAGGTAAATAGCTCAGATGCACTTAGCTACCCAGGTCCTGTTTTAAATCCAGTAAATGCTTGTTCCCATTCCATGTAATTTTGCCAGACTCACAATTCATTGTTGTGCCTTGTTGGAGTTTCCATACTTTTTTTCTTTTTGTCGTTGGTTGTGCTCTGCTTTTCTTGTGCTTAGAATGCTTGCATCAAACGTCTTTTCCTGCCATGGCTTACTCCTAGATATTATCTTATATTACCTACAGTTTGTTATAATTTAGCCCAAACGTTACCCCTACTTAAAGGATGAGTGTTGTTTAAAGTATAACATCTTTCTATGAGTTTTCAATGTTTTCAGGCATCCAAATCAAATAAAAAGTTCAAATAAAAAACATAAATATTATTCAAGCTTTTATTCCAAGGATGGCCTGTAGCTACTTCAAAAATATTTATCTCCTATCACATTCCTGACAAAGTTTATTTTAGATAAATGCCTCAAATTCAGGTTGGCATTTCTTGTTCAAGCTGTATCTGGAGCACAAACTCACATTCTTACATAAATATGAAAATTATTTCTTTGATTGGTTTGTATTAGAGTAGCACCTAGAGACCACTATCCATTGCACCAGCAGCTGTGCAAAAACACAATAAGTGGCAGTTCTTGCCTCAGAAATCGCCCGAATCAGGAAAGCATTTAAGCACATACATAAGTGTATCCATATTCAGGAAAGCACTTAAGCAAATGCTTAAAGTTAAGCACATGCTTAAATGCTTTCCTTAGGAATCACGATTTCAAGATTTGAGGCTTATGGCCTGAATCCTGCAAAGACTTACACCCATTCTTAACTTTATTCACAGGATCTGGGACTATCGGTGTAAAAGATATACATGTTTGTTAGTGAGGCATATCATACCATATTTATCGTACTCTTTGATGTTATGAAAATAAAAATCTGTAATTAATAATTGCATAAGTGTTACAAAAGAATTGATCATTTGTACTGATTCATTTTTTGATGAGTGAAGATTTAAAATTACACCATTTGGGGGGCTGTGTGCTGAGCCCAGCGGCCTGCTAGGCTAGGCTGAGAGCTTGGTAACAAGGTGGAAACCTAATGGTATTCTTTGATGCTTAACCCCTTAAAAATCCCTTGCGAAGGGGTGGCGACTAACTCCGGGAGAAAAGGGGTTTAAAAAGCCAGTTCCTAGGCAACCAGAAGCGCCAAAAAGAGGAGAGTTGTGTGAGAGAGTTTAGAGAGGGGATGTGAGAGGCAGATATACCTCACAAACATACACTGAAATTAGGTCAGTGGTGTCCCCCTTCCAAAATAAATATATAAAACCATGCAAGAGTAAAAGTAATGCAGGCAGAAGTCCAGTAGCAGAGTGGGGGATAGCCAGTTTATTGAACTACCGCAGCATGTACAATTACTATAGGCAGGTGGTATATGTTTGCATGCAGTGCAAGCAGCTCTTGGCCCTCAGAGAAACAGTATGGGCATTTGCGGCCAGAGTGGCTGAACTGGAGGAGCTAGGGGAGACAGAGAGGTACATAGGTGAGACTTTCAGGGACACAGCGGAGCAGTCCCATCCCCAGCATAACAGCCTTTGTGCTATTAGGAAGGATGAAAGTCTCAGTGAAGAAGAACATCAGCCTGTTGCATAGGGAAACAATCCCATCGTTGGGACCCTCCTTCCTAATGATGTCATGGTATCCTCTCGCACTGAGGATTCTCCTCTGAGGGAGGAAACCAGTTACTAGGAAGAGTCAGATAATTATAATGGGGGATTTGATTATTAGAAACATTGATTGTTGGATTTGTGATGACTGGGAGAACTACATGGTAAAATGCCTGCTGGGTGCGAAGGTTGTGGATCTCATGAGACATCTAGACAGACTTATGTGCAGTGCTGGAGAGGAGCCGGTGGTTGTGGTACAGGTAGGTACCAGTGATGTAGGGAAAGGTAGGAGAGAGGACCTGGAGGCCAACTTTAGGCTGCTAGGTAAAAGATTAAAGGCCAAGACCTTCGTGGTAGCATTCTCTGAAATTCTTCCAGTTCTATGCTCAGGGCCATTTAGACAGGTGGAACTGCAGGATCTCAATGTGTGGATGTGATGATGGTATGGGGGGGGGTTAGGTGTATTAGGAACTGGGGAATCTTTTGGGAAAGGAGGAGCCTATACACGAAGGATGGGCTTCCCCTAAACCAAAACAGAAACAGATTGCTGGCATGGAAAATTAAAAAGGTTGTAGAGGATTTTTTAAACTAAGGTCTAGGGTAAAGCCAACAGGTGCAGAGGAGCACATAGTTCGGGCGGAGACTCCCTGATGGATGAATTTATTAAAGGAGGAATTCTAGATCCTAGTAAAGAGGATAGGAAAGAAGTTGGTAAAGTACAGGTAGGAGTTAGTGTGGAACAGTCACATGTAAGAGAGCCCCATTTAATTATAACACATGAAGGCAAGCAACTGAATATTGACAAAATACACAAGTGCTTATCTACAAATGCTAAAAGTCTAAATACCAAGATGGGTGAACTAGAGCAGTGCTTCTCAAAGTCGGGCCACTGCTTGTTCAGGGAAAGCCCCTGGTGATCCGGGCCGGTTTGTTTACCTGCCGCATCTGCAGGTTTGGCCGTTCATGGCTCCCACTGGCCGCGATTCGCTGCTCCAGGCCAATGGGGGCTGCGGGAAGCGGCACGGGCCGAGGGATGGGCTAGCCGCCCTTCCCACAGCCCCCATTGGTCTGGAGCGGCGAACCGCAGCCAGTGGGAGCCGCGATCGGCCGAACCTGCAGATGCGGCAGGTAAACAAACCGGCCCGGATCACCAGGGGCTTTCCCTGGACAAGCGGCGGACCGGCTTTGAGAAGCACTGAACTAGAGTGCCTGGTATTAAATGAGGATATTGATATAATAGGCATTGCAGAAACTTGGTGGAATGAGGATAATAAATGGGACACAGTAATTCCAGGGTACAAAATATATAAGAATGACAGAGTAGGTTGTGCTGGAAGGGGAATAGCACTATATGTGAAAGAAAACAGAGTCAAATATAGTAAAAATCTTATATGTATCAAACTGTACCATAGAATCTCTATGAATAGAAATTCCATGCTTGAACAATAAGAGTATAGCAGTAGGAATATACCTCCAACCACCTGACCAGGATGCTGGTGATGATGATAGTGAAATGCTCAGGGAGACAGAGAAGTTACAAAGGTAAAAAACACAATAATGACAGTGGATTTCAATTATCCTCATATTGACTGGGTATATGTCGCCTCAGGAAGGGATTCAGGGATAAAATTTTTAGACACCATTAATAACTGCTTCTTGGAGCAGCTAGTACTGGAACGCACATAGTGAGAGGCAATCCTTGATTTAGTCCTAAGTGGAGCACAGGATCTGGTCCAGAAGGTGAATATAACTGAACCATTCAGTAATAGCAACCATAATGTAATTAAATTTAACATCCCTGTAGGGGGGAAAGTGCCAAAGAAAACCACTGCAGAAGCACTTAATTTCAAAAGGGGGAACTACACAACATTGAGGAAACTAGTTAAATGAAAATTAAAAGGAACAGTCACAAGGGTAAATACATACAAACTGCATGGAGACTATTTAAAAACACTATTCTGGAGGCTCATAGTAAAAGTATACCCCAAATAATAATAATAAAAAAACAACAGTAATAGGACCAAAAATAATGCAACAACAGCTAAACAACAGAGTTAGAGTGGCAAAAAGACATCCTTTAAAAATTGGAAGTCAAATCGTAGTGAGAATAATAGAAAGGACTATAAATTGTGAGGAGTCAAATGTAAAATTATACTAAGCAGGCCAAGAAAGAATTGAAGAGCAAGTAGTTAAAGACGCAAAGACTAACAGCAAAAATTTTTCAAGTACATCAGAAGTAGGAAGCCTGCAAAACAATCAGCACCCAAGGAAGAGAAGGCTATTGTGGAGAAGCTAAATGAATTCTTTGCATCCGTCTTCAATCAGAGACTATGGGGGTAATCCCCAAATTCGAGCCATTCTTTTTAGATGATAAATCTGAAGAATTGTGCCAGATTGAGGTGCCAATAGAGGAGATTTTGCAACCAATTGATAAATACACAGAAATAAGTCACCAGGATCAGATAGTACTCACCCAAGAGTTCTGAATGAATTCTAATATAAAATTGCAACTATTAATTGTGGTATGTAACGTATCGCTTAAATCACCCTCTGTACTAGATGACTGGAGGGTAGCTAATTTAACACCTATTTCTGACAAAGGCTCCAAAGATGATCCTAGCAATTACAGGCCAGTCAGCCTAACTTCAGTACCAGGCAAATTGGTTGAAACTATAGTAAAGAACAGAATTATCAGACACATAGATAAAATGATATATTGGGGAAGAGTCAACGCAGCTTTTGTAAAGGAAAATCATGCCTTACCAATCTATTAGAGTTCTTTGTGGAAGTCAACAAGCATGTGGACAAGAGTGAACCCATTAATATAGTGTACATGGACCTGTGCTTTTCAACATATTCATAAATGATCTGGAAAAGAGGGTAAACAGTGAGGAGGCAAAATCTGCAGATGATACAAAATTACTCAAGATAGTTAAGTCCAAAGTTGACTGTAAAGACTTACAAAGGGTTCTCATTAAACTAGATGAATAAGCAACAAAATGGCAAATACAATTCAATGTTGATAAGTGCAAAGTAATTAAAAAGTAAATAAATGCACATTTGAAAAAATAATTCCAACTATACATACCAAATGATGGGGTCTAAATTAGCTGTTACGACTCAAGAAAGAGATTTTGGCATCATTGGGATAGTTCTCTGAAAACATCCGCTCAATGTGCAGCAGCAGTCAAAACAGCTAACAGAACAGTAGAAATCATTAGGAAAGGGGTAGATAATATAACACAAAATATCATATTGCCACTATACAAATCCATTGTATGACCATACCTTGAATACTGCCTGCAGTGCTGGGCACCCCATCTCAAAAAAGATATATTAGAAATGGAAAAGGTGCAGAGAAGGGCAATGAAAATGATTAGGGGCATGGAACAGCTTCCATGCAAGGAAAGATTTAAAAGAATGGGACTGTTCAGCTTAGGGGGGATATCATAGAGGTCTACAAAATCATAAATGGTATGAAGAAAGTGAACAGCAAAGTTTTATTTGCCCATTAACATGACACAAGAACTAGTGGTCCCCATAAAATTAATAGTCACCAGGGTTTAACAAACAAAAAGAAGTACCTCTTCACACAATGTGGACAACTGTGGAACATATGGCCCTGGGATATTGTAAAAGCTAAAAGTATAACTGGTTCCAAAAATAATTAGATAGTTCATGGAGAATGGTTCCATCAATGGCTATTGGCCCAGATGGTCAAGGACATAACCCCATGCGTCGGGTGTCCCTAAACCTCCAACTGCCAGAAGCATCTGGCTCCTGCCACTGTCAGAGACAGGATGCTGGGCTAATGGACCATTGGTCTGACCCAATAAGGGTATTCTCATGTTCTTATAACAGCTACAAAGGCTTGTTTTAGCATGAATTGACCAACACAGCACTTTGAAATTTTTATGTTATTATCCTTTGAGTTAGGTCATCATATGACAAAGTGCATTCCTTTCAGTGAAGATTTAATTACTTTATATTAATCTCGTGGTGGCTTTAGTATGCTGGAGAACTTCACTATATATTTATATTTTTATGTGATCATACATTTGCATTTAATAGCTTTTCGGAGCCAAGTTGGTGGCTATCCTAATTAATAATAATGATATAGTTGCATGTTTTATAGCAAATTAACTAACCAAAAAACAAGACTGAATGACAATAACATAAAAGTTATGGTTTGTGCTTCATTCCACATCCTATTTACAGGGAAGAAATTGTAGATTACAACATACAGAACATTAAATAATCTATTCATAAATCAAGGTTCCTCTTCATTTCCAACTTTATAGCAGACCAAAGCAAACCAAAAAACATGCCATGAACTAGTCCGTTGTTTTTTTTACTATCACTTATGCAAGTGTTCTATTTTTAAGAAATGTATAAACATAAATATTAATTTTGTTCACTTTCATCTAAGGATCTCAAAGCACCATACAAACATTGCATTAGATTCACAACAGTCCAGTGAGATAGATATGTATTACATGCACTGTACAAAAAGCTCTGTTGAGGCCCAGAGAACTTAGATGTCTTTACCCAGAGCAGACAGTGGAGGGAAGTCAGTGGCAGGAGTCCTGCCAGCCAGCTCCATTCCCCAAACCACTAGATCACACTCTCTTTCATGCAGCTACCTATGACCAAATCTGAAGCTCTTTTGGTGATAGAATATTCAAAATGTGTACACCTGACAATGAGCAACCAGGTGTACAAGGTGATTTGTAGGGTCCTTCAAAATGACTTAGAGAGGCCATTATTTTCTAAAGATCATATAAAAGTGCCCATCCAGCATCACACAATGAAACCAATACATGGCAAACACAGGTGGAAGGTGCAACAGCTCTAAGGGCCTAGAATTTAAATAGATTTTTCTAAGAAATGTAATGTATGCAATAGCCATTCTGCTTATTATTATTTATTTCTGGTTGTGCAACACTAGAAGACAAACATGTACAATATAACTAAAAATTAGATATGGCAAAAAGTAATGAAATAGAGCATAGATGACTTAATTTCTGCCAAATCAGTGCTAAAATTCTTCAGGGGTTTTGGGCTAATCAGGAGTGAGCTTTCCTGATACTCCATGGACAGGCAAATCCATCTGTAAAAATACTATAGCTACTCCAGTTTGGACCTTGGAAAGATACATAAAACTAGGAAACAGAATTAGACCATTTTGGTTTTCAGTAAGGTGACTTAAGAAGTCAGAGATACAGCAGCTGCCATACTGTATCTGTAATAAAAAAAAATGCATCAGTCATAACCCTTCTTGTAATAGCTTATTGAATACAAAACCAACATAGTTATTGTTTCAATGAGAACTGGTCAGCATAGTTCTAAACTTTCTGCTATACAGCTGCCACTATGAGCCCTATATGACATAATTCTATTCTGTCTGTTCTGCGAATTATATATTAACTCACATAGATAACTGGCTCCATCTCCCCATAATGAATGCTGGACTACAGCCCTCATTTCCTTTCTAAAAATGAAATGAAGATGCGATTTCACATATGATTTTAGTGCCTTCCCAATACTGTGCATGCTATTAGTCAACCTCAGTACACTGTATCAGCACAGAATCCTAGAGAGTAGGGCAGGGAAAGAGCACTTAGTTTATCCAGTCCAATCCCCTATATTTTGCACGACAATCACATAGGGCTACACTGTGCCATTTAGGCACAGCCCTCTTTGTGGATGGTTTGAACCTGCACCATCCCCTGGGGAACACAAGATGCACTCTGGACTAGAGCTTCTCTGTGTGCAGTGGTAGTGTGCTCATTGCTGCAGTATACGCCCCCTGTGTCGCTGGCCACTCCCCTGGCTGGTTCATGGGATGGAGGCAGAACCATGGCTCTAACCACACTTCCATGTGCCCACTGAATTGTTAAGGAGACGTCCCTGTAGTCCTCTGAGCAAAGGGACTGCAATTCTGTTCATGCCTTATGCAAGCAGCAAGAGTGTGAGTAGCAAGGAGGTTCCTTACTCCCTCCCCCCAGGCATACACCCTTGTAAGAGTATCTAACCCTAAGGACCATATCTTTTCTTGTTGTATCAAGGAGATGCAGGAGAAAAAAGTTGGGTCACAAAAGATTTATGAAAACTAGGAATTTGCATGAGAAATGCTGCATTCCTACTTCCACATGGACTCAGCTGTGACGTTCAAGTGCCAAGAGATGGGCCATGAATTTGACAGTTGAGGTGAAATCATGGCCTCATTTAAATCAGTCACAAAACCCCTACTGACATCAGTGGGGATAGCCTCACACCCCGATCAAAGGAAACATAGCTGGCCATTTGCCCTATTGCCATTGACTCTCAGCCGACAGCTGTGCTCTGGGTCACAGTGGGACAGTTAATATTGCTCCAGGCAGCATTAACTAATCCCTCATTTATCACATGGCTCTTAGTCTCTGGGGGATGCCACTTCAGCTATGTTTATGCTACATGCTAGGGGTGTGATTCTCCTGCTTATGTACACATACTCACACTAGCTCTCATTGAGCTAGCCCAGTGTTTCTCAATTGGGGTGGGAGGCACAGGACAGGTTTATGGGGGTCACTAGGTCAGGTTGTCAGCACTCGTGCAGTGGGACTCTGGCGGCATCAGCCCCCTACTTTTTCAAGTCTCAGTAGGGAAGTCACAATTTTTTTAAGTCCAAAGGGGGTGGCCAGCACAAAAAGTTTGAGAAACACTAAGCTAGCCTGAGTATACATAGCAGTGTAGCTGTAGTAGGATGTATTCCTGATGGTTTCATCACATGACATAATCTTTAATTAAAGATTAATCTTTAATTCCTGGAGACTTCGGGACAATCCTGGAGGGTTAGCAACCCTTGGAGAATCACATCCCTAGCTTGAGGTGCAGACATAACCTTAGAGCAGCTGTTCCCAAACTCCTCCTCTGGTTCTTGACCAGTTTTGTTCCCCCTGTGGCCTACGGATGAGCCACAGAATTTGTGTGGAGGAGGGAAAATATCTTCTGTACCAATCTTTTTCCCTCCAACTTCCCAGCTCTCTGTGGTTTTTGCAACCCCACTTCATTTGCAGCATTTTTTCTTCTACACATAATGCGTGCACATATTGCCACTAATGTCTTACACAATAACAATATTAAATATCTGCAGTGATGGTGCTTCATCCAGTACCCTGGATATGGGATCCACTGGCCAGTTGTTCATAGTGTAGGGTTTTCCTTCCTTAGCAATCAGGCCATAGCCCTTTGTACTGGTGCAATATATAGTGTGTTTAAACACTATCGTTGGAATTTTCAAAGGAGCCTAAAGGAGATAGGTGCCCAGCTTACATTGGGAATTGGGTGCTTAACTCCCTAATTAGGCTCCTTTGAAATTCCCAGTCTCAGTGATGAATGTTCATTGTTAACTCCATTTACATACTATCTTTTTGTATGTAGTTTATAGATGCTAGTGCACTGGTTCTCAAACTTTTTGTATTGGTGACCCCTTTTAAACACCAAACCCTCTGAGTGCAACCCCCCTTAGAAATTAGAAACACATTTTTTATATTTAACGCTATGATAAATACTAAATTTAAACCCTGTTGCTTAAAATGAATTTACCTTTTCTCACTGGTTTTAAATTAAGACTAAACCACATTTTTATCAAATTAAATATAAGCGGAAAAGTTATTTTTAAGTAGAATTTTATTTTTATACGTGACAGCAATTATTGACCTGAAGCAGCCAAAAATCAGTGAGATGGATGATGCTGTTTATTTGACACAAGAAGTTTTATTCTTGGTGTTGTTTTAGAAAGGGCGCATCTGATGTCATCCTTCACATCAAGCCGGTTTCGAGATTTCGTCTTTATTGTGAGAAGACTGGAGAATCCACCCTCGCATTTGTAGGTAGTGGGAAATGGCAGAAGGACTCTCAGGGCCATTTCAGACACCAGTGGGTATTCACTTGCAACTGAGCACCAGAACTGGTTTGGAGGCAGCTGTGTGAATTTTGCTTTCACTTCATCATCATTGATCATGTCGACAAATTGTTCCTGTGCATGAATATCCTCAGTAGGTAACTGTTCAGCTGTTACACTGAAAGGGTTCTTCACCAGGGAATGAAATGCTTCTGGTTAGCAGTGGGAAGTAGTGTGAGAACTCTTCATGAAGGGCTCTCAAATGTTCACTGATAGCTGACTTGAGAGCACTATCAATGTTAACTTCCTCCTCCTCACTGAATGAGGAAAGTGTCGGAAACATGCCATAACTGTCTGTGTCCAACTTCCTGCACCACAGATCCAACTTCATCTGGAAGGCTCTGAGCTTATTAGTCAGGTCTATTAATGTTGAACATTTTCCTTGAAGTGACAGATTGAGATCATTAAGGCTATCAAAGATGTCAACTAGATATGCCAAGCAGAGAAGCCATTTCTTGTCACTGAACTTTTTGTTCAGCTCTTGTTTCTCTTTTCACAGGAAAAACTCTGCCATCTCTTCACAAAGTATAAAAACATATTTTAATCCGCGTCCCCTAGAAAGCCATTGAACTTGAGTGTGGAAAAGCATATTCATATTCACCACCCATTTCATTGCATTGCTCTCAAAAGAGATGACTATTCAGAGCATGAGCTTCAATGTAGTTCACTGCTCGTATAACAACATCCACCACAGCATTAAGGCATATTGGCAATGTCTTTGCAGCTAGGGCTTGACGATGGATTCCACAATGAGTGACAATCACATTAGGTGAGACACACTTTACCTTCTGCTGAAAGCCAGACCATGCACCCATCATTGCTGGAGCACCGTCAGTACATATACCACAAAGGTTTTTCCACTCAGTGCCATTGCTTTTGAAAAAGGCATTCACCTTATTGAAAATGTCCTGTGCTGTTATGATTGTTTTAAGTTGTTCACAGAATAAGAAGTCATCCTTAACATCCCCAGCATTAACATACCATACGAATGCTATTAATTGTGCACAGGGAGTAATATCAGTAGTTTCATCAAGTTGCAGGCTGAACATACTGAAAGCAGAATGTTTAATTTCGTGCACAACTTGTTTTTTGATATCTTCAGACATCCCACATATTCTGTGTTTCACAGTATTATTAGACATGGAGAGCATATTCAGTTTTTTGGCAGTATCGTTGCCAACCAATATCTTTGTATGCTGGCATAATAAGCTTCTCGCCTACTGTATGCGGCATTTTGGTACGGGCAATTCGTAGTAACACAACATAAGAGACCTCCACAGCTGAGGACGTTTGCTGTTGGAAACTTCCATCAGCATCAAGCCTGGCCTTCTTTGCTGCTTCTTCTCTGTGTTTGAAAAAATCCACCTTTTGATTTTTATGCTCAGAATGTCGTTTCAAGATGTTGCTGCAGTTTGCAATGGTTTCATTGATTCAGCAGACAAAACTTCACAGCAAATGACGCATTGCGGTTTTTCAATACCAGAGGTGATGATACTGGTAAAACTGAGTTTAATGTAAGACTCAATATACTTTCATTTTGTAGTGGTTTTAGCAATACAGGTGGCCATTATTTTCAAGAGAAAGTTTGCGCTTGTGTGTCTGACTGTTAATTAATAAAGTACTTGTTCAGCTGCTAAAGAATCAAGCCCTCTAATGTTGTCTGATGTTACCAGCATAGGAAAAATGGTGCCCTGGGCAAACTTCTATTTGGCACCCTTCCTTTGGAGGCAGAGCAGGGCTGGAGGTGGCGTGGAGTTGGGGTGGAGTTGGGCTGGAGGAGCTTGGGGCTCTGAGGTCCGCACATGGTGGTGATGGGGGCTCACAACCAAGCGCCTGGCCAGACTCACAGCAGGTGGCGGGGCTCGGGGCTGACAACCCTGTGTGTGGCAGGGCTCGGGGTTAACAACTTTGTGTCTGGTGGAGCTCCCAGCTGATAACCCCTGGCATGGCCGGGCTCTGCCTGACAACCCCAGTACAGGGTTTGGGGCTCACAGCATCCTGGATCCCCCAGCTCAGGGCTCACAGCCCCACTCCTGGTTGGGGTCGGGGATCACAACACTGTGCCTGGCTGGGGTTGGGGCTCACAGCCCCGCATGGGGGTCGGGGTCAGGGGTCACAGCCCCGCAGCCCTATGGGGGGTGGAGTCGGGGCTTGCAGTCCCACACCTAACCGGAGCTCGCAGTCCCACTCCTGGCCAGGGTTGGGGTCGGGGCTTGCAGCCCCACACGTGGGTTGGGGTCGGGACTCGCAGCCCCATGCCAGTGTCGGGATTGGGGCTCATGGTTGCAGCCCAGCGCAGGGGTCAAGACTCGTGCCTTGCAGCCCTGCTCCTGGCCAGGGTTGGGGTCGGGGCTTGCAGCCCTGTAGCTCCACATGGGGGTTGGGGCTCACAACCCCACACAGGAGTCGGGGTCAGGCTCACAGCCACACATCGCTGTTGGGGTCGGGGCTCGCAACCCCCCACATAACCGGGTCACGACCCCAATTTCAGAACCAATGTGCTAGTGTAACATAACAGGTCAAATGATGGCACTAAAGTAACCTGATCAACAATGCCAGCAAGCAGCATTTGAAAAGAAGCACCAGGAAGAAAGCTCTGCTTCAGATACAATAACTTTTCAGTATGTTTGTATTTATGATCAATTATTTATATTACAGTCACACCTAGAGCTAGATTCACAAGGAGGTCTTAGCCACCTAATTGCCACTTTAGGTGTTAAGTCCAACATGTAGGTGCCACAGGCATTCACAAAACCACTGCTCAGCTGCCACCTAACCCTGTAGGTACTGTAAGTCCCCAGAGCCTCAGGGATTGTTTACACTACTGCACGGGGTTGATCTAAGGTACGCAACTTCAGCTACGTAAAGCTACTTCAGCTGCTGCTCTCCCATTGACTCCGCTTGCACTTCTCGTTCTGGTGGAGTACCTGAGTCGATGGGAGAGCACTCAGCGGTCGATTTATCATGTCTATACTAGATGCGATAAATCAACCCCCGCTGGATTGATTGCTGCCTGCTGATCCAGCGCGTAGTGTAGACAAGCCCTGAGTTTCCACTAGTAAAGTCCCCCTGCCACCTAAGAAAGGGTTGATCTGACTTAGGCTCTAACTCCCTTTGATGGGCAAGGAGGCCACACCCCTTTTCTCAGCATTTCCTGTTGGTAGTTTAGACAGCTCCCTGCTCATCTTGCTGGCTTCTGCTAATCCCTTTTTAAGATACCTAACTCTTCCCATGCACTATATAGGAAGCCTGGGCAACTAACTTGAGATTGTGAATTCCACTACTAAAGGCCCTTTGTGCTAGATGCTGTACGTACACATACTAGACAGTTCCTGCCCTCAGGAGCTTACAGTCTAAGTAGTCAGAAAGGCTATATGTGTTTATAATTTAGACAATAACTACTCAAAACCCTATGTTGGTTGTTGCTTTTACTCTTGTTACATAGAGAAATAAACTGTGATTATTTCACCTCTGAAATTCTTATAGGTGTCTTCTTGGGTTTGCAAAGATACTGGCCCAACGTGTTCTTAGAAACTCTGCTTTGCTTTCTATATCAATGCAAAATCCTGCTTTACTTGATATATCTGTGCAATTTTCTCTATTTAAAATTTATGTGACTCCTCATTATCTAATTTTATTATTATAGAATTATTTGCCAGGGTAGCACTAAGAGAAACAGAACAGGTTTAAGTCATAAAGCTTGTTTCATAGTGTTTTTCACAGTTTTGGTTCCTTTAGGGCATGAGGAAAAGGAGTTGCATATGAAGCAGAATGAGTTAACAAAATCCCAGGGAATTCAGAGTTTTTATGGGAGACCTTTACAATTCCAAAAAAAAAAAAAAAATACTACAGTTATATCATTTCCATTGCTATTTATATTCAGTGCTTAACAGATTGTGTCCTGGTGGGTCTTTACATGATTTATTTCTCCAAAAATCTTGCAAAGTCAAGAGAAAGTCTAGCTGTATGCTGATCTTTAGTTTTAATAAATTCTGTGGCCAGAAAGTTCAAAGGAATGACACAACCCTAAAATACAAATGGGTCCCATAGTGTTAGGCACTGTACAGCTGCATATGGGAAAGGAACAGTGGGTGGGTGGGCTTGTGTTTAAGGTACTGGCTAAGGACCAGGAGATCTGGGTTCAATTCCCAGGTCTGCTACAGAAATCTTGAGTGATCTTAGGCAAATCATTCAATATCTCTCTACCTCACACCCTTATCTGCAAGATGGGGATAACAATACTTCTCTACCTCAGAGGGGTGTTATGAGGATGAATTCATGAATCTGTATGGTGCTCAGATACTATAGTGATGATGGCCATAAAAGCAGAGTCCTTGCTCATAATAGTTCTTGATCCTGAAAAAACTCATGCACTATGACTATTGACATCAATGGGACTACTAACACCATGCAAAACTGAGCATGTGTGTAAGACTTTGTCAATTCAGGGCCTAAGAACACACCTTATATATGCAGAGCAGTGTGGAGGGACACAATCAAATATATACGTATATTATATAGTATGAACTATCTCCATCTGCCTCTCAACCCTAACCATCCTAACAGATGTGATGGGAGAAGCAAGTCTTAAGGAGGGGTTTGAAAGCAAATGGGGTTATGACCTTACAGTTCAATTCAGGGAGGGCATGCCATGCATGCTGGGGAGCTTGGGAGAATGCATGTAAATCTATGAGAAACTGACAAACAAGGCTGGTGTCATTGATGAAGAGGAGGCAGTAAGGGGACATGATAAGAGACAATTAGGCCAATTAGGGATGAGCAGGGGTGAGGACAAGAAGTTTGAACTTGGTTCAAATGAAAAAAAAGTATTACAAAAGGCTGCAGCCTAGTTTATGAAAGATACGTGATGACTCCAAAAACTCTTTCCTTGCAAATCAGTGCTGTGTACAATTCATAACTTTTGTTTTGTACAGAATTTTTCATCATTTTACTCAATTTCTCATTCCCAATTTTGCTTTAATTACAAAATTGCTTCACTGCAATAGCTGTGGATTTTATCTGCTTACCATGCAAAAGCCATATTCACTTGAAAATGGACTTATCTTGGCTTTGAGATAACTTATTTTTGCTTGAAAACTGTCCCATTGTTCACTGGATAATAATGGGAGGGTTTTTGGCTTGAAAAATTTGTATACCTCAGTGAAATTTCTTTCAAATGTGGGCCCATTTTCAAGTTTGTAATGATGTGAAAAACCTAGAATTTCAAGTAGTTTTGCACATGGCTGCAAATGCTTCACACATACATATTCTAATGCAATGAAGTCCTCTTCATTATATACCTGATAAGGAAATGAAACAACATACGTTCTTGGCACTGAAGAAAAATACATAGGTTAGCGTGTAATTCAGCACCTATATACTAATAACTGCTAAAGGAATACACCTATTTAAAAATTCCATTGACCAAAGGATTAATTTGCATCACTAGGTTGACCTGTTTGCTACCTGCCGGTTAAAAGAATATCCTTTTGCTGAAAAAAAATCATAATACAAAAAAGCACTCTTAGATGAATACCTGGTAGAGCAATAAACGTGTTCAGAATCTATTCTCAGTGTATCAAGGTTATCCATTTAACTGCTGTCTCCTTTACTATCTAGGAGCATGCATTTTCAAACCTAGAAGATTTCACACATGAATGGTAGTAACACATTCTGTAATTATCTTTCATCTTATGTCTTTGTCACATTGTAATACAGCAGTTTTTCAACATAAAAAAACCTGGGGATTAAAAACCTTGAAATACATTTTACACATTTCTAGAATTCATACATGTATACGTGGAGAGCAAAAGTGTCAATACCTTACAAAGTATTTGTGTTGAAAATATCATAAAAAGCCAAATAACTATAATTTTAAGATTATTTTGACTATTTTCAGACTATTTTAAAGAACTTTTCAAGACAAATAAATAGGATTCAGTGGTTTAGTGTGTAAGATAAAGCCTTACATTTCCAAAAATTGGTTCAGGTCTACCAGGGTTTTAAATGAAATGACTGTAATTGTCTTAGTTAATTTTTGAGTGGTTAGCGATAGACAGAATTTGATACCATATAACTTCAATAATAACAGATAAGCAGATAATCTTTTGTAAAAGATATCTTCAACATGCCATTAGAAACTGAATAGGTATAGCAAATCAATAAAACTACAGCGCCAATTTCATTCACATTAAAATGATGGTGCTTTAGAAATAGATGATGATATGGGTACCACATCATTTCATTTTATTTTCCATATATAGTCATTTCTCTGTTAGCTAGAATCTGTTGTGAAGCATAATCACTTTCTTGTAGAAATACTTTATGGCAGCTCAGAGTTTCAAACCATATGTTCAAATGGAAGATCTTTAACTTTTACTGCTCATTCTTTACAGACGATGTACAAACACATTAGTAAACCTATTCTTGTGAGGACATAGAGTCATTGCAAAATATAATAGCGAGAGGTGCGAAAGGAGGTGGAATTTCCAATTGGATATTGGATTATTTTTTAGTGAAAGTTTACAGTTTATCATTTTTTTCTATTTCCCACTTTTCAGAACTTCATCTTTCAGAACTTAAGATGCATTCAAAATTTTAATATATCTTTATCATATTGGCCTGATTCTGATCTCATGTGCAATGGCTTTATCCTGCTTTATCTATTAACTGAAACAGAATTGTTCCAGACTTAAACCTGGTCGACACTAAAATATTAGGTCAGTGTAACCGCATCGGTCAGGGGGAAGTAAAAAAATCCATATCCCTGAGCAGCATAGTAACTACTGCCTCTCAGGGAGCTGGATTACCTAAGCCGATGCAAGAATCCCTCCAGTGTCTACACGGAAGTGCTACACCGGCACAGCTACAGCAGCGCAGTTATGCTGCTGTAGCATTTTAAGTAGAGACAAGCCCGTACAATAGTATAACAAAGAAGAGAATCGGGCCCTATGACCCCAATCAGGCAAAGACTTATAAACATGCTTTACTTTATAATTGATTTCAGTGGGAGCAGGGGCAGGCCAGGAATGAGCAAATTTTGTCATCTACTTTCATATAAATGAAGGTGAAATGTCAAAGTTCCATATTATCTCACATACATAAAGCCAGGAGCAAAAGAGCATATCATAAAATGCTTTTTTATATCTGGAGCATTTTCAAGTGAAAGAAAATGAAACTCTAGCATTCAAAGTATCTTCTGAGTTCTTCCATCATTGAACATTTTCTTCTTTCTTAGATTTGCTAATGCAGGCTGTCTGCCTTATGTTATCCAGCCCACCAATAGGCCAGAGGTTTGATTTACAGAGCTTCAGAGTACCCTGCTTCTGAAGTTATTGCAGTTACGGTACAATGCTCTTCTAGCTTGCCAGTAACATTTTCTTTTCCAATAAAAGAGAATGTAATACAGAAACAGAAGATAAAAAGACTAACAGAGCAGCATTTTGGGTAGTATCCACTCAGGTTGCTTCCTCTGGAAACAAAGGAAGAAATAATGGCTTTGGCTAGGAAAGATCTACAAGCAGTGGCAGTAGATAAAGCTGCCCAATAATGGAGGCTCCTGCCATTTACCAGGAACCTCAGGACAGGGTTGTTCTGCACTCAAACATCTTTCTTGTCACAGCAAATTGAAAGCAACATAAAGGAGCTTAATAACTCCCAAGACACCTTTCTTTTATCATGGGACACTATGATAGAAGCTGCTAGAGGCAAACTTAGTTCACTGGCAGTATCTGACAAAAATAAATAAACAAATAAAACTTACAAGTGTAAAGTTTGAAACAGAACAAAAGAAGCTAATAGATCTTAAGGCGTCTTCAGGCTCTGAAACAACTGACCAACAAGAGAGAACAATTAGTTATTAATTAGTTGCTGAAAAACGAAACATTTGTGCAGACTGAAGTCAGATTTTGAAGAAAAGTTCACAAGGTTAAATAGGCTTTTGATTGACCAAACTGAAAAATATCACTACAGGGGCACTGGATGCTTCAAGGAGTTGGTAATGAGAGAAACTTGTGACCTAAAGTCAAAAGTTAAATTCAGTTTAGTTTAATAGTGATCAAATATCATTGTCATGTGATTGCTATTTGGCATCCTGTTGATCTCAGTTTAGCTCCTGATGGACAGGTTTACATATCATAATTGTCTCTCTTTGCCAAAGACAGCAAGTATTATTGAGTGGGAGAACTACCATAGCCAGGCACATTGCTGGGGTCTAGAACATTGGGGAAATTTTTATTGCACATGCTTAATCCCATTCATTTTCCATTTAAACCGATTTTACCTGAAAAATTCCCAGGTTTTACAAAAAGTATTATTCAGTTTTTTCTCTGATTTTCACCTTCCTTTTGTATCATTCAAATATATAAAAATAACTTGTTTTATTAGGAAAATACAATATATTGCATGAGATACATGTATTATGATAATACATTAGTCTGTGTGTATTTGCAAAGCTGCCTGTTGAAGTAAGGCTATGTATTAGTCTAGAAGATACACACAATAAACAAACAGGCACCCACGCAAGCTCTGAAGTGTGTGCACATCTGAACGTACTGATGAATCTCATGCTCAACATGTACACATTTCAAGCTGTTAGCCAATAACAGTTTAAAGGTTTGACACACTAAAATGCAAAGAAAACGAAAATCTGTATCAGAATATGTTTCAGAACACAACAAAGTATTAGAATGTTTTAAAAAAAGAAAAACAGGAGAAAAGGATGCAAATGGTGTGGCCCAATTATTAAATGTAAATATTTATAGGTTAATAGTTCTAAGTCTACTCCAGTAAACTGTTTGTTCAAATGTAAAGTTTTATTTGGGGATTAGAGATATATTATTTTCTTAAACTCAGAGGTGGCGTGTTATGAGTCTGTTTTAGTTCTGCAGCAAACCACATGGATGAACGGAATTCAAAGCGTTAATCTACTGAATATGTTTCCCCTGTCCTTCTGTCCACCAAAATAAACCCCGATATTTACCCAGAATAATTATTAATATTTTTTGCACTGATTTTCACCTTTTTTTGTTGTGCTAATAAACTGATAAATTCCCAGGAAAAATAAATACAATTAAAACTGAAAACGAAGGGTCCTGCATGTGCTGTACCTGTACTATACATAGAGACCAAGCCCTATCAATCTTGGGGTGCACTTATAAACTAATTACATGTACAGCAGGCTCTCAAGTCTTCATCAGGATAGGTACATTTACAGTTTCAAAAGGGCTTCCCAATGGAATTTTTTATACTTTATGTCACGGACTCACAGATCGTGCCCACTCTTGGCCCCGTGCGGTCCGTGGGGGGTGCCCCTTTTAGTGAGACAGCCCTTCTCGGGGGTCCACTCTCTCGGGGTCAGGCCCCTCCACCTCCTGGATCCGCACCTCTCTGAGCCTTAGCACGTCTGTCTCTGCCGTGGGCCCCCTCAGGGAGTCCACTCGCTCTGGACCCCCGGGGCCTCCACCCCCGAAGGGGTTGATGCAACCCTGTTCTCTAGACCGGAGTGACTCTCAGCCAGCATGAAACAGGAGGGTTTATTGAGAGTTGAACACAGCACAGGAAACTCTCTGACCCTCAGGCCTGGCCTCCCTCAGCACAGCACATCCCAGTCTCTCTGCATCCCGGTGGGCTCTGCCTGCTTCCCCTCTCCAGCCCCGAGCCCCCCTGCTCGCAGCGGGGCATCTGAGATCCCCGGCCCCAGGCCCCGCCTCTGTCCATTGTCTTCTCTCCAGGTAAACAGGGTCGTAAACCGGGGCCTCCTCTCCTGCTTCTGTTCTCTGGCTGGAACCGGCTGGTTAGGTCACTGGGTCCTCACTCTGCAGCCCATTGTCCTCCCACTGGCCAGAACCGGCTGCGTCTCCTCAGCTGGGCCTCTGGGTCACCAGGTCGCCAGGTCACCAGTCGCCGGGGTATCCATCCTCCCGGCCATCGGCTGGGTCCCCACGTCCTCTCTCCGGTCCTCTGCAAAACACACTCCCTCTCCCCTCACCTCATTAAACCAGTAACACCCAGGGAAACTGAGTCCCACCCCCTCCGCATGCAAACCATTGAAACTCCACAGAAAACAAGAAAACCCCCCACTTCGTCACACCCTATACTAAATTCAAGAATATGGCAATAAGAAAAGCACTTCTGTATAGGGTGACCAGATAGCAAGTGTGAAAAATCGGGACGGGGTGGGGGGTAATGGGAGCCTATATAAGAAAAAGACCCCCAAATCAGGACTGTCCCTATAAAATTGGGACATCTTGTCACCCTACAGCTATTTCACTATATTGTGCTCTCCTTTTTACTTATGCAATCCATGCAACCTCAGCGAAGTAGAAGAGTTGCATGGGTAGATATTAGAGCAGCACATCTGGCACACTGGTTAAATAAACTGACTATTCCTAAGAAATCTGTAGTTTCCAACATGTACAAAACAAGGAGACAGCAAGTGATTTTTCTCCAAAAAGGTTCATCTTTGTTGACAAAGGAAGCGTAAAACAGCAATATTGTTATCAATAATAATAATAATAATACTTACCTCTTGTATCACAGTGCACTTACTTAGAAATGTCCTTCCCCCCCCATGTTATTCCTATAATCAGTATTATTGTAATTCATGAAGCAAAGCAGACCAAAAATCAGCTGGGATATATGTGACACAGGCCCAGAAAGATATTTCTCCTCCATTAAGAGTTTGGTATTTCCTTATTGCCTGGCCATTATGGTGGTACTTCCAGAAATGCTGATTTACTGCAATCAATTGGGAATTTCTGATAGTGTCTGTATATGCACTTTCAGAAGCAGCATGTACAATAAGTAATACTTCCAGAACTGTTAGTACATCACCATCATTTCCATGGAAAGCAGTGGAGTTATGCCAGCATAAAACTGGTGAATCAGGCCCCTTGTCTTTTAATTTTATTGAGTGCCCTCTTGTTCATGTATTATGGGAAACAGTAAGTAGGAGCCCATTGGCCTTTTCTGTACCATTCAGTTTTTTACATACCCCTAATAACATCTTCTTCATTTATCTGAGAGCCCATATGGGCATGCTTTGTAGTGCTTAATTGCACTTATTCTATGTCACTTCAAACCACTGTGGTTTACAGCACAATTTATAGTTTCACTGCAGCATTAAATAAACTCCCCCAGATTTCTATAGATTTCAAAGGGGCTATTTTCTTTCTCTTTAATGGAGAAGTACTGGAGTATACTGTATATTTCTCTCAAAGTAAGTATTTATGGTTTTTATAAAATACTTTGCATATACCCATGGTTTTATGTTATAATCCTTTATATGTTTATAAACTTAATCTACTTTATTTGAAGACCGATATGCACCAAAAAATCACATATGAGTTAAGAAATAAAAAATAACATGAATCCTGATCAATGGCTTACATTTCTCCCAGGAATGCTAGTGCACATATTTGCCATGGTAACCAGACCTGTTTCGTATTTCTCATGCCACACTTTCCTCCCTTTGTCTCTGTCCAACTGAAAATATAATGAATCACAAGGCTCACAGATGCTGGTGTCTGATAACAAAGAGCTTGTAAGACTCTTGTACTTTAGAATTGTCACAACATGAAAGCTCTGTAGAAAGGGAAAATTTGTACCAACAATTAGTCTCAAGCAGTTACTCCAAAATGTTAAATGACAAAAGTATAAGCCCAGTAGAAAATCAAGATTCATTTTGTTCCACTTATGCTTCTAATGGCATCAGTCTTCTGCAGCTGTAAGTGCTGGTGACCAGGTAATAAGCAGGTGTTGTACTGCTGTACATCTACATTCTATGTAGTGATTACCATTCTGTCAGAAGCAGATTGTCTAAAATAGGTTTAAGATTGGTATTACTGAAATGATGGCAAATTCCTCTGATCATGTAACTTTAGATGGAAAGTGGAATATGAAATGTATCCCTGTTGGCTCTATAGTACTCTGCATGTTACCCAGATAAAAGGGAATATTTGCCAATTTACTGGATCCTTCAGAAATATTTTTAGTGAGTACTATTTCTAGATGCGTGAAACATGCATCAGCATTCCACATATGTTAATCAGTTCCATCTGTATCCTTTTCTGAGAGCATATGCATTAATTTGGGAGCCATTTTTGCTGAACTGTCAGTGCAATAGATGGCTTTTAGTGAACTGCGACTGAGTCTCTTCCTCAGCTCCATTTATTGAAAATAAACCTTATCTGTGCAGCACACATGCACTCTGTTGGTGTGCACTACATTTAAATTTCATTGTAATTCTTGCACATTAACTCTGAGACTGTTACCATGATAGTTTAAACATCACTGACATTTACATTAATGTTTAAATAAATGCAGTTTGTTTGCATATAACGTGTCTGTTCTTTGTTTGTAGGCAGATATAGTATTTGGTAATATTATCTGTTTCTGTAATTTTTCAGCCATCTATTTCTTATTAAAAACATCTAAATACATTATAGTTTCATAAGAATGAGAGCATGTTGAAAAAGAAAAGAAACAGAATTTTAACTTGTTTCATTGTACTTAGGTCTAAGAGGCCTGATGCAGAGAAATGTTTCCATTGAATTCTATTCTGTTCCGTTGTCACACCTCTTCCAAGCAGTTGCAGATTTGGGGTCCTTACAAGAAATTTTCCTGTTGAAGGAGAAATCAGGGATGTAGAGTCTGGGTATTTTCTGAGAGTAACTTGTTTTATTTATCCTGTACGCATCAGTCCTTGAAGAGAGGTGATCACAAATGGCAGACAGGAAAATCTTTTTCAGAAATCTCAGCTCCAACACCAATGCCCAACTCTGCCCCAAGAACTCACTCTGGCTAGAGAAACTAATGCAGAGAGCATATTCCCTTGATGATTGCCACAGCTTCACCATAAAAGAAAGTGCATCACAAAACTAACAATACCATATTTCTTCAAAGATTATAAGCTGCTTACATGATAAGAAAAACACTTGTAAGAATATGTGCTACAGTGCCACCTTGTGACTCCCACCATAATTATATTATATATATATATATAAATATATATATGTAAAATGTTTATGTACTTATATATTAATATGCATGTATGTATCTGTCTTTATATAAGTGTGTGTGTGTGTGTGTGTATGTATATAGATGTATATATTATATACTTTTTTTCCTTCAGTGATGTGAGGTTCATTTTCCTTCTGGAAATGTTTCACTGTCTTCAAACTTATTCAGCTTCCTTACCGACTTTTCAGTCTGTCTGTTCGATTTTGAAGACCTTTGTAATGTATGCTTCAGTATTATGGTAACTGTTATTTGGTTGTGGGTTTCTTTCGCTGGAGTACCGGATATTTTTACATATTCACTGAGATTTCCC
>NW_020664419.1:38540125-38696027 GCF_002925995.2 Terrapene triunguis | reverse complement strand
CATTCCTGCCTAAGTTCTTTTTGCTACATATATTAGGATCCTCCAGTCCTGCAATATTCTAGTTACTGGGCCAAACACAGCTGGGGTAAATGCAACCCATGGAACTTTCTGGACCAAATGAACAGGCATTTATATGATAACATGGGGCCTGAATCTGATTTTATGCCAGTTTTACATTAGTGCAACTGCACTGACTTCAGTGAAATTACTCCTGTTTCACAATGGTATAAATGAGAGCAGAATTAGGTCCATAAGTTTCATGTATGGCCCAGATCCTGGTCTTAGGTTGCATAGTGTATAGCACAACTCAGAAGAAAAGGGGTCTTGCAAAGCTGACTTGGAAGCTAACCTTTGCTCACCCCCAATCCAGGGCCAACTGTACGTCAGGCACAGGCTCTTACTTACTTAGGTGTAAGTTAGAGCAGACTTCAGTAGGAGTTACTCCAGATTTACATCATTATAAGTGATGTCAGAATCCAGATAACTCTCCTACTTTCCTTCCTTCCTTCGGTATTTTTTTCCGAAGTTTGCAATAAGATATTGGATTTGATTTGTGATTCCCATGGCAATCTCTATGTATGTAATCTTCAGGCAAACAAGCTGTGGTTGTTTTTGTACATTTGGTAGGATTTTTTTAATTTACAAATATGGACTCAATTTCGAGAGCTCAATAACCCGTAAACTGTAACTTATTTTCACACATTCCTTCTACTGCTCCATACAGCAGTTCTTTTCTTTTATCATCCTTGATACCCTGTACTTAAAATTCAATGGCAAAAAACTATGTTAACACAGAGTTTAGAAATTCCTCTTGCAGAACATTGTGTTGAGCAAAACTCACACTTCTGAAAACTAGGAAATGCAGTTAAGGTTGCCCAAGCACCCTTAACTCTGTCCACTTTCAGCAATGCCCTAATATGGCCCATTAACATACATACCTTTACTCTGCCAACCCACAGTTGGCAGAGTTGCTAAAGTTCTTCATCTTCTTTCACAACCCAGTCACTTTCACCCACGGGATTCCATCTAACACTATTAAAGGACAAAAAGATGGGGAGCAAAGTTGCTCACACACCCTTCCCTCTCTTCCTCTGGACTTGACCTGCTCTGGTTCACAGCCTTTGGTTCACACTGTTTGTTATGCCTACACTCCAGCTAGGCTTACACTGCCGTGTTCACAGAAAATCTCCACATAGAATAACATATTATAGCAGAGACAACATGTAGCAAGCAACATGAGTTATTAAATCTTTATTGCACAGGTGTACAAAGGTTCAGACTAGAAATGTCAGTGGTGGATTATCCACCGGGACAATGGCATTGGCACATTCCCTTGAAGCAGGCAAGCATAATGTGGTGGCATACAAACCCTCTCATGGGTTTTTTTCTTTATGGGCATATGTGCACTGTAACCCTTCTAGACTACACAAGCAAAGACATGAACATGTTCCTAAATGCTATTCTCAGTTTGGGTCTCCCCTAACATTTAGTGGGTGTCAAGCACTATCTTAGGTAAAACTTGACAGACTGAGACCATTTTGACCCGCATCACAGCAATGGTTTGATCACTAGGTCTGAGCACAACAAAAACAACCAAAACTAGAAACATTTTGAAAAATGGCTATTGGGTGGGGAGGAGGGCTTATAGCTCCTCTACCCCTAGCTCCAGTGACCCCCACCTTTGGGTCACTAACCCTACCATGCACCCTCATGAGACAAACCAAATTTCAAAGGAATCCATGCAAACATGTCCATTTTAGAAGTTCTTATGCAACCTTAACTAAAGTAGCGCTGCTTCACCACTATAATCACAGAGACAGTCCATGGCCAGAAGAGCTCTCAGTTTAAGTGAACAGACGGATGTGTGCCGAGCTTGTGCAGGACTTGGGGTGCATTGGCAGAGCTGGGGATGCAGAGTGTTGAGGTGCACTGGCAGAGCTATCAAGTGCAGGAAGATTAGGATGCAGGAGGGCTGAAGGTGCCCTGGGAGAGTTGATGGTGCGGGGGGGTTGGGATTCACTGACCGAGCTGCGGGTGCAGGTGGTTGGGGTGCTTCGGCAGAGCTGGGGAAAATTGGCAGAGCTGGGAGTTCAGGGGGATTGGGATGCACAGATAGAGCTGGGTCATGCTACCCCTCCCTCATCTAGGTCCCCTGTCCCATGCATGTCCATTTATCTCCCTCCCCATACTCCTTTCTCTCATTGCAGCCACAAACCCTTCTCCCTCAATTCTCCTATCCTCAACCCCTTAATACTCCTCCCCTCCCAGGAAGCATTCATATGTCTAATTTTCCCCCTGAAGACTTTGATTACATTCCCTCCACTCATGACTCACAAATGGCAGCAACCTCCAAACGCTCAGTCCCAAACCTCTTTGGTGTTAGGTGTGGGCTCGTGATTAATTTATCCTGAGTTCGTTTCATTGAAGGATGAGTTCACAGCCATCAGCCTCAGCCAGGTGAGTGATTCATCCACTCACTGCTATCTCTCAGTTTAACAGTACAAGGCAGCAGAAGGAAACTGGGTTTTTTATGGGGGGAGAGGAAACTTGGGAAGCCCTTTGTCAAATGACCCCAAATTTGGATCACTTATCATACCCCAAGGCCTCCTGAGGCACACCAAATTTTAAAGCAATTCAACCAACCATTTGGATTTTAGAGTATTTAAAAGAGACAAGCTTTAAAGCATGTAAAATTATGTTTGGAACCTTCTGTCTGTTTTTTCTGAACTGGTGCATGTGCACTAAAAAAATACACATTTTCTTAAATACTGTTCTCAGTATGGGTCCTCCAAAGCTTTGTACCATGTACTATGTTAGGTAAAACTCAACAGATTGAGACCATTTTGGTCTGCATCACATTAATAATTTGATCCCTAGCTCTGTGTAAAATAAAGCCATCTAGAAACGTTTTGGAAAATGGTTATTTTTGGGGAAGCTTGTATCTACGCAACCTCCAGTTCAAATGACTCCAAATTTAAGTCACTACCCTGGTCTCTTCTAACGCACACCACATTTCAAAGGAATCTGACTGAGCATGTCCATTTTTAGAAGACTTAGAAAGGTTGACCTTTAAACAGATGTCATGACACAATGTTAAGTATGGTGGTGCTGCAATGCCACTATAACATTTAGGCCTTGCTCTTGCAATAGCCTCTATGTGAGTCCACCCCTTCATCCATATGGCACTCATTGCAACATTGGGGCCCTGGTTATTAAGTATATATCACGTGTAAAATTCTCCCTAAATCACCCCACTGTTTAGAAAAGTATAAATGCTATTGAAGGGGAAATGCACCACCAATATAAACTGAACAGTCTCTACTTCAGAACAAGCAAACAAACACAGCCAAAAGGAATAAACAAAAGTGCTAGTCACAGCCTTGGAGGACGGATAAGTCCCTCACAAACCCATTTTACACAGCACTAACAGAAAAAAGGGTCTTTACAATCATGCTCGCTTCTGCCACAGTTGACCCTGTTGGAAGCCCCCAGGGGTGAAAGTCTGCAGGGAGGTTGTAGTGGTGGAAAGCTGCCATAATCGCTTCTTCTTCAGTGGACCTGTCTTTATGCAGCTGGAAAAGGAAATCACTCTGATTGGGGTCATGGGAAGGGGCGAGGGGAAGCACCAAATCAGTAGATTCCCCTTAGTTGTCATGTTCTTCTGCAACAGTACAAATGCTTTTAGTCATGAATCCATTTGCCTTGCTTAATTGCCCATGCACTGCAAAGTAGTTTCTTGTCACTTCCTTGGTGTCCTTTAGATATTTGGGCCAGTCAACCCTAACATAATTCAGAACTTTCTGAAGCTGCGTGTCTGTTGAGGTTGCTTTTTGTTGCTGGAGTAGTCTCTTGTCTGACACTAGTATGTATGTATCCACAGCATCCATGTATGCTTTTATGTCATCTTTGAGCTCACGGGTAGTTGAGTGCAATGCTGGGCTCCGTGACAGAATGTCTACTACTACCAGATTTTCCCCAGGAACATATTTAGCAATTGGGTTAAATAGCATTAACCTTAGCAATAGGTTGAATCTTAGCGGTGCTTGAATCCAGTAAATTAATACAGTCAACACAGATATCTTTAAAAGATTCTCACATGCCCATATATTTGCCAGACACTCTTTTTCAATCTGTGCATATCGTTTTTCAGTTTCTGTAAGTGTGCAAGAGCAAAATATAGCTGGTTTCCACTCTGAGCCATGTTGTTGCAACAATACATCAGTTAGACTGTATCTGCTTGAATCCACACTGAATCTGTGGGTTTGTACTTGAGAACTGGAGCTGTTGAGATCATTTATTTAACCTTTTAAAGGGATTTTGTGCATGTATTACACCGTGTGCCTCTGGCTCAACATAGTCAAGGTGTGTTGGACTTTAACAATTCATTCAGGAGTTTTTGTCAGTGTAGAAAGTTCCTGTAGGTACCACCAAGGTAATTTACCATCCCCAGTATATGTCTCAGTTCTAGTACATTGGTTGGTGCATTCAATTCTTGAATTGCTTTTGCTTTTTAAGGACTAAGACTAATTCCATCTTTGTTCATTGTCTGACACAAAAACTCGATTTGTGGTAGGTGGAACATGCATTTTTCCATGTTTAGCTTCAGTGAAGACTGACTGATTATGCTTAGGAGTTTGTTGAGGGTTTGTTGTGTTCTTCCATCAAAGATTCATATATCAGAATATTGTTGGTGAAAACTACAACTCCATTTGTGTTTGTTAACAGTTCTGACAATTTTCTTTGGAAAATTTCTGGTGCACTGCTAATCCCAAAAGGTAATCTTCAAAAGGAAAATCTCCCAAATGGTGTGATAAATGTAGTCATTTTAGCATTTTCTTTGGCTAAATGAATTTTCCAGAATCCAATCGACACATCCAACTTGGAGAATATTGTAGCTCTTTTCACTTTGGGGAGGAAGTCATACAGTGTTGGGAGGATATATTTTTCTCTCACAACTGCTTCATTAGAGAGACAAGGTGGGTGAGGTAATATATTTTATTGGACCAGCTTCTGTTGGTGAAAGAGAGAAGCTTTGAAGCCACACAGAGCTGACCTTACCCATGTTGCCTCTCTAATGTCCTGGGACCAACACTACACTACACTACACTACATACAACTGCTTCATTTAGCTTTTTAAGATCCACAAAGATTCATATTTTTCCATTTTTCTTTATAATTGGTATCATTGGGGCACACCATGCTGTTGGCTCAGAGATTTTCTTGGTTATGCCAATCTGTTCCATTCGTTTTAGCTCAGTTTCCACTTTCTGAAGTAATAGAACAGGAATCCTGCAAGGTGTATGTACACTATATGGTTCAGCATTGGCTCTTAAAGTTGGAAGATCTCCTTTCAAAAGTCCAATATCAACAAATATTCCAGTGAGTTCTTCCACCTTTCTCTCTAGGCCCACCATGGCTGCCACACTGTGTCTGAGAAGGTTGTTGGTCTGTGGTCCTTTGATCACATGCAGTCAGCATGCATAGCTTTTGTTTTTGTAAGTTGTTTTTGTGGTGAGCTGACCCATGTAGTTCAGAATACCTCCAGGGCTAGTCAGAGCCATGTCAGGTGACTTCAGCTCCAGCAGTGGCTGAAGGTCATTGTAAGTCCCTTCTGAGGTGACTGTGATGTCAGCTCCAGAGTCAATTTTAAAGTCAATAGTCTTGCTGTGAATATTCAGTTTCACTCTCCAGACAAGCTCCGTGTCATCAAAAGTGATAGATCCCAGAAACAATGTGTCTTGATTGTCCATAATACAAGTTAATTCCCTGACTGCTTTGGTGTGAGAGACTATATGTGCCAAATGTCCATATTTTGTGCATGTATTATACCATTTGCCTCTGGCTCAGCATGCATCATCTCTTGGGCTATGACTTTTTCCACAGCTTGGGCATATAGGCTGGAATTTGTCCCTCTTAATCTGGGAATTCTCTCTCCTTGCCTCAGCAGTTTTATAATAATGACTCTTAACACTCACATGTTTATTTATAACTTCTAAGCTAGTTTCATGTGTTTCAAGTTGCTCCTGCCTTTCGTTCTGTTGTTTGACTAACTCTGGTTGCTTTGCTATTCTGTATAGCTGTGACTAGGGTTAAATTTCTCTGCAGCTGTAGCTGCTGTGAAAGGTTTTTATCTGTTAACCGAATAACCAGTCTGTCTCTGATATTTTCATGTTTTGCATTCCCAAAATCAGAATTTTCAGCCAGAGCATACAGAGCTCTTATAAAACATTTTCTCCTGGTTCTTGAGTTCTGTGGTGAAAACATGCTTTTTCGTAAACCACATTTCTCTGGTGTGTAAAGTATGCAACAAACATAGCCAGAACCCTTTCATAGTCATCTTTGTTACTGTCTTCAGTAAAGTCAAAGGATTTAAAGATATGCTCTGCTTGCTTCCCAATAGCATAAATTAAAGAAGATATCTGAATATCTCTAGTTTCTTTGTGCAGCTTGGTAGTAATGCAAAAATCTTGCAAAATATTGTTTTCAGTATGTCTGTTCCGAAAGTTTCTCGTAGCTGAAGTTCTCTGGGGGCATTTGAAGAATAGCATGTTGACAAGGTCCTGAAAACTTTGTTGTTTTGTTCCTTCTGTTTGCAACATTTACTGCTATTTTCCTTCTATTTCTGTCCTTATTTTACTCCTGACTCCATGTTATGTCCTTCTATAGCAGATATGGACTGGTCACAGAGCTTGCTTATATGCACCAGATCGGTTCACTATAATATTCTTTAATACTCTGCCAGGAATGGCTGAGATTCATGTAAATAAGGTACCTTGTGCCACCTTGTGGCTGAGCAGTATAATACCTTTCAGCATTGCATTACATCAGTAACCCTAATCATAACTTAGTGCTTCTCCCTCTGGTGGGAAACTCTAAATGATGGGGATGGCTAGCCAATCTCCTGATCTCCTAGAGAGGGGGTTTCCATCCTGTCCCCAGGAGCATAGAGGGGCAAACCGGTGCAGGGAAGGATAAGCTATGCCTCCCTGCATCTGCTTCAATAAATCTTACCAATTGTGTTCAAGACAAATGAAGAGAGGCTCCATGCATGTACTACAACAGTGTTCGCTTTTCCTCTGAGGGATTCCAGAAGGCTTTTGGACAAATAGAAACATTCCCCAGTTCAAGCGGGCATGCAAACATATGCATTCCATGCACAGAGCAGAACACACTTCCTGTGGTGCTCTGGTAGGCAGGCAAGCAGGCATGAAACTGAAAACCTTCAAGCACAGACAAAACAAGTGCAGGCAAATACAGCCTTAAGTTCTTGAAAAGAGATAAAGGGCTTGGGAGGAGAAGCTTCACACCTTACCTCAACTCTTCCTATTTGTTACATGTTCAAAAATGTTTCCATCAAAAGTAGGAATATAATTTAAACTATCCGAGAATCATTTGCAGCATTATTATCCCAGAAGGAAGTAATCTCAGTGACCTGTAACCTCTGATGGCACCTAACCCCCATTCCTCACATGTGTACACAGAAGAATTGTGTGTCTTGCTTGTGGATTTTGGAATAGTGCTGGATATTTGTTGAACTGAATCTCTTTTGAATTTGGGATGCATTATACTAGTGCTATTAAGTGCATCTTTATCATTCCTAGGACTCAACATTAAAAAGGAATAATGGGACAAACTGGATGTAGAGGTAGGGTGAGGAATGTCTGGAATGTGGGAATTAATAAATGTTTAGGAATAGGAATGTCAACAAAGGGGAGGAGGGATGGTCACAGCTTATCATCTGCTTAGCCATGAGTAGCAGCAAGGATTTTGTAGGCATCCTGGCAGCCTTAACCAGTGATTAAAAGAAGAAATGGAAGGGGCTACATGGAATTACTGAGTTTTTCCCATGCACACGGCTGGTGCAGGAAAAAGTGCAGGGGTCTGTAAGACAGATGCCAGCTACTGGACAGTAAAACACAGTATCAGAGAAAAGAAAAGGGGCTAACAGTGGCTGGAAGTTGAAGCTAGACATATACAAACTAGAAATAAGGAACAAATTTTGAAGTGAGGGTAATTAACCATTGGAACAATTTACCAAGGGTTGTGGTGGATTCTCCGTCACTGACGTTTTTAAATCAAGAGTGGAAGTTTTTCTAAAAGATCTGCTCTAGTTCAAACAGGAATTAATTCAGGGAAGTCCTATGGCCAGTGCTATACAGGAGATCACACTAGATGGTCACAATGGTCCCTTCTGGGCTTATAATCTATGAACCAATTAAATATTTCAAATTAGCATATTTAGCAGTAAATTGCAAACTCTGACATGTTAAGATGTGGGTATAGTTAGAAAACGTTCTCTGTCAAATGATATTGTGGGGCTCCATAGTTATTTCCCTTTCATTGACTTCCATATCAAATTTGCTATATAAATCAAAGGAAGATTTTTTTATATCTGGCAGGTCTGTAAACACCTCCTGGGATCCAAAATGAAGCTGAATTCTTTCTGCTTCCTATATAACCTACATTACCTTTCTCTGTCTCTCTATCTATTATATATTGGTACGTATATGATCCCATTTCCTTAGTGTCTGAGTGCTTCCGAAGTATTATGAAATAGGAATAACTATAACAATCTATCTTCTTTTCCTCCCAAGACTGCAGAAGAAACAGCTTGTGTCTGGGTGTTTGTTTGTTTGTTTAGGTGGCAGGGGGAGGTGAGTGGAGGTGTTGTGCATGGCTGAATGAATTATTGAGGGAAAGCTAACTTTAATTTTCATTTTAGCACTGTCGTTATTCTCACCTTCTGAGGAAATGAGTGACCGAGTCCAGGCTGCTGTGGAAGTTTTGTCTCCTGTACTCATAAACATCCTGCTATTGGTCGATAGTTTCATTGTTCCAGTAGAACGGAGCTGTTGTAGCAGGTGATTACTGTGTCTGGAGAAGGAATATGGCAGCTAGCAAGAACCAAGTCTGATGGAGGGCTTTTGAAAATCAGGGTAGAGACACTGAATTGAGTTCTGTGATCAGTGGGGAGCCAGAACACAGAGCATGACAGCAAGGTGATGGGCTCAAGGGCCAAGAGAAACAAGAGCTGCTGATTCTTTACCATACTCTGACCTGAAGTCTGACTGAGAGGGATTGAAGATACTGGCAGCTAGTCGTTGGTACTGGAGACTGTTTTTCTGGTTTCTTAATTAGGAAGCTTAGAAAATGGAGATTAAACACTGGGTGGTAGTTTATGAGGTCTCTACTGTCTAGCAATGGGGTATTTAGTACTGGTCACAGTACTGCATGTTTTATGGTGAGTGGTAGATTCCCCTCATAAAATGAGATGCTGCCAGTCTGTAGAGGCCCCAGGTATTCTCTGCACTCTATTGCCATCCAGGAGGAGTAGGGGTCAGAGTCACACAGGTGGCGCTGACTGCTGGCATTGCTTCCAGAACTCATTTTTTGTGTGAGCTGAATTCTTGGAAAGAGGGCATTGTATTTCTGGCCCTACTCTTGGCTTCTTTTCATGGTGGCCTTCCCAGAGGTGGGTGATCTTCTCTGTGCTTTGTTCTGGGAAAGAGTGGAGGCAGATAGGGTTAACAAAGAGATTAATGATTCAGAAATATGATATGGGCCATGACTTTCCTGACAATTTTGTTCATGATGCATAAGACTGAATAGAATCTTCCATTGTTATGTTCTATTGTACTCTGCATAGGTACTTATAACACACACCCCCATAAGCATAATATCTGAGCACCTTCCAGTGCATTAAGAAACAGGTCTAACATCTGTCACATGTGAAACTGATCCCAATAATAAACCTTGATTTACCTAGAAAGAAAGCTTTACTAAGCTTTTTGCAAACACTTTCAATATCAAGTAGCATGGTTACGCATCAGCAAACATATTTTAAGCTCTCATTATGTACAGATGAGTACATTTAGTGTAAAAAAATGGATTGAACTGCATTGAAGTGGTAGTACTTCAGAGGAAAGCTTACAATTAAATGAGAAATGAAATCATTGAGGATCAATGCATCCTTTTAAAATCAGGCATGGCTGATTTGAGTACCATGTCACATCATCGGCTTTATTTTATAATCTCACTCAGGAAGTAGCCTCACTCGGGAAGGAGCAGAAAAAACAGGGCAACAATTCAGAAATGCTATTAGCCCAGTCAGTATTTCCATAGCCTCCGGTGATTGAACACAGATTGCTCTGAGTTATTTTAGAAAAGAACTGGTGTGACACAAAGCAGAAGTGAAGATCTCGAAACATGTAATATTGATGCTAACTAGACATGCTACCTGCCTGGGCTAGTTTGGGTCAGATTTTCTATGGGAAAGTTCCAGGTTTTTTTGTGTTGTTTTTTTGCTGTATTTAATTAATCTGATCTTTATTATTTATATTACAATACTCCTAGAGGCCCTAACCAAGATCAGTGGCACGTTGTACTAGGCACTGTCCAAACACATAGTAGGAGACAGTCTCTGCCGCAGATAGCTTACAATCTAAATATACAAGACAGGCAAAGGGTCAGGAGGTGAAACAGAGATACAAAGAGATTAAGGACCAGGTTTTTAAGGGTATTTAGGGACCTAACTCACACTGAATGGGAGTTTGGCATCTGAATACCTTTACAAATCTGGCCCTAAGTGACTTGCCCCAGGTCACACAGCAGGTCACTGCAGAGCCAGGAACAGCACCTAGGTCTCCTGAGTCCCAGTCTAGTGCCTTAGCCACTAGACCACGCTGCCTACCTGACCTAGTATTTTGATCTGAGACTTGTGTGTGGCAATGCTGCTTAAATGTATGAAACTGCGGCTACAATGACAATTTGCCGGTAGCCTGAGGAAAATACTTAATTTACCCAAAATGAAGCAGATTGCAGCCTCACCTTCAATATGAAAAAAAGGAGGTATGGCTTGCAGATACTGCAGTTCCCTGTACTAGGTGCTCTGTTCCTTAGATCAAGCTAGGCAGCAGCTCTGTGTTCAAGTTGAAGATGGCTATAAGCCATGTCGTAGAACTCGACAAGCTGCGTTTGGAACAATCAGAGAAGCTGCTGCGCGTGCACACACATATTGTCTATTTCCCAGGGACTGGCTTTGGGTTTTGTGTGTAAAACAGGCAGCAGTTACAGAAACTGGCATCTCAGGTCATAAGAGAAATTCGACAGCTTTAATATTTTCAATCAGAAATAACTGTTCCCAAGTGCTTAAGAAACTGCATAGTCTTTCCTTTGACTCTGACTCACCAAAGCAGTGATTCTTTTCACTAAAGAAGTATTGTTTGTTGGAGAAGGTTACATTTAACAAAACACTGATGAACATATGGGCTGCCATTGTAATTGCAGTCGTGTTTTATTCTGCTTTTAAATGTGATTATTGGCAAATAGGAGAATAATAGGATTGCATTTTAATTCAACCTCTGGTCAACACATTCTGACATCTATTTTCTGTTGAATTCACTATCAGCTACTTTCAGAAATGTTGCTATTTTTTCTGTCTCAGTAAGATACCTTTCAAAAAAGATAGTCAGGTGTGTTAAAAAGGTTTGAACAGTTTCTGTGCAGTATAAATTTTAGTGCATACTAGTATCAAATTTGAGCATGATCTGATTTACAGATAATCCTTTGGAGTGATATCATAAAAATGTATGAGCATGTAAATTGAAAAGGAAATGGGGAAAGCATGTGTCTCTTAATAGACCAAGTACAAGAAATATTAAATTATATACCCAATTGCATAACTCAGACTAATAATAAAAATTGCAATTAATAAAACAGCGGAATATATTTAGAGTAGAAGTGACCTGTGAACTTGAATAGTAAAACCAAAGTAAAGTAATCATAACTGAAAAATTATTTCAAAGTTCATATATTAGTTTTTCCCAAATGCAGGTACCAGTCTTTTTAATAAATAATAAAGTCATTATTTATTTATTGAATTGGTAGGACAGCCAATAATAAAGTTATTTATTAGCTGTCCTACCAATCCAGTCATAGATATATAGATAGATAGATAGAGAGATAATGTGGGTATAAAATTTATTTTTGTGTATGTGTAAACATATAAATCCACATACACAAAAGTAAATCATAAAAAGAAGGGACTTCTGAAATATCACACCATTCATATTTCAGAGGAAAATACTCATTTATTCATCTCAGTATTCTGGAGCTCTGTTGAGAAGAAATGGGATTTTTATGGATGACAGGCACAGAGGTTCTGGGACCTTCTACAGTTCATCACCAAAAAGCTATTGCTGGCTGATCTTTGAGCTCCTTGAATTTTGTTGCTGGGAGGTCACGCACGTGGTCTATAAAACCCCATTCCATGCTCCCCACCCTTCTGATTAACTTACTGATACTGATGTCCACATTACAAAGAAAAATATTCAGAAATCATGAAAGCAACAGGATGTGCATTCAATCATGTTTCTTTCCATTGCTCCCCTTCGGCCCTGCCCTCTTGTCTGTATACTATCTACTTAGACTCTAAGCTCTTCCGAGCATGGCATTGTCTTCATCTCTATCTGTAGGTGCACACTGTACCATACCAATAATAAATCATCATCACCAACATTTGGCAGTGTATCTGCTATCTCTGTCCAAAGAGATATGATGCACTTTAGATGACAGAGGTTTGCTTACAGGAACAAATTCAGTCTCATTTTCTCTGGTGCTGCCCCAGTGATTTCAACAGGATTTCACTGATGTAAATTAGAGAAGAATTTAGCCTACTGTGGCTATTTAAGCCTGCTTCATATAGAGGCCTTATTTCTCTATAGTTAAGATTGCAACTAGCTTTCATTATAAAACCCTGTTTTAGCTCCCCTGTAACTTTGGCTTGGGAACTTGGTTTGAACTAATAAGTGCCAGAGTTTTATTCTGGAATCAAAGGAAAATGTTACTCCAGAGTTTGAAGAAAATTCATCAAATGGATTTTGAGATGTAGGTCATTAGAAAATTACTCTGGTATGAAATTTTGACTTTTGACTCAAAAACAGTTTCTTATGTCACTTTTCAAATATTCTCTACAGTTAAATCTCATTGAAAATTCATATGCTGATTATTTTTGAAGAAAATGGATTGTTATAGTTAGTTTTAGACCTAATCCACTGCCTGTTGATTTCAAAGGGAGTTATAGGTCTAGTTCTGCTCTCACTAATGTCACTAATGAGCAGAATCAGACTCTGTTTAAGTGTGAATATGTTGACTTTATGTGAGTGTGAGCTATTGAGATACCTTTCTCTTTTTCCTAAACTGCTCTTGTAGTCCTTCAAACACTACAGATAGGATGTGGAAGTAGGGTCTGAGGCCACATCTCACAAAACTTTGATGCAAAAGGTTCTTCTAGACTTGCTTACATCATTGTTACTCCCAACTGAGAGCTTTAAAAAATGGAAATTTGAAAATAGTTTTGATAGCAGCGTAACAGCAGGATTTCTGCTCTAAATCAGATTATTAATCTGTAGGAGAAAGAGAATGAAGTCTCCACCTCCAAGGTCATTTATCTATGATGCTCCTATGGCCCTTAGCAAAAACTATTCTGCAGCCCTGCTGTCTTTCCTGTTTAACAGCTCTGCTAGATGAAGGAACTAGATATAATATGGTACGCATTATACGCTGACCTTCCACAGCTTATGAGAATAGCTTCCAATAAATATAAAAGTAATTATTTTTGACGAGTCCAAAATATTTTTAGAAAGAAAAACAGCATTTTATAATACCTGTTATTTTATGTCACATTCTAATTTATTTTCAGAGGATACATTATATGGCTTTGTAAACTTCTTAAAGTTTTTTTCAGGGGATTAAATAAATCCTCTAAATCCTTTAGCTACAAGCTAAAATGCATAAATTACTTTGACTGTCAAAAAGTTTTGATTGTCTTCACTCTTTCTCCAGTGCAGTTCAGGACTCCTGAATTGCAGCAAACACCTGCGTCGCAGATGTATCATTCCAAGTTGTATTATAATGGTCTCCATCTTTCAGCACATCAGCATAAGTCGATTGTTTCTAAAGTAAATGTGTAATTATTATGTCAGAAGGAGAAACAATCTCCCTGTAAAACATCTGAGACACAGAGTATTAATTCCATTTTATGTAGTTGTAATAGTCTATACCAGTGTCATGTAATAGTCTATACCAGTGTCTTCAAAAAATCAAAGAATTTCTCTTTATATTATTTCCCCCAGTTGTTGCTATTCTTCAGTATCGTGAATAGGATTTAATTACACAGTTTAAGTAGTGTTGGCTCCTTACCAATAACACTAGAGAAAGCAGCAAACATACTTAGTCGTGCTGGGGGTGCTGGGATTTCCTGGGATACCTCCCTTTTTCTCATCTTTATTCCATCTATTCTTCACCCTCCCACCGTTGTTGAGTAGAGCTGTCTGTGGGTCCATGAGCACCACATCATGCATCATCAGCATGAAGAGTTCTAAGAAAGCATGCTCCAGATGTTAGAAAGTCATGAGTTTATAAGCCAAATCTTGAGAGTGAATGAATGGCCGGCTGGCCAGTTGTTGCTTCCATCGGTCAGAAGTTCTTGGATTATCAGACAGTTAGTTAAGGCTATTTGAGGTTTGGGGTAGAACAAAGTAGAGTAGTAGAAAGTAAGAAAAGGGTGAATAAAGCTGTGTTCCTGCTCTGGATACAGTATTATATTTCCTCAGACAGAGGTTGCTGTTTCATTCCTTAAGAAGCTTCCATTAATAGCTACTTATATTTTTTTTCTTGGGGAAATCCACTTCCCAGGGGAGCCGCAGTGGATTTTCCCTCTGGTCAAGTCCACCCCTCCCTTTACTGGAGCAGGGATGGCAACATATTTTCTCCCCAGTTTATTAGATAAGTGATTATTAGAGAGAATTAAAGCTGGGATTTCCTAGTTCCTAACACAAACATACCCCCTGCTTAATACTGAAGAAAGGAAGGCTTAGAGAGAGAACTTAAACAGTTCCTTTACAGATGAACATGTAATAAGGATGGGAAACTTTTAAAACACTGATGATCAAAATTTGGCCTGATTTAAATTTATTGGAATTGTATATTATTATGAATTAGCTTTGTAACACCCAAAAGTGAGCTAGTCTCTTTGCAGTACATTAAGAGACAAGGTTCCTGCCTTGAAAGTTTTACAGTCTAAGTTTAGATGTGTGATAGATGGTTCAACAAACAGCAGAGAGGGAATGGGGAAGTAAGACAAGGCCTACTCAATTTAGGTGTGTGTCCAACTAGATGGGTTGTTATCACTGTTGTTGGAACGAGTCTTAAGGCGGGATCTGAAAGAGGAGAGGATAGTGGGTGGACACACCAGAATTGGGATGGCATTCTCTGAGTAGAGAATGTGATGGTAAAAGTATTGGGAACCACTGTGGGAATCCAGGGCTGACAAGTGTCACTCATCTTGCATCTCAGTCATATATTTTTGCAATCCAGTTTGCTCCTCATGCATCCAGGAGCTGTAGTTCCTCCTCCAGCCACCAGCCCCTCCTCTCTTACTCACTGTCTGACTGCAACACTTGCTGGCTCTAGGAGCCCAAGGAAGGAAGAGAGGCAGTAGTGACAGCTGGTTGGGAGCAGCCAGTGGGAGTCTGAGAAAGGACATGGGAGAAGGCAGGACTGCCTAGGAGGCTGAGAAGGTGGGGAGAGAGTAGGACAGGAGCTGAGAGATGGAGCTGGAACAGGGAAGGGTCTGAACAGGGTGGGGGAGGCGATGCAAATTATCTCATTAAAAAACATAGAAAAGAATGAAACTTGGCATCCACAATTAGTATGTGATCCTGTCCTCTGAGCCAGACTGTGAACCCCAGATATTCACAACTGGGGAAATACTAACACAAGCAGCCCTGTTGAAGTCACTGAGCCCACTGGTGTGAGTAGAGGGTCACAGTCTGGTCCTAAATAGGCGTATACTGTAAACAATCCAACTCTTTCATGGGGAAATAAATGTTTGAAAAAACAACCCTTCTGTCAGGTATGTGAAATCTCTTCATTTCACACAGGGGCCGGGATTGCAGCAGTAGCTAACTCTCTGTTGGGCCAGCACTAGCAATTAATTAACTAACTGTGTCCCCAGAGCAGTGCTAACATTGCATTGTGGGCACAAACAAGAAGTATCCAAAATAAAAAAAGAGCCACTGGGGGGAAAAATCAATGTCTGACAAACAGAAAAGGACAAACCTGGCAACAGAAAAGGACAGACGACTTGTTATTTTAAGGTTCTAAATGGATTGTTTTAATGGAATGAAAAAGAAAATTAAAACATATAAAACAGAGGGGGGTTGACAGCCTTGATTTAATGGATGCTGTCTTGGGTCAAGAACATGTTGTCACTGAGATAAAAGAAACATGGTTTGAACCAAAACACTGAATAGAAATTTAAAACCCCGAGACAGATTGTATACTGAATAAGGTAGGCAAAATAAAGGAGGAGGACTTTCAAGTATTGATAAGGGCTCCTGATTGATTCTGACAAATGAAAAGATCAATATTTTGGTTGATAGAGCTGAAGCTTAGGCAGGTAGCGGTTGTCAGAATATTCTTGCATGGTGCTACATTCCAGGGCAGCTATAGAAAATAGTGCAGGAAGTATTCCTTCAAAGATGTGCAGATCTCTGTTCATGAAGGATTTCACTTGCTTAGTTATTATTTGGGCTATTGATTCCTCAATAATTAATGAGGGGAGAACACATTTCGGAAGTACAGTGGCCACTAGTGAAAAGTCAGCATTTACCAAGTTACCACACTATAATATCTGACATACCACAGTATTACCCTGTATTTGCTATAGCTCTTGTTTTAAAAAGGGTTATTTTTATTATCCAGAAAACTACATCTTTCAATAGTGATGCTGTAATATTTAAGGTGATTATTCTAGCATACTGCACTATTTTCTTTTACTAGAGGAAATAGTTGTGGTCTCAAAGGGTATGTCTACACTGCAATTAAACACCCACAGCTGGCCTGTGTCAAATGACGCAGGCTTGGGCTACGGGGCTGTTTAATTCTGGTGTAGATGTTTGGGCTCAGGAACCCTTCTCCCTCATGGGAGTTAAACAGCCCCATAGCCCGAGTGCTGCGAGCCCAAGTCAGCCGACACAGGTCAGCCATGTGTGTTTAATTGCAGTGTAGACATACCCTTAGATGTTGTGAAAAGTGGTGACGTTTTAATGATTATCACTATATGTATAGTATAGCTTTTCCGCTCAGGCTGCATGGTCAGAGGTGTTAGTGATCGTTAAGAAATAAACCTGGCAGGATAAGAAAAGTAGAAGTTGGGTATTATCTAGGGCTTTGAGGAATAATTAGCAATGGGCAAACCTCAGAATATCTGAGGAGCATCCATTTGTTTGGGAGCTAGATGCTCAGCTGGTGTAAATCATCATAACTCTATTGACTTTAATGGAACTATGCCTATGCAGGAGATCTGGTCCCAGATATTTATGCAACCCACTGCTAGCAAACCCAAGAAAGCGAGAATTGTTAGAGTTCTTTAGCTCAAGTTGCAGCATTTTTAGGCCTGGAGGTCTCTCTAGTTCAATCTCCGGTTATCCAACCAAGAGAATGGCCATCACATAAGTGAGGGCTTGTTTGTGTTTCATACTGTAGTGGGCCTGAGATGCTTGGGAAAGTTTCCTTTGAACAGAGGAAGTATGTAACCCACTGATGAGGTGTATTACAGAGGTCTCTCTGTGCAGATCCACAGAGGATATGAGGTATTACAGCCCCCAGAAATAGAGACTGTCATCTTTAGCTCAAGATGTAGCAGTTTATGAGTTTAGCTGTAGAAGTCCGTGGTTCAATCCATGGTGTGTCAGCCACGAGGACAGCTGTCACATTTATACACAACTTGCCCAACAGAGCCCTTAGGATACAAAACTCCCTACCATGCTCTGGATTCTGTCCATTCCCATGCAGCCCAGAGAACAATCTCCCTCCATCCCCCATTCCACACCACAAATACCCTTAAAGAAGAAGATGTTTTCTGGGATGGCCAAATGGCCCACTCCCCATCTCCACTACAGGTTAGTCTTCAGGGTGCATGCAGTTTTTTCCCTCTCCAGAAACGGATCATTCTCAGAGCAGTTTGGCATACTCAAAGGAGACTTGTTTTTCTCTTCAGTGGTGGAGGCAGGAGCTGAACAGCAAGACACAGTAGCTGACTTAAGCATGTATACAGTTCACGCTGGGACTGAGGTACTGGAAAGCCAAGAGCATGTAACACAGTCTGTGCAGTAAAGAGTTGTGTCACTGTTTGCCCTGTAACCCTGGGTGCTTCTGTCTAGTACCAACTTTCCCCAAAACCATCTCCTCTGAAGTGCTCAGCCCCTTTGACGGTAGCACTCACAAAAATGTATCAAGTTCTGCTCCTTTAAAAAGATACTACACAGCCAGGGCCGGCTCCAGGGTTTTGGCCGCCCCAAGCAGCCAGCCAAACAAAAAAAAACCAAACAAACAAAAGCCGTGATCGCGATCTGCGGCGGCAATTCGGCGGGAGGTCCTTCGCTCCGAGCAGGAGTGAGGGACCATCCGCCGAATTGCCGCCGAACAGCTGGACATGCCGCCCCTCTCCGAAGTGGCCACCCCAAGCACCTGCTTGGTAAGCTGGTGTCTGGAGCCGGCCCTGTACACAGCACCAGCTTGTTAGTTTGGCTGATAATATTACTCATTTGTAATACTGTCCTGAGATTGTTGTGCAATAAAACAAGCTTAAGTTTATTAACAGAGAACAGATATTTAAATGATAACAAGTAGAAGGAATCGGGATAGAAATGGCTACAAACAAACAAAAGCAAAACTACTCATATAAGACTAAAATCTCTCTTAACTAGAGTCTTTTGTTCAAAGTAAGTTTGATATTAGCCAGGACCAATCACAGAGCTCAAAACATTGGGTTTCTTTGTCTCCTCAGGTGAAGAATAACTTAGGGGTTCTCTCCCTCTCCCACCAAAACTGGGGCTTGGTTAGCATCTGTGTTCTTAGACTCAACAGAGAACTAACCTTACATTTCTCAAGGTGTTCCATTAAGACAGGGGTGGGCAAACTTTTTGGCCTGAGGGCCACGTCTGGGAATAGAAATTGTATGGCAGGCCATGAATGCTCGTGAAATTGGGGTTGGGGTGCAGGAAGAGGTAAGGTCTCTGGCTGGGGGTGCAGGCTCTGGGGTGGGGGTGGGGATGAGGGGTTTGGGATGCAGGAGGGTGCTCCGGGCTGGTATCAAGGGGTTCAGAGGGTGGGAGGGGAATCAGGGCTGGGGCAGGGGCTTGGGGCACGGGGAGAGGCTCAGGGATGCAGGCTCTGGGTGGCGCTTACCTCAAGCAGCTCCCGGAAGCAGCGGCCATGTTCCCACTCCAGCTCCTACGCAGAACTGCGGCCAAGCAGCTCTGCGTGCTACCCTGTCCGTAGGTGTCACCCCTGCGGGTCCAATTGGCTGCAGTTCCCAGCCAATGGGAGCTGCGGGGGAGATGCTTGGGGTAGGGGCAGCATGCAGAGCGGAGCCCCCTGGCTGCCCCTACATGTAGGAGCCAAAGCGGGGCCATGGCGCTGTTTCTGGGAGCCGCGTGGAGTGGCCCCTGACCCTCTCCCCAGCGGGAGCTCAAGGGCTGGCTTAAAACGGTTGGTGGGCCAGATACGGCCCGCGGGCCGTAGTTTGCCCACCCCTGCATTAAGAACACAATGAGAGGGCACTGAGGGAAAGCTTTCATTGGCAATGCCCATGTTACACTGGTTTTATGGGGCTTAGGTGTTGTGATGCTGAGTGTTGCAATGCCTAACTTTTAGGTGCCTAGAAAATCACAGGAACAACAATGTGATCCACAAAGACTGGGATAAAATTTAATAGTGCAAAGTGCAAGGTCATGCGCTTAGAGACAAACAACAAGAATTTTTGCTAAAAGATGGGGACTTATCAGTTGGAAGGGACAGAGGAGAAAGACCTGAGGGTATTGGTTGATCACAGGATGACTATGAACTGCCAATGTGATGCAGCCATGAAAAAGGCTAATGTAGTCCTAGGATGCATCAGGCAAGGTATTTCCAGTGGAAACAAGAAAGTTTTAGTACCATTATACAAGGTACTGGTGAGACCTCATCTGGAATACTGTGTGCAATTCTGGTCTCCCATGTTTGAGAAAGATGAATTCAAACTGGAGCAGGTGCAGAGAAGGGTTAATAGGATGATCCAAGTAATGGGAAACCTCCCTTATGAGAGGAGACTCAAAGAGCTTGGCTTGTTTAGCCTACCCAAAAGAAGTCTATGGGGAGATATGATTGCTCTCTATAAATACATCAGAGGGATAAATACCAAGCAGGGAGAGGAGTTATTTAAGTTAAGCACCAATGCTGACATAAGAACAAATGGATATAAACTGGCCATCAAGAAGTTTAGGCTTGAAATTAGGCAAACCATCTGAGGAGTGAAGTCCAGGAACAGCCTTCCAAGGGGAGCAGTGGGGGCAAAAAAACCTAACAGGCTTCAAGACTGAGCTTGATAAATTTATGGAGGAGATGGTATGATGCGACTGCCTACAGTGGCATGTAGCTGATCTGAGACTGCTAGCAGCAAATATCTCCAACAGCTGGTGATGGGACACTAGATGGGGAGGGCTCTGAGTTACTAAAGAGAATTCTTTCCCAGGTGTCTGGCTGGTGGGTCTTGCTCACATGCTCTGGATCTAAATGACTGCCATGTTTGGGGTCAGGAAGGAATTTTCCTGCGTGTCAAATTAAGATCCGGGGGGAGGGCGGAGAGAGAGGTCCTTCCTCTGCAGCATGGTTCACTTGTAGGTTTAAACTAGTGTAAATAGTGGATTCTCTGTAACTTGAAGTTTTTGAATCATGATGTGAGGACTTCAGTAATTCAGCCAGAGATTAGGGGTCTATCTCAGGAGTGGGTGGGTGAGGTTCTGTGGCCTGCAATTTGCAGGAGGTCAGACTAGATGATCATGATGGTCCCTTCTGACCTTAAAGTCTATGAGTCTATGAAACAACGTTAGGCACTTAAGCTCCCTACACAAGGAATAGGCACCTAAAAATAAGAACCACAAAAAGCCAGCACGCTACTCAGGGAGCCGCCTAAACTAGCCAATGGGAGATGCCAATGAGAGGAATGTGTCCTAAGCCTCCCCCCTTCTCACAGAGTTGGATGTGTAAGTCCAGGTTACAGGGAGACACCTATCTCCTCTGGCAATCCACAGCTGGGAACCCCTATCCTGGAGTCAGAGAAAGAGAAAGGCATCTGCCCCATTCCACACAAAGCAGCTGGCAGTGGTGGCAGCAGCCACCGTCTGACTTTCAGTCCCCAGGTTAGAATACTCACCTGGGATGTAAGCGAACCCAGGTTCTATCCCCTCTGCCTGATGGGGAGAAGAGGGGAATTGAAACCTGGGTCTCCTGCTTTGCGGGTGGGTGTCCTAAAGAGCAGGTGCCACAGGACTCTTTGCTGCTTTTACAGATCCAGACTAACACGGCTACCACTTTGATACTAAAGAGCAGGCTTATTCTTATGTGCTCCCTCTCTGGTCCAGTGACTTTTTAAGTATTTATTCAAAGTGGATCAGCTTCAGCAGGAGAAAATGAGGAAGACTCACATCACACTATCCCATAAAACAGTGGTTAGTATAACCTCCTGAGAGGTGGGAGACTCTTGTTCCACTCCTTTCTTCCCCATCACATGTGGGAGAGACTGAAACCAGGTCTCCCATATCCCAGGTGCATGCTCTAACCATTGAGCTAAAAGTTATTAGGTGGGCACCACCTCCTCCTCTGGCCAGAATTTGAATGGCACCTGCTCTGGTTGGCAGCCTCTGAGCACACCTCTTGGATTGGGCCCCTCCTGGATTGGGCCCAGCTGAGATGGGCACTTCTCTGCCAGTCTGCCGCTGTTCGTGGATTGCACTGGGATGTAGGCAGCAGATGTCTAGAGTGAGGCTGAAACTTAGGCACCAAGGGAACTTTTGCAGCAAAACATTAGGCACCAAGTAAGTTTAGGTGCTTACCGGGTTAGGTGGCAGCCAAGCAGGAGTGTTGTGGATTGCAGTGGCACCTAAAACTGGGACTTTGATACCTAAGTACCTCTGTGGAATTGGCCCTTAGTCTCCCAGTTATCAAACCAGTACTTTTTGTGAGTTTATAAATTCCTTTATTCAAAATTCCCAATTTAAAATATATACATTATTTTAAGGAGCACTCTGAGTTTGTGACAGGCTGTGTAGACCCTATCCAGCAACTGGCAGGGAGAGGGTTAACTCTCTCTCCATAAGCAGAATATATCACACAAGTGTCTGCTTTTATTACAAGGAAGGGAATGTGGCTGGGCTCAGCTGGAGTGAATTACTCTGTCAGGAGGGACTATAAAAGGATTGAGCTCAGTAGCATTCCCCCTTGTTCTTTCATGGTCTGGGAGCTGACCTAGGATGAGCGGGGAGTCTGACTGTTTAGAGCACTAGTTTGTTTTCTACCGAGTGAACTCTGGCTTTTATTTTGCTAAACATGAAGCATGTGGGTTATTTCTTCTTTCTTTGGCCCTTGGCTTATCTGACCTGGCACAGAGACTGATAAAAATAAAGAGAAGAGAATGAAAAAGATAATTAGAGCAGGGTAAAAAAAAAAAAAAAAGAAACCTGAACATTGAAGCCAAGATGCTTCCTGCAATCATAATGAAAGGTTTCTCAAATATACTCACTAAAAAGAAACATAGGGGAGAGAGGTAAGCAAACAGTTGAGGTCATGAGGCAAAATAACAATAGTCATTCTCAGAAGAAATACTGTAGTGACTGTGTCAGGAATGGAAACAAAAACAGTGGACTTCTAATGAAGTTTTACATCTGAACATAGTAAATGGGGGCAGTTTGTGCACAACAGTTTATGCAAAAGGATCCACTGGCTTAACGGGGACATTCTTAATTGTTCCCTAGATTATAACACCTGTATTGAGTGACTCCAGGGAGTTTAGTAGCTTTTATTATTTTAATTCCCTTGAATATAATGGACTTAGAATTAGTGTTAGGGAACAATTTGTTTCCTGCAAAGAGTTATTCCAGCATAAATATCACTGGCACAAACCATATTGTGTTTTGACTAGTTTTGCCTGGAGGACGAGAGAGGAAAAAAACACCCTGGAAATACTATTTTCCATTGAGAGTAGTGTTAGTAAGTGACATGTTAGAGTATTTTAATATGCCAGCTGCTCAGCTTGATCTAATATTCCATTTCAAACAATATGAAAATCTTTAAAGCAAGAACACAACAAACAAGGAAAAAGTCAATGTTTTTTACCTGGTTGTTTCTTAAAGGGTGAGGAAATTCTGCTTACTATTTCAAGATTACTGATATAGTATAATTAGAAGTTAACATATAATAAGAAAGAACAATGGTGCATAACTGGGATGCATTTATGACAGTTTGTATATGATAGTTTTTAAGAAGATAGAAGAAAACCCATACTGAAATTAGGTGCGTGTTTTGGTAATTTACCCTTTTGTAGACAGCAAAACTAATCGTTACAAATCTGTTTAGAATCATTAAGATGCAAATAGTAACAAACCTGCATGAAATCATACGTAGTTGCAGTTCCAGCCATTACAGTGCTGAAATGTCATAGTGCAAGTAGAGGCAAAATCAATTTCAAGGCCTTCAAAGGCTCTCTGAGCTTTATGCAGATTTGGGATCAGTTGGATTTGGGTCAGAAGTGAAGTAACGGGGTGATCTCAGTCCAATTTCCAACAAGTATTAGTTAATATACCACAAAACAGCACAATTATAGTTGTAAACAGCCCTGTGCATGCATAGTGCTAAAGTATGTGGTATGTGATTTTTTTTAAAAAATAATAATTTGGCCTATTTGGCAATATGTGCTCTGGAGAAGTTTAGGAGAGGAGGAAATGTGTTGACCAGATCAGAACTGAGTAGGTTTGACCTTACTACCCTGTTTAATGTAGTTTAGTATACCATACTGTACCCTAAAGGAAATCTAAGGGATCAGTTGATTAATAAATGGGTTATACATGAAATTCCCATGAATATCATTGGGCCTAGACCAGAACACTGGATGGTCCCCCTACTGAATCGAGCGAGCACATCAGAAAAGAACACCCACAAACTTTGGAGAAGTTCAGTTTGGATCTGAGTCTGGATCTGAACTTCACAACTCAGGCCCATTTTTAGTTGCTGTACTTGGGAGTTGGCCTACCCAATGCATTCCCAGCTGGGAATAGACATGTGAATGTAATATTTTTAAGGTGAACAAACAGCATATAAATAAAAAACAAAATCAATCTAGGGAAAGGTCTTTTTTTAAATGTTGTAGTAGCTTGGATTTGGGATCAGCTAGTGTATGTAACAAGCCTTATTCCATAATGGGGAGACTTAGTAAAGCCTGGAACTGGCTTCTCTTGCTGTATGACCTTGGGCAAGTCAATTAATATTGAATAGTACCCGACTCAGGACCCCACTTAGATACATCTTCCCAATTTATCAGCAAACCATTGATATCTACTCTAGAATGTTTTTTCAACCAGTTTTGCACCCACTTTATAGTAATTTCATCTATTTTTTATGAGAATATCTTGAGGTGCAAAGTCAAAAGCTTTATTAAAATTGAGATAAATCATGTCTACCTCCCTATCCCCCCTAGGTCAGGAACTCTGTGAAAGAAGGAAATTAGGTTGGTTTGGCCTAAGTTATTCTTGACAAATCCATGTTGGCTATTACTTATAGACTCATAGGCTTTAAGGTCAGAAGGGACCATAGTGATCATCTAGTCTGACCTCCTGCGCATTGCAGGCCACAGAACCTCACCCACCCATTCCTGTAATGAACCCCTAACATCTGGGGGAAATTCCTTCCTGACCCCAAATATGGCAATCAGTTAGACCTTAAGCATGTGGGCAAGATGCACCAGTCAGACACCTGGGAAAGAATTCTCTGTGGTAACTCAGAGCCCGCCCCATCTAGTGTCCCAGGTGCTTACAAATTGATTGTTTAATAATTTATTCAATATCTTTCCAGGTATCAACGTTAGGATCACTGGTCTATAATTCCCTGAGTCCTCTTTGTTCCCTTTTTACAGATAAGTGCTATGGTTGCCCTTCTCCAGTCCTCTCAGACCTCACCTGTCCTCCATGAGTTTTCATAGATAATGGCTAATGGTTCAGAGATTGTTTCTGCTAGTTCCTTAAGTACCCTAGAGTGAATTTTATCAGGCCCTGCTGACTTGAATACCTCTAATTTATGTAAATATTCTTTAATCTGTTCTTTCTCTATTTTGGCTTGTGTTCCTTCCCTCTTGTTATTACTATTAATCATGTTAAGCATCCAGTAACAATTTTTTTTTTTAGTGAAAACTGAAGCCAAATAAACATTAAACATCTCAGCCTTTGTGTCATCTGTTATCAGCTCTCCTTCCCTGCTAACTAGTGGACCTATATTTTTTTTTTGCCTTTCTCTTGCTCCTAATGTATTTATAGAACTTCTTCTTATTGCCTTTTATGTCCCGTGCTAGAAGATTGTGCTAGTCCTTTTACACTGATCCTTAGCAAATCATCCATGTTTCTGCTTTTGTAGGATTCCTTTTTGGTTTTCTAGTCACTGAAGAGCTGCTGGTGCAGTCATATTGGCCTCTTACTATTTTTCCTCTATTTCCTTTGCATCTGGATAGTTTGCTGTCGTGCCTTTAATATTATCTTTTTGAGAAACTGCTGGCTGTCCTGAACTAATTTATCCCTTAGACTTTCCTCCATGGGACCTTACTTACTAATTCTCTGAGTATGTGGAAGGCTGCTTTAACTTTAACCACCTGAATAGCTCCACTGAAGTCACTCTTTTGCTCTTGGAATCAATGGTGCTGGCCACATGCCTAAGGTTAAAAATATGCATAAGTGTTTTCAGGATCAGGGCCAACAAGACATATATTTTTATTATTATTTAGACTGTGATATCTTCCAAAATGTACTAGAAGTTTTCAATGCACAAAGGAAGAGGCAGAGCCTGCCCCAAAGCCAGGGCCTAGGGTGCTAACATTTGGGGGGCGGCGACCGCGGCGGCCGGATCTTCAGCCGCCCCGGTCATCGTCGGCATTTCGGGGCCGGGACCTTCCGCCGCCTCTGTCGGGGGCGGCATTTCGAGGGCGGGACCTTCCGCCGCCTAGGGTGGCAAAAAAGCTGGCGGCGCTCCTGCCCAAAGCACTTACAATCTAGAGTGTAGATCCTACAAATGGATCTATCTGGGAGGATCCCTGCATGGAGCCCGATAAATTTCATAGTTGCATGGATCACTCTCATGAAACAGCTTATACACCCCCCCCCCCAATGGTGTTGTGAGAATAAAATCCATTAATGACTATGAAGCAGTGAAATACTATGATGATGACTATCGCCATAAGTACCAGGTAGATAGATAACTTGCAGGACATGCGGGAAGGGGGGACCTAAATAAGAAAGTGGATATAAAGGGAAAAGTATTATGTTATTATATTATACTATAGTATTAGTCATCATGTACTACTTCCAGAATGTGTGCATATTAGAAAGCCAGGTAACAATGTCCATCTCTCTCTTTCATCCTAGTTGTTCTTTCCTCATCTAATGTAAAATGTTACCTCCTTTTTTCTTAGTTCAATTTGTCTGAGAAGGAAATTTTGTAAAAGAAAACAACCAACCAAAAAATTGGTTTCCATAGAACCAAAACTGTGCAATACTTTTACCCCTCCCCTGAAACAGTGTTACAATGATATTAAGTAGGAATACTCTTTTTATGGTGAGGCTACTCTGCACCGCACTGTTCCTGAAGCATATTTTACAGAGCTATAGTATTGTAAATATTAATTTATTATCAAATGGCATGGGAGTCACAACAAAAAAACTTTATTCTCATTGTCAGCTACTTGCCAGTGATGAGGATTTCTGAGCTGCCATTGAGTACAAGATCAATATTTCCAGTTCCAACCAGTACAATGCTGAAAATGTAGTAAGGACGTTGGTGTGAAATAAGACAATGTCATTTTTAATATGTCTTCATGCACCAATGTTGTTTAACACACCTCATGACATGTTGTGGTTTCATATAGAAACAGTAGCCCTCTGTTGCAGGGTGCCACACAAAACATATACTATCTCAAACCTTGTCCATATCTCCCTTTTCAGTTCATTTCTGTATCTTGAAAGAGCTAGACAATCTAACCCTTCTGTGCATACATGTCTGTGCTGTGTGTGTGTATGTAATACACATATATATAAAATATACCTGTTGAAAAATTGTGTAATGACCATGTAAGTAGTGACTACTATGTGCAAAGCCTTGGAATATTTTCTGTTAAAGAGATAATTAACTCAGAGTTGCCACTGAAAAGATCCAACTTGTCCTCTGATCTTTTGTCATTTTTTCTTTGACTTATTTATTGTTTGCTTAATATAACAAACTGAAAAATTAATTTTCCCCACATAGTATACACACAGTATAGAGCATCTGAGCTACAGGAGAAAAATACATTGGAAGGATTGCTAACTCTTGTACTCGTTATGTATATTCTATCAATAATTATCCAACCAGGCATTTATCCCATGCTCATCACCATGGTATCAGAAAATCTGAAAGTAAACATGATAAAGGATCTAGTTTTTGAAGTTAAAAATATATTTCATAACAATCAGATATCATTTTCTTAGTACAAATAAAGATTTTAAAAAAGAAAACATTTTCCCCTACCCTTTGTTTTGAAATGGAGGGAAAAAACTTTAATTTTATATTTAATTTTCAAATACCATAGCCCAAAATCATGCCACATTAATGTATAGTATCTTTTTATTAAAATGGAAATAGTCCCCAATGACAACTTGGTTAATTTTTAAATGGTAAACTCAAACTGTTTACCAATCCTCAAGGCAACACAGTTGAAAGGCACATGCATGCTGCTTAAACTTATCACCAATGGCATTTTAAATTATCTGCTGTAGGATGCAGTGCTGAGATAGATGACTAATTAGTGTCCACTTGCCAGTGTTTAGTCACCAAGTAGCTTGGAAGCACTAGGGAACAGCTTTATAACAATTTACTGCATCCTTCTCAGACAAGGAAACCATTTTGCAATTGTCAGATATAATTTGACATCTCTATAATATTGCTTCATGTTTGGCATTTTTGTTCTGCTGTCAAAACAATTTCAGTACTTCACTAAGGGGTTTTTTTTTTAGCTGATCTCAAAAGGAAAGTATTCAACAGTGCATCTTGCTAGCACTGGAGAATTATCCTCATCTTCTACATTAATTGGGCTGTTTAGAACTGATTTGTGAATAAATGGTATCTAGACAGCATGTTTTAGAGTTAAGGTGAATGGGGAGTTCACAGTTAGGCTCTCTGCATTTGGACAGGCATTAGTTATTCTTGGTTCATGACTTCAAGTTTGTTTTTTACATGCATAAGAGCTAGAAATACGGTGTTGTGGTTTTTTTTTTAATGAAATGTGGGAGTCTGATCCATCATATGCCTCCAGGAGATGGCACCTCAGGCATGGGCCGTTAGTGCCTTTGCCTTAATCCAGCCCTGTATATAAGGATTCTGCTAATGTTGCTATTCCCAAAGTTCTGCCAGCATTGCCAGAATTGTTATTTTTAATTATCAGAACAGCCCCCTGATGAGAGCACTTTAGAAATAAAATTACTCATAAACAAGCTAGGATTATCCATTCTTCGATGCTGATTGTGCAAGCCACTCCTCTCAGACCATTTCAGTGTCTCTGTGAATTCACATGGGCACAGGATTCCATTCTCATGAAGCAGCTTGCAGGAGTGGGGACATAGATCGTAAACTCTTCAGGAAAGGCCCACATTCCTCATATGTGTAGACAATGCCTAGCACACTGTGGGCAACCCTGTACTATAAGTAATAACGATAAGACAGACTGGTAAGTGATTTTCTATCAAAACTGTTTTTTTTTCTGTGGAAAATTGGGTTTTTGACTAAAGAAATTTATTTTGTGAAAATTTGTGTGAAAAGTGCCTGCTTTCCACAGAAAAAATAGACTTTGCATCAAAAACTAAAACTCACATTTTTGAGGGTTTCAGCTGAAAATTGAAAAATTTCACTTAAGAAATGCTGCTATAGTGCCATGGAGTAGTTGCTGTTTGACTTGTCATGCCCCCCGATCTTCTCTATAGGCTGGGTTCCCCAGCTGAACTACTCCTCCCATGATGCATCACAGCAGCTCAGCAAGTTCCAAAAAAGTCAACATTTTCCACAAGGGCAAGAGGAGGAGGACAATTTCAACTGGTTTTAGCAGTGAGGTGAATCAGAGAACTACAAATCAGGTGACCTGGGTTCTTTTCCTGACTGCCACAGACTCAGTGTATAACCTAGGTCAAATCTTTTAGCCTTTCTGTGCATAATTTTCCATCTGCGAAATCAGAATACTTATACCCACTTTTACAAGTCGCTTTAAGGTTCTAGGCTGAAAGCTCTTGTATAAGTGTAAAGAATTACTATTTTATTAGAAACTTTCTATTTGAGAAATGTTTACCTCAGCCAACCTGGCAGTCCTAGAGGCAACATAGTGCACTCCCATATGGAGATGTGAGTTTGTCTGTCTTGCATTTTAGGTTAGGAAGACCTGAGCACATCAACCCTTGAGAGGAGGGAGTGCTTTCATTGTTTGAGTGATCACTCTGGCCAATGCTTGAAGCACCATTCATGGGCTCTGGAGGGAACCATGTCCATCACTATTCAGCAGAAGAGATGGTTATTGCAACATAGGGCCTCTGAAGGCCCTATGTAAAAACAAGGAGAAAAATGGTTTACAACTCCATACAGAATCTCTCTAGGTTGGAATAAAGTTTGGGATAATGCATACAATGCTCTGGACTTCGCTTCAACAACAATCTGTTGTATTATTAGAAATTTCAAAATCATTAGGCTATTTTTAAGGTCTAGGTAAGGGTGTAGATTTATCATAGCAATTGCCAGTGTCATAGAGTCCAAGAACTACTTTTCTTGCTTCCCCCATCTGCAACTACGTGTAAGTGCATGATTGGCTGGCTGGCTAAATGAATGGTCAGATGAACAACTGTATACTCTTCACTGAGAGTCTTAAGAGAACAGCCTTTGGGGCTGTGCATGAAGCTACTATTGAACATAGAATTGGCATTAATCATGATAGGAATCACGGGAACAGTTCCATGAACTGGAGATTGGAGGAGGGAAATTGTTAGACCACTTTGGCAGCTTAGGCGAACAAATAGAGCAAGAACATCCCTTATCCACTAACATTTAGGACAGTATTTGTGAAAACTAGAGATGGTCTAATTCAAAAACTCAGATCGAAACTTTGCGGATGAGTTTAACAATCCCCAGTGAAAGAAACTTGGGCCTGAAAGGAAAAAAGGGACAGGGATAAGTATACCTCCATGTCCAAACCAAACCTGGTTTTGACAAAGGCTACAATCTACATCTGATTTTTTTTGGGGGGGGGGGGGGGGGGGGAGGGGGATTTGCCATTCTCTAGTCAGAAATTACCTTGCCTTTTCAAAGGAACACTATCAAGTTCATTTTAATGGCCTGCCATTTATTTTACTACAATCTTTGTAATGCCTTTTCATAAGTTTGAAAAAAGAAACACTACTATTCCTTTTTCAGTAAATAAGGAGGAAGTTATACAAGAAATCCCCACACAATATAGGACTTATATAGAGAATGTAAGTGAATTGGAACTGTATGTTTGTACGCAACATGTATGTAGCAATATAAAAATGACAGTTTTCTAATATCAGAGGGGTAGCCGTGTAAGTCTGTATCCACAAAAACAACGAGGAGTGTGATGGCACCTTAAAGACTAACAGATTTATTTGGGCATCTGAAGAAGTGGGTTTTTTCCCACAAAAGTGTATGCCCAAATAAATGTTAGTTTTCTAATGGTGTTTTATGCCCTCTAGTGGGTTTTGAATGTATTGCACTTATTATGCCTGAAATGCTGGTTATTTTTAACTGTTTGCTTTAACAATGTTTAGTCTGTGTAAAATGCATACACTAGATTTATTCCTAAGTAGTATACCCTACACATTTAGAAGGATGCCTATTATGCCCAGTTTAATTCTTTCTGGGTGTTTTCTATCACAGCCTAACCTTTGTTTAACATTTCCTTCTGTAGCAAACGTTATGTTCCTAAGACATATTTACAGTGTTAAGCAACCACAAAAAAGATTGCTGAGTGATAGCTGCATGCAAGTGATGTTATTGCACCAAAATAAAAAATTACACTTCTGTTGCATTTTTAAAAAAAAAGACTCTTTTGACCAGATAAATAATTGTATGTGGAATATGTGGAAGTGTCTCTCTTCTCCATTTAAAATTTTGAGCATTACCCTCTCCACTCACATCATGGAAAAATGGCAAAAATGATTTTTTGAGTTGCAATGCAGAACTATGACTTCTCCATACTCGATGTAGGGATTTCCACAGCTTCCTCCTTAGACCCATCAGAGGACCAGCCTGAGAAAACAATCTGCATTAGATTCAAAATGGGTCAAAGAATGGTGCTGTTAGCCCACGATGCCACAAATATGGACAATATTGTCTGAATATTCTTGAAATGAGGCCATGTCAGTAGAAAATATGTTCCACCCATTAGGCAGAGTAACTGATGTGCAATGACCACTACTGACAGCGCTAATAGGTATTGTAGATGGATGGATACATTGATAGACAAATACTGATCTACTAATGTAAATGTTACAGAACACACATTAATAATCCCACACATTACACCAGTTGTGGGAATTCCCTAATGCCCATGTTATCCGAGATGCCACAAATTTAGTTGTTAGCTTGTAAAAGGTACAGTCCCGGCTCCCATGTTTCTCATGCAAAACCATAGGAAATCACATCCATGTTCCTCAGACCACCACTTAGAAAGGTCCAGTGGTCTATCAGCATAAGGAGACAATCCATTAACTGGATATTATCCCTTACAATGAGGAGTCAGACATGGAACAATGGTCTGTTGTTGAACACAAGATTAAAGCTAAATTTCATCCATTTCCCAAGAGGTATTCATTTGATAATGCAGTTTTGACTTCTGGTATGATATAGCTTAATTGACACACCACAAGTGCACATCTAGTTTGTCATATCCTTTTCACTTCACTTTTTTCAATAATAAAGCAGAGCACATGTGAATAATACAGGAATCAGTGGTACTATTTTTGTTCAGTCAGCTAAAGTATACAATCTTGTGATGTCCTTTTGTTATGTTACAAAATTAGGTAGAAAGTTAATACAAATAATGAGGACCAAAGCATTGACTAAGATATGTTCCACAATAATAGGTTCATATGCGTTATATGCAATTTTGATAAAGAGACTTGCAAAAATTGCAACTGAAAAAATGTGGAGAAGGAAAATGCACTCACTATTATAATTTGTATAACAATAAGATGAGAAAGAACCAGACATTAAGGTTTTAGCTACTACCTATTTTGAAAAGTCACTGTATAAAGGGCTTCCATGTTTGTTGTATTTCAGTGACTTCAAGATCAAATTTGCTCAGTTGTCAAGTAACAAGATAGTTTTCCCACTTTATAATACAAGTTTTACAAAACTCACCCTCCCGTCTCTTCACTTCACTTGGGCTTGCAGGGACAACCCATGACTACAGATAGTGGGCTGGGGGGCAGAGTGAGGGCAGCCAACTTCAGCAGTGTTACTGAGCATGCTCAGTCCATGCCAAGGAGCAAATCTGAGAGGACATGTGACCCCGCATGCCTCCCCACACGTTGCCTCTGCGAGGTGCCCACAATTCTTCACTTCTTCTTCTGGTCCCTTGCACAGGTTTCTAGGTCATGGAGTTTCAGTCCTTTTCTCTTCAGACTCCTCTTGACAGAGCTTTCCATCATATCCTCAGTCTTCAACATCCTTTCTTGCTGTCATCTTCCTCCAAAGATTTCTTTACTGGCTGTTCTTCCATTCTCCCATTCTTTTCACATGTCCTGCCCTCCTCAAATGTGTGCTCTCCAGCCTATCTATGATTGAGAGTCCTAAAAAGAACAGGAGTACTTGCGGCACCTTAGAGACTAACAAATTTATTTGAGCATAAACTTTCATGGGCTACAGCCCACTTCATCAGATGCATAGAATGGAACATTTAGTAAGAAGATATATATATATATATATACATACAGAGAACATGAAAAAGTGGAAGAAGCTATACCAACTGTAAGAGGCTAATTAATTAAGATGAGCTATTATCAGCAGGAGAGTCCTAAATTCATCTTTCCCCTAATTTCTTCCATGCTCATTTTGTCTGTCCTCTGGTTGCCTGCCATTCTCCTCTGCTACTACCTGTATCTTCTTTTCTTCCATCTCCATAAGACTCACCATTTCCAAACCATAGAGCAGACAGGAACAAATACAAGCAGCCTACACTTTTCCTTTCAGTTTGTTACTTAACTGCCAGTCTCACAGTACTCTTGCCACCTTTTTCACTCCTACCCATGCGCATTGGGTTCTTCTTTTCAGTTCTCCAGATCTCTATCCAATGGTACTAAGTTTACTTCCCAAGTACGGTAAACAAATTCTTTTTTCTGATTCAGCTTCTCTCCTAAAACTTTGATCAACAGCTCTTCTTCCATCTTCCCTTCTTGCATAACTTCAGCTTTCTTTATATTTATCTTCAAATCATGATCTTTAAACACAGATGCCCACTTTTATACTATATTTACCAATTCCTTTTTGCTGTCAGTCAAAAGGGCCAGATCATCAGCATATGTTAGTTTTGTCTGTGTCTCCACTGGCTTTGTTTTTCTACTAATTAACTCCATACCTAGCATGAAGAGAAGTGGACTCAGCACACTATCTTGGTTCAACCCCGCCATCATCTCACAACTCTCTGAAATTCTATGTGTTGTTACCACCATAGCTCTGGACCTCCATATGGCTCCTCTATCATCTGCACTTCTTGAAGTCCCCCCTCAATCCCTCCATCTGAATACTTGAAACACCAACTCCCGCTGAACCAAGTCATATGGTTTCTCAAGATCAAAAAATGCTACATACCAGTTAACCAATCCATTTATCATTCTTTCAAACTTCTGTCTCATTGCAAATACTGTGTCTATAGCACTCCTTCCTTTCCTAAAGCCATGTTGCTGCTCTCCTATATTTTGCTACACCTTGCACCTCAACCTTGTGTCCAAAACTCTCTTAAGGACTTTGAGGTTAATTTAACAGGGCGATACCCTGATAAATATTTGGATCTTTTGCATCACCCTTACCCTTCTAGAGAGGCACAATCAATCCCATTCTCTAGTCCTCTGGTATCCTTGCTTGATACCAGCAAACTCACAGTAATCTGTGAAGTCACTTTGTTCCTGTATCTCCAACTGCCTCTATCATATCAACAGTTATTTCATCTTCATCAGCTGCTTTATCATTTTTCACCTTATTCAGTAATGTCTCTAGCTTCTCCTCTACACAGATCAATACCTATTGAGGCTTCCCCATAAGTGTTGACAGTGCTTCCATTCACAATTCCCTCTTCACATTTAACAGCCTTTGGGAATCTTTTTTCGATATCTCTATCACCTCTTTAGGGTTAGTCACCACACAGTTCCTATCCTTCACACATAAAGATTTCTTCATATCTTGTGTTTCACTGTTCCTTTTTTATGCTAACCCAAAACCCAATTTCCTGCCATCATCTTCTTCCATCTTTCTACATAATTCCTCTTCAGCCTCCATTCTTGCCTTAGTAACCATATTTTAGTCTCCTTTTTTACCTGTTTGCATGCATTTTTGATTGTCTCATTATCACAACCTGCTTCCTCAAACTCTTTGAATAATCATTTCTTTTTAATTTCACATGTACATCCGACTTCCACCATCAGCTTGTTCTCTGAAAGCATCCATCTTACCACTTGTTCTGCCACGTTACCTCCATTGACTTAATGAAACAGTCTTTTAATTTCCTTCATTCTTCCTCCAGTGACTTCATTGTTGCTGGCAAAGCATGAAAGCCTTCCTTTATTTTTTTGGCAGAACTGTTCCTTTCTCTTGACCTCCCCCACTTCCCATTTCTTCCTCAATTTCATCTTCTCTCCTGATTTCTCAGGTTGCATTTTTCTGACACATATTCACTCGGTATAACCTTTACATCTTTCACCATTTTCATATGTTCTCTTCTTATCAAAATATAGTACACCTGGGCTTTAGTTTTTCCACTATAGTATGTCACTAGGTGTGAGTCTCTTTTTTCAAACTATGTATTCGCCACTGAAAAGCCATTAAAAAACACCACTCAACCTACTTCTCTTCTTTTGCATTTATTTTACCAAAGCCAAATTAACCCACCACTCCTTCTACTGGGCTCCCTTCACCAACGTGGCAGTTTAAATCACCACTGACAGGTAACAGAGTGTTACTCTCAACCATAACCACCACTTCTGCCAGCTCATTTCTAAAGCTCTCCTTCTCTTCCATAAATCTGCCTTGCTGTGGAGCATATGCTGACATCACACATATAATCTTACTCTCTATCATCAATCCTACTGCTATCAATTGGTCTTTTCTTTCTACACTCATGATACCCTGAGCAATCTCTGGCCTTATGATGATGGCTACCCCCATTCATTTTTTTTCCTCCAGACCAAAAAAGTTGAAATCCATCTTTCAAGATTTGACTTTTGCCTCCATGCCACCTCGTTTCCTGCAGACATAGTATGCAGATTTTCCTTCTAGTCATTGCCTCAACCTCCTCTCCTAACCTACCCATAATGAACCTATATTCCAGGTCGCAATTCCCAGGTCTTTGCAAATTTGTTGCTGTTGCACAGAAGATAGCACGTTGATTGCCCCGAAAACAGTAGCATGTTTTAAATGACTCAAGTGTGAAGAATCCATGACACACAAAGGACTCAGTAGCTAAATAGCCCTCTGGCACTGCCCCATTTTGCTGATCCTGCAACATTACAAACCCTGACATTTGAAAAATCAAACTGTGCTTTCTCTGGTTCATGCATCATCACTAGTAAAAAAGGAAGTTTCTTTGGGCCAAATTATGCCCTCATTTATACACTGTGCAACTCCATTGTCTGAAGTCAGTGATGTATTACAGATATAGCAGCAGATTCACAGAGCTATAATCTAGCCACAGGTGTGTACAGAATGGACTTCCCTCTTGAACAGTCCCTTGCAAGTCTTCTTCCTTTGGCAAAAGTCAGTATGGGAGGATTGAGGCTTCTTAAATCCCTCAGAATTGCATTTTCCAACCTCATCTGTGGTGAGCTTCATGTTCTACTTCCTTTGACCTCAGCTCTATAAACCTTCTTCTGCACTTTGTACATAACCCCACGATTGCAGTCATCCTCTTCTCAACTGGTACAAGACTGCAACTTGCCAGGAACTTCTACATATCTCCTCATTTGTGACAAAATCAAACCAATGGATGTTAAGAATACGCCGTAACTTTCAACACTGAAAACTGTTTAGTTTCCTTTCCTCAGCTGTTTCTGCTCCATGTAACAGAGTTGTTATTACTACCGCATTGAATACTTGTATCTTAGTTATCACACAACATCACGCCACCCAAACAAAGTCTTTTGAAGATATTGAAATGCCATTCATGCAAGACTGGTCCGATGTGTGACTTCTTCAGATATAGAACCTTCTGCTGTCAACTGACTACCAGACAGATAAAACTATCCACTCATTCAGTGTAATTGCCATATACATGCAGCATCAGCAGGTCATTTCCATTTTATAGGAGGCATGCTTAGCTTTGGTTAATCAAAGTCCCATAGATTCTGCAGTTTTTAGCAGGTCTTCCAGTATTAACTGTAGTTGGTCAGTAGTCAGCCCAAGTAAGACAATATCCACATACTCGAGATCCTCTAACGATGAAGCTTTAAATTTCCCACCTCCTACTTTGGCCTCAATCAGCTTTGTCATCAAATAGTCTATTAGAACATTAAATAACGTAGGTGATAGAATGCATCCCTGGCATACTCCCGAGTCTACTGAAAACCAGCCTGCAAGTAACAATCATTTATCTTCATATGGCTAAATGTACCATGGTACAATTCCTCCACTAGGCACATTAAGTCCTCAGGCACACCATACGGGCATAGCAGTATCCACTGAGTCAAAAGCGGTTGGTAATCTGTAAGTGTGATGTTAACTTCCTTCTCTTGCTCTAGTCATTTTTCAGTAACGTTCCACAGAACATATATACCATGGATTGTAAATTGAGCTGTATAGAAACCACACTGAATGTGAAATTTAGGAACTTCAAAGTCTCAAATACACATTTCTGGCTATGTCTTTCGGAGGCTTTCTGAATACACTGTTCCATACCATTCCACCATTGATTATGATCATTCTCACAGGCCCTCATGACTGCTCATTCAAGACATTGCTTTTCCTCTATTGCCCATTTCCTCTTCCATTCACTGACTCGATTCTGACCTTCCAGTACATCCATTCTGCACCATCCCTCTTTTTTTCTCACTCATACTTTGATGGTATCATTTGTAATCCAATATTGCTTTTTCATTCTCTTTAGTCCCAGTTGTTCTCCAGCAATCTCTGTGATAGAATCCCAAAATAAAGCCCATTCTTCCTGGGCATTAGACAGCTGGTAATCCAATATAGAATATTTGTTGGAAATTGCTACCCATGTAACTATTAGCAATTGCTTCATCATGAAGCTTATCAACATTTAAACGTTTCAATGCAGTAGGTACCAGTCTTTGGAACTTTATTAAATGGAACATCATCATTGCTGTTAGGAGTTGATTATCAGATTCCAGAGCAAGATCAGCACTCCTAACTACACGTACATACTGTTTCCAAACTAGAATGTGATCCAAGGTTGTATTGTCACCCAATGGATATTGAAAAGTAAACTTATAGCAGTTCTTGTGCTGAAACCAGGTAGCCATTAAAAATAGTTCATGTGGGAAAGCAAATTCTAATAGATGAAAACAATTATCTAATCTCTCCTCCGGTAAACTGTGTGGTCCCAGTACTAGTTCAAATCCAGTTCTATCATGGCCAATTCTCGTGCTCATATCTTATAAGATGACGATATGAAGTCAGGGTATATACTAGATACAACGTCCTCTAACATGGTATAAAAAGCATCTTTTTCAGCATTAGGCCTTGTGTCATGTTGAGCATATCCACTAATAACTACCTACCTTCAAACTCAAAATGATGGCTATCAGGCATGGACAATAAGCCTGCCAAGTCAGTTGTGCAGATTGCGCCACAGGGACAAAATCAAAGCAACACCAGTGTGCCCTTCAGATGTGTCATTAGGCATGCAACAATTGAAAGGTCTGACTGCTACAAGTCAGAGTTGTGCAGTCAGTGTTTAAATTCCACCATGTCTCCTGCATGCCACATACAACAGTCAACTTTCCAGTTCTTCAGCCAGGAGAGTCCTCTTTCCGACCGCTGTTAATGATCAGCCATTTCGTGGTCCATCCTCAGATACTGATGTTGCTTCAGAAGGGGACATACCATCTTTATGTCAGGTGCTTCCCTCCCATTTCTGTTTATGGAAGAATCATCATCATATAGTGTGAGTCCTCTGCATGCAGTAGAAGATTTAGATGAATCCTGAAGCTTGGTTCCGTTGTGAGTAGTAGACGAAACTGCCGAAGCAGATAAAGCAGATGAAATTGCTAACGTGTGTTTTTCTTCTGCATGTCAAAGCTAGAGATGTTTTACAGGGATGTCTTGCCAAGCCATTGCCCAACCCTCCCACTTTATCTGAGCTTGAGACCAGCACTAGGAACAAAGACATTGTGGTGTGGTTATTACAGATATAACTGAATGTAAAATTTGGCCCTCCAGCTGGAACTTAGTTAACTATTTTGTTGTGGCATATACCAGAATAGAAACCAGGTCCCATAGGATAATAGACCTAAACAGACTAAATGTAGGAAAACCTTTAGTTTTGTCACAAAACTGAGCAGCTATGATTCTGACTACCCACAGGGTTGATTAAGAAGCTGTCATTTCTACATAGTCACTCTTCTGAACATAAGTGCACTTTAACATCTTCAGCACAGTGTTGATCAGCAGGAGAAAACTTAAATTAGACAAATTACTGCCATGCACAAATTACAGCTATCAATAAGGTGGAGGATATTATTAACACTAACTAAGGGCCAAATAAGATTATAGTTGGAAAATGTTTTATTGTTTTTCCTTATTCAAGTAGAAATAGGAAAGGTAGTCAGTACTGGGATACTTCATAGCTGAAGCTAAATCCAGCTCTTTACTGTCATTTAACACAACAGACACAGAGAAACATATTCACTATACAAACAATCCTAAACATTTTATTTCCAAGTTTTATATAACTCTTTGGAATACTATGGAAAAATATCATCCCGTGTCAGCCTTGGAATATATACATGGCTACTGAAGTATTGGAAGCTGACTGGCCTAGAGTCCTTGCTACCATTAACATCAAACTGCAGTAGACTTGCACAAACATACAATTATATTACCAACAGAGTGTTTTATTCCACAACAAATGCAAACAAAAACGGAGCCAGAACTGCCTTCTAACTGTCCACAATGTTCCGTTAGTGACAATGGGAGCTTTTAGTTGCTTTGCACTTTTGAAAATCAGGCTGTTTATTTAGGTGCCTAATGTGGATTTAGAAACCTAACTTTAAGCACCATCTTGAAATTTTAAGATAAGTATAAATATAAATGTATAAGTATAAATAAGTCTTTCTAAATATGTAAATATATAGTCTACCTGATGTGTTGTGTTGTACTGGGGGGAAATATAAAGACTATACCCCCCCCCCCCCAAAATGTAAGGTAGGTGCTGGGGACACCTGTATTGTGAGATACCGCTGCTAACTTAATGGAAAGTATGGGTCTCTTTCTGGCCTCTTTCCAGTCCTAAGGTATCCTGCTCCTCACACCATCCGCATTTAGTCTTTAAAAGATAGAACCCATCCTATGCTACTCTTTCTACCCATTTTTGCAGGATCAGTATTGGTGTCACTAGTTTTTAACAAATGTGATTAACAAAACTAAAACTACAGTAGGTGTTTTAGTATCTATCAGTGTAACATACCGTTTTATATGTTGTTCTGGCCAGGTCTTGTAAAGCCACTAGACAGTTCTTTTTAGATAAAATAAGTATGGTCATTATCATCATTACATAGGTTGTTCCGGGCTATAATATCACCTGCTTACTTGATTCCCTCCATTAGCACTTCATTTCTTACCCTATAAAATCAAGCCGCTTCTCCTCACCTTAAAGGCTACTGAATCTTGCCCTGACACATACCTCTGCTCTCATTTCTACTGATATCCCGTCCTGCTCCCTATGCCCTGCCCCCATCTCTGTGTTACTCGTCCCTTCATCTCCTTCTCTCATTCTTGGGTTTGGACCTGCCAAGTGCCTAAAAGAGTCTCCCTGTTTTCACCCACTTCTCTCTTATCCCTCAAATCCCTGTGTAAAACATGTTTTATTCTCATCAGAGCAACTCCCAAACATTGCCTCTCCTGCAATGTTATCCTACAGCTTGCTTTGTGTTTGGTCTTGTCCTATGTAGACTGTAAGATCTTTGGGATTCGGAGTGTGTCTTACCTATGTTGTGTAACATGCTATGCAAATTTACAGTCCTATGTAAATATTTAATAGTAATTAATAACCCAACCAAATTAAACAGCAAATGTAACTTAAGGGTATTTAGCTTATTCTTGAACTCAATAGCACTCAGTTACACATTTTGCACTACAATACAACAAACTACTGGGTGTAGAGAACAGAATCCTCTTTATAAGCTGTCAGTTGAAGTTCCGCTAGGTAATTCTTAATGTGTCGACTTAAGCACTAAATTAAAATGGAAATGATTTACGTACATACAGCACATAGACATACAGACAAATGTATATGTGTATGAAATGTTCTTTGCAAATTATAGTAAAAACAGTTTCTAGCTAGTTTGACTTTAAATCTGATACTTAAGAGTAGTTAATGTTTTTACATAGATTTTGTTTTCTTTAACCCAGGTATGGTGACATGGTGCCGAAGACAATAGCTGGGAAGATTTTTGGTTCAATTTGTTCCCTGAGTGGGGTCTTAGTCATTGCTCTGCCAGTTCCTGTAATTGTCTCCAACTTCAGTCGTATCTACCACCAGAATCAACGAGCAGACAAGCGCAGGGCACAAAAGGTGCGCTCTCACTTCCATCCCACACTCTTGATTTGGTGCGAAGTAGATAACAGATGGCTTTTTAATATGCTGTGTGTCATCCAAGGGAACATAATTTATTAATAGTAGGGCTGCTATACATTCATGATAGCAGGGGCCCTAAGGCAAATTTACTAATTTAAAAGTACATTTCACTTTTTTTTTTATGCAAAAATTGCTCCTTTCTTCTTCTTGTTAATGTCCACAGATCCACTACAATGGGTACTTTAGCCTGCTTGCAGCTTGGAGGCAGAACCAGCCCTGTCAGCCACTGGGAGTACGGAAGTACCTTGCTTCCTGATGTTCCCTCCAGGTTTCTCTGCCTCCACACTGGCCAGTGGTTCAGCCAGACCTCCCTGCAGATTTCTCAGGAAAATTCTAAATTTATTTTAAATTTTTAGACTAACAATTTGGTTCTGTCTGATTCCCAGTCATGTCCCAAGGCTGCATTTGCTTTTGGGGACATTGTCCTGTCAGCTCTCCTTCCCTTTCTGGGGCATTTACTGCAGCTGGTGCTCCTGCCAGCTTCAAGGACAGAGCTAAGCCAAGAAAAGGCAGAGGCAAAAGGAAGGGGCTGTGTCTCATGCTCCCCCACATTTTCGAGTGTCTCGTTAAAGAATTCAGCCAGCTCTGTGGGAAGAATGCGGTTTCCCTCATAGTCCTGTCTGGGCCAGATCACCTCCCCACACCCTTCCCTGGGTAGAATAGGAGCCAGGCAGGACTGGAGAGGCTGGCTGTGCTGAATAAGATGCAGCCCAGGCCCAGTGGGGATACCTTAGCCCCCTCCCCCAGCAGGAAAGGTGTCTGGCAGGATTGGACAAGAACTGGCTCCGGGGCAAGCAGACATCCCCCAGGAGGGAGTGAAGCCAGAAGGGCAGAGCACCAGATGGAAGATCGTGTCTGAGTCCCCATAGCCCGCACCACCTGCCAGTGCTTAATTTGTAATAAAAGAGGTGATGGGGCTCAAGCAATTTTTTTTTACTTTCATAACTGATGCAGCAAGCCCAAAGGTGCCGGGAATATGAACTGCCAAGCCTAGAGGTGCCAGGGCTAAGCCCTGGCACAGTTTAAGCACTGCCACTAGCTACACCTCTGACTGCAGGGCTCAGCCACCTCCTCCCCCTCTTTTTCCCAATGGGTCGCAGATGGAGGGCTCCGGACACAACATGACTGAGACCTCCAGGGGAAACACAGGCCTATCTGGCTCATGTGAATTCCATTCAACAGAGAGGAGTGGAGCTTCTGGGGAGCCCATTTTAAGCTCCAAGCCAGTACCTTCCTTGGGAGATCCAGAAAGAGCCCATGTGTGGGAGGGGAGCCAAATAAGCCTAGCCTCTTGGAGGACAGAAGTATCACTAGTCTCTTGAATATTTTCAGAGAAATCTCTGTGTCCAGTTTTACTTGAATAAGTAGCCTCTCACTATATAGGCCCTTTACAGGCATCCAAACCCAGGCAGGCATTCTCTCCGCTCCCTCCCTTGATCATGGAAACTCTGTGATCTGTTTCACACGAGTACATGGGGCTTTGGTCTTTGGGATCAGATGCTGAAACAAATCCATTCCCAGCTGTCTTGGTGATACAATGGAAAACTTTATGGAAAGACGAGGCAATTCAGTGTCATCAGAACAGTCACCTTATAGTTCTGGCTCCTACCATACTCTATAGAAAAGACTACAGAAACCCTCAGGTGACATCAGACTACACCCACTAAATAAATTAACAAATAGGGATTGTCATCGGACACCCTAAATGCCCCTCCAGGCTTTCACAAGCAATGCTAACACTGGGATGGGGAGTAGGATTCACATCTGTTTCACACAGGTACATAGGGTATTGGTATTTGGGATTAGATGCTGAGACAAATCAGTTCCCAGCTATCTTAGTGATTGTAATGAGCATTACAAACCCCATATAGAGTTGAGGCTGAAGGGAGAGGAGATCCTTCCCTGCTTACCAGTAATCATGCTGACCACACCCCCGCACCGCTCCCAGAACTGCCAGTCTTGGAGACAAGCAACCACAGCTGTGACCAATAAAGAAAATGAAGCCAGCTATAAAGGAGGGAGAACAGAGAGGGAAGGGAAGTAGAAAAGGATAGCAGAAAAGTAACAATTCTGCACCAGGCTGTCTCTAAGAAACTGACAGGGAGACAAAAGGTGTCAAGCCCTGGAATTTAAAGGCTGATAAACTCAATTTAGTAAGTTCCTAATTTCACTAAGTTCCTAAAAGAGACTTGTCTTCAAAGCATTCCCATTTTAACCCTCCTTAGACAATTCCTATATTTTGCAGAAGGATGGCAGCATTTTTCTTTTCCCAACTTCAATCATTACTGTTCATCCTGTGCTTCCAGGGTCTCTCGCCAGGATCAGCCAATAATATTGGCTTTAGGGAAGAAGGAAGTTGCTTATCTTTTGCCACACAATTTTTCTGATCCGGTTTCTGTACAGAGAGAAAGATGACAGAAAAGCACTGTATAATATGGTTCCTGGAATGTCTTGGATTCAGGACAAACACACACACATGGGATTGTCAGGGATGTCAATCGTAGACCTGAGCTAAGGATGGGTACTATCAGGTACCCCAGGTCTCGTCTCAGAAGAATGTTAGCAGAAATATCTCACTCACCATAAGACATTTTGGTAGGCTGCTGATCAACACCTTTGCATCTTGAAACAGTAAAGTACCCTATGACCTCTCTGTGTGAGGACACAGGATGCGAGTTGGTGAATGGTATCTTGCAAAGCTGGGCAATGTCACTGATATGCGTCTTACCAGCTATTACACTGTTCCCTAGGACAATAGAAAAGATAGGAATGGGAGAGTGACAGTGACAATGTTTATGCCTTTCTTGCTGTAGCGACTATGGCTCTCTGGCCTGATCAACCTAGTGTTGCATCTTTGGATGTCTCTGTCTCACAGAAGAGGTCTGCAATTGCAAGACCAGTCCTGCAACTGGGATCAGACAGGTTTAAAATGAATACTTGGATAAAGTGATTATTGCTCTCCTGGACCTCAGAAGAGAAGTCAACAAATAGAACATATTCTACTAGCTGATACAAAGACAATAGTTTAACTACCCTGTTAAATAAGTGAAACATAGCCTTGAGTTCTTCCAGGAGGATTTTACTGTGGGTGTATAAATGTCCAAGTTAAAATGTAAAGTCTCTGTAATATGTTGTCAGCATGTTCAAGAAAAAGAAGTTTTGTACAATTATCAACCCTAAACACTTTTTTTTAGAGCATCAACCTTACTCCAACGCTGCAAGGTCATAGAGCATAAGAACACTGATCCATCGAGTCCAGTGTCATGTCTTCCAATGTGGCCAGTGCCAGATGCTTCAGAGAGAATGAACAGAATAGGGCAATTATCAGTTGATTCATCCCCCATTATCCATTCCCAGCTTCTGGCAGTCAGAGGTTTAGGGTTATGTTTCTGACCATCTTGGCTAATAGCCATTGATGGACCTATCTTCCAGGAACTTATCTAACTCTTTGTTGAACCCAGTTATACTTTTGGCTTTCACAACATCTCCTGGCAATGAGTTCCACAGGTTGACTAGGTGTTGTGTGAAGAAGTACTTGTTTTAAACCAGTTGCCTAATAATTTCATTGGGTGACCCCTGGTTCTTGTGTTATGTGAACGGGTAAATAACGCTTACCCATTCGCTTTCTCCACAGCATTCATGATTTATAACTCTCTATCATATCCCCCCTTAGTCATCTCTTTTCTACACTGAACAACCCCAGTCTTTTTAATCTCTCCTCGTATAAAAGCTGTTCCATATTCCTAATCATTTTGTTGCCCTTTTCTGTACCTTTTCCATTTCTAATATATCTTTTTTGAGGTGGGGTGACCACAACTGCACGCAGTATTCAAGGTGTGGGCATGCCATGGATTTATATACTGGCACTATGATATTTTCTGTCTTATTATCTATCCCTTTCCTAATGGTTCCTAATATTCTCTTAAATGTTTTGACTGCTGCTGCTTTTTTCAGAGCAGCTGTTTTCAGAGATTTATCCACAGTGACTCCAAGATCTCTTTCTTGAGTGATAACAGCTAATTTAGACCCCAACGTTTTGTATGTATAGTTGGGATTATGTTTTCCAATGTGCATTACTTTGCATTTACCAGCATTGAATTTCATCTGCCATTTTGTTCTCCAGTCACCCGGTTTTGTGAGATCCCTTTGTAATTCTTCACAGTCAGTTTTGGATTTAACTATCTTGAGTAATTTAGTATCATCTGCAAACTTTTCCAAATTATTTATGAATATTTTGAACAGCACAGGTCCCAGTACAGAGTCTTGGGGGAACCCCACTATTTATGACTTTACATTGTGAAAACTGACCATTTATTCCTACTCTTTGTTTCCTATCTTTTAACTGATCCATGAGAGGAATTTGCTTAAGAATCTTTGTTGAGGGAGATTGTCAAAGGCTTTGTGGAAGTCACAGTACACTATATCAACTGGATCACCTTTGTCCACATGCTTGTTGACCCCCTCAAAGAATTCTAATACATTGGTGAGTTATGATTTTCCTTTAAAAAATCCATGTTGACTCTTCCCAAACACATCGTCTTCATCTATGTGTCTGATAATTCTGTTCTTTACTATAGTTTCAACCTATTTGCCTGGTTCTGAAGTTAGATTTGCCAGCCTGTAATTGCCAAGATTGCCTCTCTAGCCTTTTTTAAAAATCAACATTACATTAGCTATCCTCCAGTCATCTGGATAGCGATAGGTTATATACCACATTAGTAGTTCTGCAATTTCATATTTGAGTTCCTTCAGAACTCTTGGGTGACTACCATCTTATTCTGGTGACTTATTACTGTTTATCAATTTGTTCCAAAACCTCCTCTACTGACACCTCAATCTGGAACAGTTCCTCGGATTTGTCATTTAAAAAGAATGGTTCTGGTTTGGGAATCTCCCTCACATGCTCTGCAGTGAAGACAGATGCAAAGAATTCATTTAGATACTCCGCAACAGCCTTGTCTTCCATGATTGCTCCTTTAACACCTTGATCGTCCAGTGACCCAACTGATTGTGTGGCAGGCTTCCTGTTTCTGATGTACTTAAAACATTTTTTGCTGTTAGTTTTTGTGTCTTTTGCTGGTTGCTCTTCAAATTCCTTTTTGGACTGCCTTATTATTCTTTTACACTTGACTTGCCTAAGTTTATGCTCCTTTCTATTTTCCTCAGTAGGATTTGACTTCCAATTTTTATAAGATGCCTTTTTGCCTCTAATCATCTCTTTTAGTCTGCTGTTTAGCAATGGTGGCATTTTTTTTTTTTGTTCTTTTACTATTTTTTTATTTGGAGTGTAAAAGCATAACCTTGGAACTTCATTCTTTTCCTTATAACACTACCCAAACTGAACCCCTGCAGGAGGTGTCATTATACTTCCTATCCATTAGAGTAGGTCTCTCAATGGCTATGTTCTCCAATCAGATGAGTCTATTTTAAATGGGAACTTTCTCCAATAAGATACAGTATTGTACTTTTAATTTAGGAAGATAGTCCTCTCATACCTATCGTAGCATTCATTCCCTAAGTAAATTCAAGAAATGTTCCTCCTTTGGTTAAGCATCAAAGTCCAGTCCTTAGAAGAACTGCTAGGCTCAGGGTAGAGTAATCGTCTTCTCCTGCATTTAGATATATTAGACGGCTACATGGCCATCAATACATAAATTCACCAAATTCTGCGTATTAGTCATCCAATCGTAGCCAATGCTATTTCTTTACTTTTGACAGCAGTCTTCTCCACATTTTAGAGAGGAAAGGTAGAAGAGATATTTATATATAATCAATTTCACTTTTGATATCTACTTTAAAAGAATGATCCTGCTTCCCACCCTGAATGCACACTGCTATTAAAATCCAATTGTAGCGAGATCTGTGGACCTTAGCATGAATAACAGTAAAATGTATCCGTGCTCATATGAAAATTTCCTTTCTTCAAGTAATAAGGTCCACAGATATGACCCACCCTGGAGACCAATGTATCATCCAGAATACAGATGGAAATTGACATCTGAAGACTTGGGTTTGGTAGGCAGAATTTACCATGTTCTGCTTTAGAAGAAATTGTTGTGCTTTTTCTTCAGAGTATATTTACCGCAATATGTAATTTAGGAAAGTAGATTTGAATTATACTGGCTGTGAAATTTATCTCAACTGAAGGGAATTTCAGAAGACAGGGCATTCCCCTGCTGCCAGTGACTGACATGTATGTTTCTTCCCCCAAGCTGGAAGCAGGCTGAAGTACCCATTTTACCTGATCTGTAGACTTTATTACTTAAAGGACATTTTCTGTGAGGCACAGGTTTTCCTGTTCCGTATTTTCAGGGTATCATGGGTTGAATGTTAACAGTCATTTATAATAATATTATATGCTTCTCTTTTCTGTGGACCCAATGTTTCTTCCTAAATGCTCTCCCCATTTTCCATCCCCTCTTTTGCTTCACCTTTTGTATAGCTATCCATGAATGTACTATGTCCTCTCAGCCAAGGAATCTGAGGCCTTGTCTACACCAAAGGAAAAAGTCGATCTAAGTTACGCAATTTGGGTTACGTGAATAGCGTAACTCAAATCAACGTAGCTTAGATCTACTTACCGCGGGGTCCACACTACGCAACGTTGACGGGAGACGCTCTCCCATCAACTCCCCTTAATCTTCTCGATCAGGTGGAGTACAGGAGTCGATGGGAGAGCGATTGGTGGTTGATTTAGCAAGTCTTCACTAGACCCACTAAATCGACCACCGATGCAATGATTGCCGCAGCATCAATCTTCTGGTAAGTGTAGACAAGCCATAAGAGTAGCTCCTTCAGAGTCTATCAACACTGGTCCCTAGATATCTTGAGGAGTCCTTAATTGCCAATCTCAATGATCACTTTCTCCACAGAAGAGCTTTTCATGATTCCTTAATAACGTCCAAAGAATTAACTGGTACCATAAATTAAGTATATGGTCTTTCATCTGATCATGATCTGATAAGGCTTTTACACTTTTATATAGCAACTTTTATCCTGAAGGTTTGCTGATCTTTTATTTTACTTACTGACTGTGTACATAACATATCTATCTGTCAAGTTATGAATAACTTTACATATTACTGAAGTACAACTAGCTCTGTAAAGTGCAACAACTGCTTAATAGCACCTGGCAGCTCAGGGCAGAGCATTTCCATTAGGGCATAATGCCGGCTACCATCGTTTAAGACTTAATTGAAATGTTAACTTCACTGAGGTTACAGAGATATAACTGATGTAAGAATTCAGCCCAGATTTTTGAATGTAATAATAAAGCATGTTAAGCTTGTGCTCAGTGAGCAATTATTTATAGAACCACCATTTTTTAAATGCAGGATATATCAATTTGAATATATTATTGAAAAGAAAGGTAGTAGGACTGAAGAAATCTCTGGATCTTATTTAATTCCAGATCCACTAACTGTACAAAGTAAACAACACTTCCTTCTTCACTAAGTGTTGGTGTCATTTAAATTCTCTTCACCAATCTAAAGTAGATTATGTGCAGTTATTGGGAAACAATAAAGCAAAGCAAGAAATACTGGCCTGAGCTCTGTTAGATATAAGTGTAAATTACACTTACACCCACTGTAAGGCCCCTTTACACTACCAGAATGATGTAAAGGGCCCTTAGTGGAACTGAGAATTCAGGTCATTTAGTCCATTGTTCTTGAATCCACACGACATATTAAGGCAGTGATACTCACCCCTCAATGGTTCAGGAGCCAAATTAGCGATCAATGTTACCCCAAAGAGCCACAGTAGTGTGAATTCATTGTTTCATTTACTGTTTACAATAGATACTAATAACATAATAAAAGTATCCTGATTGGTTAATAATTAAATCACAGTGTTTTAATATCATGTGCTGCAAACAGCCGCAGGAGACACATTAAAGAGCCACTTGTAGCTCGCAAGCCTCAACTTGAGTATCACTGCATTAAGGTATTGTTCTTGTCTTTACATTAGAAGATCATGAAGGTACCGACTAAACACTAACTAGAGAATCTGTACTGTTTCTGTAGCAATAGGAAGAGAAGTAACTATCTTGGTGGCCAGCAGAATGGACACAACACTATTAATGTTGCATTTTGTGCTATTGAAAAAGATCATTAAAATGGACCAAATGTATCTCTTGGTAAATCTGGTAGAGCTAATTTCCAGTGAGGCATAAGAAGCTTCCATGTTGCAGAGTTCCTACCATGGAATAACATTAATATTACTATGTTTTGAGCTGGTGCTACATCTAAACATTTATGAAATTCGGGGGACTAATCTATAAACGTAAATTCAAAAGACAGAAGAAAAGCAAAGAGCTCAAAAGAGATGTATGGAACCTTTATCATCATGGAGAAAGAAGTTGGACACCCATAAGAATGTGAGCTGATGGTCCATTTGTTGGCAAGTTTAAGACCGAAGACTATGGTGGAATTTTACCAAAGCAACTAAAAGAGCCTTCCTAGTTCAGATATTTTGTACTTTCCCCAAAGATTGCAAAAATTCACAGAGCACTTCGACCGCATTTACAAAACGTCAGTGTCCTGGGGACTAAGGGAAGAAATGGAAAGTTTCACAGTAAGGAGGATGGTTTCCTGTGGAAGAGTTTAGTCGTCTCTCTTTTTCCAGGCACTGCTGCTCAAAAGGAGAGTTGGACGAGGTTTGTGTTGGCTGAAAAAAGGAGTATCTGACAAAACGTTCTGGTGACAGGCACTAATGAAAAAATATTGTCTTCTCTTTCTCTTGTGACGTACAGAAACCATACATTCTCCACCTGGCACCTCTCGGGGACTAAACTTATATTATACTTCTGTTAAGTTGCATCAATGCACTCTGTCAAAAGCAGCCAAATATAAACATCTCAGAACAGTTCCTTTTTGGCAGCATATTATATGATCATTGGTGCTGTGACAATTTTAAAAAGAAGCAGCAGGATTAATTACTAGAACAACCAGCAGTGTTTATTGGACACGCATTTGCTTGGAAATCCACCTGGAAATGAAGGGAGCATGTTATGAAACAAAGCTGCTCCCCGTTCCTTCAGCCTAAAACCTAGCACCAGGGATTCTCTATTCCATAGAGTGCCAGCACTAATGCCCTCTCAGTGTCGGAGGGACAAGGGAAAAATACAGAGGAGCCACTGTGTTCTCTCCTTTCTGTGAATTGAGCAGCATTGCAGACATATTTTTCTACCCTCCACACTCTATAGTAGATGGAAGTGTATGATCCCATTTTTGTGAACCACTCATTTGTGTGGCAGTCACCTCTTACTCTTCTCAGTTCCTTCTTCATGCAGAAGACATGCTGTGAACTGCCGTGCTCAGACTCTTCTCACTCAAGCTCACACTTACCAACCCAACACCACTTAGAAATCTTCTCAGATATTGGTTGGCAAACTATATCTATTTTGTTTCACATCTCCTAGGAAGATTGAGTGTGGCAGCTGGAAGGCCGTTGCCCTGACAAAGAGAGGGAACACAGATGAAGGATTAGTGTTTAACATTTTGAGCCTGCTATCTTCCCTCAAAGGTCTGAACCAAAAGATCTGAATTTTTAAAAGGTGGTTTTACATGAGATCTGACTGAATGATTTATACAAGCAATTCCCTCAAAGAACGTTGTAATAGACTTGACAAGTCTAGAAGCTATGACATTTATTATTGTTATTATTTTATTTGTATTATCTTAGCACATAGGAGCTCAAGCCATAAAGTTCCCATCAACCCCCAATGACACCCAATATTTGACAGAATTCAGAGCTACCGAAAGTGGGCATTCCCCTGCCATAGTCCATATACCCATAAACACCTTTGAATGCATCTTATTAAAAAAAAAACCCTATCATAACAAATGTATATAATTTTCCTGTCCTTGGATGTAGGGTTTTTTGTTTTTGTTTCAATAACAAAGACACTTTCTCCTATTTTTACAAAGACACAAAAGTGTGGAAGAATTTAGAGCATCAGGTTTCAGAGTGGAACTCAGATTTTATTTTGGTTTTTATCTATACTAGCAACCAGCAATTTATAGAACTGATCTTGAATAAGCATATCTTCCATTCCGATAGTTTTGCAGCCTTAACTTAGACAATTAAATTATCCAGCCTCCTCCATGAGAATTTATTGCATAATGTATAGTGCTTACAACCCTTTGGCTGGCCTAAGTCTTTATTAATTCAGTTGTGGGGAGGGTGTGAAGCCACCAGGAGCAGTGAACTAGTTATCTTTTAGGGTCTGATCCAAAGCCCATTGAATGCAATGAATGGACTCCTGTTCCCTTCAGTGGGCTCGTGATCAGGCCCCCTGCGAGGAGCATTTTCTAGAAGTTAAAACTGTGAATGAAAGTCAGGATATCTGGTTCCTGGCTCTGTCACAGATTTGCTGTGCAATCTTGGGCTCTCCAGTCTGTCTTGCCACCCACGCAAGCTGGACTTAGTGATAAATGATCACTTACACCAAAAATCACAAAATATTCAGGTTCTTCCAGTCCCAAGAGACCAGTCACTCACCCTAGATCAATTTGTACCTTAGATCTTATACCAAAGACAATGCCTGTAGCCAATCCTGTAATTAACTAAATGTTTATTAACTAGGAAAAAAGAAATAAGAGTTATTTACAGGTTAAAGCAAGCAATCATATATGCAGTCTGTGATTCAAAAGATGACAGATATGTAGTAATATGTCAGCATTGAATGTCTTTTTGGGACTTAACCCAGGTTGACCCTGGGGATCTCTGCTTCCTGTTTCTCAGTACAAGCCCTTGTAAGAATCCAAACAACAAAGATGATAAATCTTCATGTTAGATATTTGTATTTCCCTCTTCCACCATTCAAACCGATGGGATGAAGCCTTCTGTACTTCTCCATGGGTGAAAGGGGCAATCAATACAGCTTTTGTCCTGCAATGGCCCACTTAATTTTTGATAGTCCTCCCAGATGGGCAGGGAGAGCAAGTCTTCCCGTCTGAGTTCTCAAGTTCAGAGCAGGATTTTTACAATTATAAAACAAGCTTATATTTTACCTTGTATCATAGAATACAGATATTACAAGTAAGATTAATGGATGCACAAATTTACAAGCATTTCATATAGTTTAAACACTAAATACATTCTTATAAGACTAATACCTCTTTTGAACAGAACTAACATACAGGTGAGATGGTTTGGTTTTCAGCTATGAGTTTCAGTTCTTATATAATGCCTATGGCCTTGGCCACAGCTGGCACTTGGTTTACCAGCATCATATCTGTAACCATGTGTCGCATGCTGCAAGCAGAATTGTCTCCATAGTTGATTTCCACTATATTTCTCGGATTCCTTGGCTGGCTGCTGAGAAGACTCTCTCTCCCTTTGGAAGTATGAGGCAGAAAAAGAAGAATAATTTCATTCCTCAGAGCTGATCCAGATCATGATTGGAGAAGATATTTGACTAATGCAGTAACCCTGTTGTCTCTCCCCATGCGCACTATTCCAGGATCATATTATACTAGTAGGAGTGCAACAGCAAACAAATGGGTTTATTCTGTGATGCCATAGGAGTTGGAGAAGAACTATCCCCCTATTTTCTGAAAACTTCAACCTAGTAATTATTGAGAATGGAAAAAGTCATATTACCTCAAAACAAAACATCGAACTCTCTCTTCTGCTGCAGTAGCTCAAAGCTCTTCACTTGAGCTTATAGTCTACTAACGAAGTTCAAGTTTGCTAAATCATTGTTCTGCACATGGCTTTAGGAACCAGAAATCTTTGGATTGAGCATGAGGACAAAGTCAAGCTCACTTTGATATACGGGGAACCAATCATAAAAATTCCTGCAGGAATTGTACTGAGGACTCCAAACTTTCCAGGAAGCCAACAAAGCGAAGACTATTCTGCAACTTCTGCTTTCGGTATTATTGATCTTGAGAGTCTTTTCTTTAAACATAGGGTATCCCCTCCATTGTTAGCTTCCCACTGTTTAGTCTACACTATGTGACTCAATAATTCAAACTGACAATTTTACCAAACATTTCTTAGGGAAGCTCAATCATCTTCCATCCATCATCCTCCACCCACAGTCTAGCACCTCCTCTGGACAGCTACCAGAGAGTGGTCCTACTGGGTTCCAGAGAACTGGGCAGGCGTAAGCCTGCACACGACTAAAGGACCCTCCCCCAGCCTATGGAGAGGATCCACTGAGCCCGGGACTCAAATTATTGCGGGACAGGGAGAGGAACAGAAAAAATAACAAGGACATGGTGTGACGGTCAAAGGGTCAAAAGTAGGGAACTGGAAAGGGACACCAAGCAGAAAATCTTGGACAGCACCCACTGCTCCTCGAAGGTGTCAAGGGAGCCAGCGGACACCGCCCAGATGAACTCTGCCCAGATACGTGAGCAGAGAGAGGAACGGAAATAGGACCCACAATCACAGAGAACCCCTTCAGCCAACATCCTTTCCCTGGTGTTATAGATGGCCACTTTGGCCATCAGTAGGAGGAGGTTGACTTGGAGGTCCCGTGACTTTGTGGGGCCAGGGATAGGGTGTGCATATAGGAAAAGGTGGGGGGAGAAGTGCAGCCAAAAATGCAACAGTAGGTCTAGGAGGAACGGGAAAAGGGGCTGCAACCTGGTGCACTCAAGGTAGACATGCGCCAGTGTCTCCCTCATGCTGCGAAAGGGACAGGCATCAGGGACAGGGTGAGCCGTGGGACCAAGGTGGAATATAGGCTGACCCACCAGGGTTTCTCACTCTCATTAGATGGCAATAGGTCCCACTACTTAGTATCGGGGTGGGACACGTGGGTAAGGATATGGAGAGGATGGAGCATGAGTGTGTAAATATGTGCCCTTGGTGCGGTTCGAAAGTGAACCGGCTGTAGGTCCCGCAGCCGGTTCGAGGTGTGTGAGTGGAACGGCCGGGGGGACTCACAGGGAAAGGGCCCTATGAACAGATCTGGAGGGCTTGGGGTGTGGGGTGGGCGGGGAGCACCCTCCTCCAGGACCCGCTTGAGGTAAGCCTGAAAAGCGGGCGATAAAGCTGCCCTCACTGCCTGAAGTATGTACTGCGGAGTTCAAAGGGTGGAGAGCCCCATGCACTGAGCGAGTGACAGGGGATCCACCCAGGCTCCCCGGTCATAGTCCAGGAGGTCTCTGATTCTGGTGACTCCTGACAGGACCAGCTGCTGGCACACCGAGGGGGACTCCGCCACCTGCACACCAAGTTGGGGATTGTGTAGCAGGGGCTCCACGTGGAAATCTACCCCCTCAGCGGCCGTCACGGACCTGGTTGCTGATACCAGCTTCCAGGTCTGGAGGAGGTCCAGAAGCTCATAGAGGTCTCGTGGAAGACCTCTCAGATGGAGATAAAAGAGCTGCCGGTCATATCAGAGCCCTTGGAAGCAGTGGAGGAAGGCGTGCACCAACGTGCTCCACACCGGACTACCTGCACTATAAAGAAGTCTCTGCAGGGCCTGGAGGTGGAAGGCATAGATTTGAGTGCGGAGGCAGATCAGGCCCTGTACTCCTTCCTCCAGGAGGAGACGCAAGACCCTGCAGAGATCCAGTGCAGTCCTGGCCAAAAGAACTCCAGGACCACCTTCTGGAGGTAGGCCAGGAAACCTGGGACCAGGATCAGGGTGTTGAGCCGGTGCCAGAGCATGGACAGGACTAGCTGATTGAACACCACTGCCCTCCCCCACAGGGAAAGGCACCGGAGTAGTTCTGTCCACCTCCACAGCTGCTCAAACACCCTGCCCTCCAAACCTTGCCAGTTCTCCGGCGGAGAAGGATGCATGGTGGTAAGGTAAATGCCGAGATAGAGCAGCAGATCCGCACTCCACTGAATGGCCTGAAGCCCGGGTGGAAGGGTGCTCACCTGCCACTTGTCCCCAACCACCAGGTCAGAGCTCTTGACCCACTTGACCCGGGTGGAGAAGGCCATCGAGTAGATGGCCTGGCAAGCCTACACCCGTACCAGGTCACCCGGGACCTTGACCATGAGAAGCACGTCATTGGCATTCACTGATAGGATCAGCCACAACTCTGGCTCACAGAGCACCAACCCCGTCAACCTCCTACAGAGGATATGGAGGAAGGGCTCGATGGCCAGAGTGTACAGCTGGCCCGATAGCAGACACCCCTGATGCACCCCTCGCCTGAAGCTGACCAGTGCGGTCAGGGTTCAGTGGAGCTTAACCAAACACTCTGTGGAGGTGTACAGCACCTGGAGAAAACTCACAAACTGGGGTCTGAAGCCGAATGCCCACAAAGTGCCCAGGAGATACCCATGGTCCACTCTGTCGAATGCCTTCTCCTGGTTCAGGGACAGGAGGGCGAACAACAGACCATCCCTACACCTGAGCTCTAAGAGGTCCCGGACCAGATATAGATGATCAAAGATGGTGAGGCCCAGGATGGTGTAGGTCTAGCTAGGGTGGACCAGGTCCGACAGCACAGACTCCAGCCACAGTGAGATGGCTTTCACTACAGCTTTGTAATCTGTGCTGAGGAGCAAGACGGGACACCAGTTCTGAAGGTTGCGAAGGTCTCCCTTCTTTGGAAGCAAGGCGAGCACAGCCCGCCTTTATGACAGAGGGAGGACCGCGCTCCCCAAGGACTCGGTCCATACAGCGACAAGGTCCGGGCCAAGGACATCTTAGAACATGCGGTAGAACTCCACGGTCAGCCCGTCCATGCCCGGAGATTTATTAGTGGGCATGAGATGGAGGGCTTCTGACAACTTGGCCAGAGTGAGAGGTAGCTCCAGCTGGTCCTGGTCGCATGCGCTGACAATTGGGAGTCTGTCCCAAAGCACTCTGCAGGCTTCGCCGTCGGTCAGATCAGGGAGAAAAGAGTGACGTAGAAGGCCCTAGGCCTTCCATGCATCTCCTCCAGATCCATGAGGGGGGCACCGTCCCCTGCCAAAAGGCAGGTCACGTGCTTCTTAGCTCCCATCTTTTTCTCCAGGGAGTAGAAGAAGCAGGAGCCACAGTCCACCTGAAGGAGATGGATACAGGATCGAACAAACGCGCCCCAGCCCGATGGTCCTCAAGGGCTCAGAGCTTCTCCCGGCGTACTCCACAGAGGGATGGATCCCCGGGGCTGGCGACTAGACGCCTCTCCAGCACCAAGACCTCCTGCTCCAGCTGCTCTATCACCACATCCCTCTGCCAGCTGGCGCTCCAAGTGTATTCACAACAGAAGAGCCAGGCATGCACCTTTCCCACGACCACTGCGCCGAGGGAAAGGCACGTATCTGCACTCATCAGGACAGCCAAAACTCCCGGAAGGACGCCACAAAGCCCACATCCTCCAGCAGGCTATTGTTAAAGTGCCAATAGGCCGGCCCCAGCCTCTTCAAAGTCAGAGAGGCTGTCACAGCCACCAAATGGTGGTCAGAGAGCACGGGGCTGGCTGGATGCTGGAGGAGTGGACCTGCAAGAGGTGATGGTGAGATAAATAAATGCGATGTAACCAGGAGTGATGCGCCTGATCTGCTGCCACCCGGATATAAGTAAAGATAAACTCATCGGCCGAGTGGTGGTTGTGCCAGACTTCCACCAGGGAGCGATGGCCTATGATCTCCTGGAGGACGTCCGCGGTGGCCGGGCACTGCTCGGCCCCGAGCGGTCCCGCTCTTCAAGGGCGGTGTTGAAATCCCCGCCCAGGACCAGGCACTCATGAGGATCCAAGGAGCTGAGGAAGGCAGACGCCTGTTGAAAAAAAGCTCACCTGCTCCGGGCCCGATGTCAGAGCATAGACATTGACAAGGTTCAATGTCAGCCCCTCCACGTGGGCCTGGAGGTGCAGTAGGCGGCCCGGCACAACCTCAGCAACCCCCAGCACCTCGAGCCATAGGTCGGAGGAAAATAGGGTGGCCACTCCAGCAGTACGAACTGTGAGATGGCAAAATACACCCTGTCCCCCCATTCCGGCCACCAGCGAGCTTTTCAATGGCTGGATCCGTATGGGTCTCCTGCAGGAAAACCACAGAGTACCCCCCGTCCCGAAGGAAGAAGAGTACCTGGCAGCTGCGGAGACCCATCCTACTGCCCCAGGTGTTTAGTATGACGAAGGTGATTTGTGCCATAATGAAGGCTGAGGAGGATCCTCACGGGAAGGAATGCTAACGGCCTCCGTTGGACCCTGCAACAGTCTGTGACCAACCCTGAAAGCTATCGGGGAGTCACGAAAGCTGCGGGCCTGCTGGTAGGCCATAGCATCCTGCCTCCCAGTCCCTTTACCCTCCCCCAAACGGCCCTTATGGCCTGGAGGACGTGATGGAAGTCCCCGCCCCCCCCAGTGCTGGAGAGCGAGCTGCACCTTATTCCGGAAACCACAAGTGTCCAGGAGAAAGACGCGCAGCTTGTCTCACAGCACATCAGGGGCTGGGGTCGCAGAACTCTGGGCGTCATCCGGCCAGATCCCCACGGCCTACTGAGACGGGCAGGCTGGGAGCAAACCCTCAACATGGTGCCTGTTCTGCTGGTGCCACACAGTCCATCTCAGACCCCGGCATGGGAGGGGGGGATGGAGGGAAAACAGCACCCCCTAAGGGGTCGGGTGAAGGGAACACGAAAACCGTCCCCTGGGGGCTATCGAACAGAAAGGGAAACAAGATGACCCTGGAGGTGGCAATAACATGGGTGGAAGAGGAGGAAGCAGGAATGGCATCAGGGACGGGAACGGGACCAGGATCAGGGGCAGGGGCAGAGTTGAGATCGGGGGCCCTGGCAGCCAAGCTACTGGGATGCGGCACCTCTTGACCGGGCCTGTGGGTCAAGGGAACAGGAAGAGGGCCCTCAGTGATGCCAGGTTCGGGCGCCATAACAGGCTTAGCACCCGCAGCCACGCATCAGGGAGCAGGGTATCTGCAGTCGGGCCCCCGACCGGAAGGGAAGGCAGCTGCCCTGCATCGGTAGGAGGTGCACCCAGTGGATCGAGGCCTGGCCGCTCAGCACCGTCCGTCGCCTCAGTGGGTTTGGCAGCCATGAGCAGAGTGCCATCCATGGCTGGGCTGGTGGAGGAACCCAGGGGCACCCCCGAAGTAAGAGGGGTGGCAGCAGTCAGGGGGAGGGGAGAAAGGAGAAGAGGGGGCGGCGTAAAGGAACCGCTGCCTGGATCGAGGCCCGCTGGTCATTGGGGTCAGACCCAGGGCCTCGATCGCCTCAAAAATGGAGCGGAAGTCCCCACCCGCTATCCCGGGGTCCTCCCTGCTAGCGACCAAGTCAGCACTCACCTCGGTGCCGCTGGGGAGCGCAGATGACAAGGGGATGGGGGGGGCTCCATCTGAGGCCCCCACAAGAAGGGATTCCAGAAGTGGGGAGATTCTGCCCCCCATTGCTGCCACGACTTCCCCAGCTTCCTCTAGTTGTTGGGCCCTATCGGGGGCACGATGGAAGGCTCTGCAGCAGCGGCACCCCTCCGCATCAAGGGGGAGGTGCTGAGCCCGTACCTTCCGCTTGCCCCACTTCCCCTGGACAAAGACCCAGCCCTCCAAGATGTTAGCGGAGGGCTGGCAAGCAGGGGTGGGGCCAGGGGGCAAGGACGATGGTACTGGAGGTCGGAGAGGTAATGGGGGGGGCAGAGCGGGGAAGGGAAAGCTCCCCCTGGGGCAGGCCCTCTTCCATGCCCGGCCGTGGCTTTGCTGTCCTCTCCTCCGCAGACCCTGCTGAACTACATATGATGGAGGTGGGGCCCGCCTGCTCGTCTGGGTGCAACGGGGAATTACCCCCGTGGCCCGAATGGAGGCAGTGGCAGGCAGGGGAGAAGGAGGGATGACTACTGGTGCCAGGTAACTAGGGTCACTGGCGGTGACAGGGCTGGTGCCCTCCCGGGACTCGGGGGTCCCAGGAGTCCCACGGTGCCGGACCAGGGGCAGACGTGCCCCGTCGCCCAGCAGAGGTAACCCCGGGGCCTTCCCTGAAGAGTAGTACACCCGGTACCAGGACACCTGGGGGGCACCAAAAAGGACTCGTCACACGCCGGCGGCGGCAGTTGAATCTGCACCTGCCAGTATAGGCGCCAACCTCTCATGGCGCCAGAGGGTGCTCACGTCCCTCACATCCCCGGCCCTACCCCGACTCCACCCCTGCCCTGCCCCTATTCCAACCCCTTCTCCCAAAGTCCCCGCCCCAACTCCGCCCCCTCCATGCCCCTATTGGACCCCTCCCCAAATCCCCGCCCCGGCCCCGCCTCATCCCCTGAGTGCGTTGCGTTCCCCCTCCTCCCTCCCAGTACTTGCCGTGCGAAACAGCTGTTTTGCAGTTCAAGAGTTGGGAGGGAGGGGGGAAAAGCGGGCACGGGGCATGCTCGCGGAGGAGGTGGAAGCGGAGTGGAGGCGGAGGTGAGCTGGGGTGTGGCAGGGAGCTGGCAGTGGTGCAGAGCACTCACCAATTTTTCCCCGTGGGTGCTCCAGCCCCAGAGCACCCATGGAGTCGGTGCCTATGCCTGCTGGTGGAATGAGAGGACGTGACGGAGGGCGGGGTCCTTGCAGCCTAGCAGGAGAGGGCTGATCACCAACAGGGGCTTCCCCAGGGAAGAAAGGAAAGGCAAAATGGCAGCATTGGGAAAGAAGGGTGGGACAAAGGTAAAAACCACCTGTACCCCCAGGTCTTCCAAGGGCTCTAGGGGGACGTACATGCCCCCATGGCCAGGCCCTTCTCCACCACCTCCTGGGCAGTGGCCTCAGATGCCAGGAAGACGACCACCTTCCCGTACATCTTAGAGGCCGCCTCCAGGGCTGTAGGCCCCACCACCCTCACCAATGCCCGCACATAGGTCTCGACATGGGGCGAGGTGGGAAACAGGAGGCAGCGGATGCCATGCTTCCTGGTCAGGGTGGGAAAGGGTCCCCGGCTGCCAGGAATGGAACTTGAGGCAGTGGCAGGGGTAGATGACAAAGTGGCGGGCAGAGGGACTGCCACCACCTAGGCATACGCTCTGGGGGATGGGGGAGGGACGCCCCCAGAGCTGGTTGAAGGAACGGCAAGGGATAGGGCGGGGGGGCCATGGCCAACGGCAGGGCCGCAGTGGAGGGTGCAGCCCCTACTACGGAGGGGCTTGGCGTGCCGAGTGGGGCTTTTGACCTTTTTCTTCCCCTGCCCTTTCTGTCAGTCGAGGTGGGGGGGCTCCCCCAAGAACAGAGGAGATAGGAGGCAGCAACAGAATCCATACCCATGCCTGCCGCCGGTACCCTAGCGGGGGCAATGGCAAGCAGTCTGGCAGCAGCGGTCAAGAGGGAAGCCTGAGGGACAGATGGGAGAGCAGGTGGAGGGGAGGCAGCAGGGGCAACCCTGTGGGGGCCCCACCTGCCGTTTCCCCCACCATTCGCAGAGGGGACAGGGACGAGCACTGAAGAGAAGGGGGAAAAAGAGAGGGAAACGGGAAGAGGTAAAGCCAACCGCTCCTCCCCGCTAGGCTGCAGGCAGAGGAGGAGGGCGCCAAGGAGAGGGGGGGCTCAGGGACATCGATCAAGGCAGGAGGGGGGGGGGGTGCGATCACTGACACGTGGTGGAAATACCGGCTCCTCTGGCTGCACTGGGTAGGGGAGTGATCACAATATCATAAGGGGGTGCAGTGAACAAAGGGGCTCAACAGAAAATGGGAAGGGGCACAAGCGCATGGGAGGGACATGGGCGCATGGAGTGAGGGGGCTGGACAAGGGGGGGGACAACAAAAGGCGAGGGGAGAAAGGAACGGGCTAGACCGGGGCCAGGGTAGGAAACCCACTGGGACCAGCAGCAAGGGCCAGAGCAGGGCAGGCAAAACTAGCAAACACCAAGGGACTGGAGCGGGGCAGGCAAACAAACAGAAAGTGCCAGAGGACCGGGACCAGGGCCGGGAGGCAAAAATAGGCAGCAAGGGGCGGGCGGGACAGGCAACACAGGGAAAGGGGGCAAACTGCTGGGGGGAGGCCTGTGGGCAAAGCAGAGGGTGGGGGTAGCCCACCTGCCGAGAGCAGCAGAGGAAGGGAGGGCAAGTCCAAGGGGACGGGAAAGTCATGTGTGCTTGCGGTTTAAAAGCCCTTGCTCGATGCTGCAAAAGCCAGGTGGATAAAAGCCAGGCAAGCGGCAAAGTCCAGGAGCGGAGAGCAGTCAAAATGGTGAGAAGGGGTAATGGAGGGGGGTGACAGCGGTGGTGGTGAGGGTGGTAGATGGACTAGGGGGAGGGCTCCATGTCTCTCCCCCCCACCTTCCGAACAACAACAAGAATCACCACCACAGGAGTAAAGATGTTAAAGTCACTCAGTCTTGTGAAAAAAAACCTCCACAATGTCCTGCAGTAGCTCCAGGTGTACCACGCACTGCAACTCCTCTTCCTCACACCTGCAGCAAGTTCCACAGCAGCAAACAGCCAGCCGAGAGAGCCCCCACAGATGGTAGCAGGGTCCCTCACTCCCCCTCTGGGGAGCAGGCCAGCAGGACTCCCCAAGCAATAGCTGCAACCAGCTGGTGAGGTAGCGGGGAATGGGGGTCTGGCCCAGACAAAAGCTAAAGAGGGTGCTCTGGGCCCAGCAACAGCAGCTCCACTCCCACAAGAGAATGGTAGAAGACAGGCATATCAGCCCTAGAATGGTCAAGACCCTGTCCCCAGGAGCTGAAAACAGCTTATCTCAGGTCAACAAGGGACTCCCGAGTCCAATTAAGGATCTTTAAAAAACCCTTTTTCTGGTGAGAGAGAATGAGGAGAGATGGAATATAAGCTGTGGCAGGAAGAAATGGCTTCTCCTAGGTGTAAGGCGGCTCTCTTCCCTATAGGGGAAGCAACCATGCTAACAGACTGTTTGGGTAAGGACTGGCATCCAGAGGCCAGCATAATGAGGCAATACCCCCCCAGGGAAAGGTATTCTCTTTTTGTTTGGCTGAAAAGTACTTCATGGCCTACTTTTTACTTTGTAAATACTGAAGAATAAAAACTCTCCAGAGTGGGACAGATTTACTCCAGGTGTGCCCTCCCCCCCTCCCGCCCTCCCAGAGAGGGAATTGCTGAGCCTGGTGAGGTAAAGGAGGTGCTTTGCCACACTACACAAACAAGAGCTAATCTGGCCCATCCTCTCTCAACAATTTGTTGTTTACAATTTCAAGAGAATGCTCAGACTGGGACAAGTGGTGATTCGTATTAAGTACCTTTATACAGGTAGGCATAAACAAGATGTAACAAACGCCTTGCAGCAAGTAGAAGGCTTTAGAAAGGGCTATCAGGAACTCAGGAATTTAGCTTTTCTGTATACTGACGCCTTTCTCTCTCATTGTTATACATATGTTTCTCTGAAAATTAGAATGATCTGAGGAACTATGGAGGTTCTTCGTGGCTTATAGCAGTTGAAATGTTATGTTCTCTTGGACCATTGACCTTTCTTTTGAGGAACTTTTAACGGAAGGATTAGAAATGACATAGGTTGAGATGGAAGCAACATTCCTGACCTGCAAGACAGATATAGAAGTGACATGATCACTGCCACAGAAAAAGGAAAATATAACACGCCTAATATTATGAGAATATGTATAATCATTTATCCAAATCATTGTTCCAATTGGCTGATTCATGGAAAGAAACAAAAGCTGCTAGCTAATTTGCAGTTTAACCGGGAAAACACTCTTTTGATTTGTTGCCTGAATGACCATCACTTTAGCAATTATGACATTGGTATTCATAAACAGCAGATTCCAATTAGCTGCTTTCTATAAACAGACTAATGGATACAAGTAGAAGTGCCACCATTTCTTTTTGTCTCCTTCTTTGCACAGAAAGCCAGACTTGCTAGAATTCGAGCAGCAAAGAGTGGGACTGCTAATGCTTACATGCAGAGCAAACGAAATGGCTTACTGAATAACCAGCTTCACCAGGTAATATATTTATGTAATCCAGCTCCAGAATAGCTACTTAATAATAGCACAGCTGCCGTTTATTCTATTTATCATCAGGACTAGTCAATCTGACTCTATAAGTAATACTATCAATAGAAGTAGGTTAAAGAAGGACAAATTGAACTATTATTGTTTTAAGCAAGATTACAGGACTGGATGACAGTGTATAAAATAACAGAGGATGGGATGGTTCACAAACTCTGGATTCAAATACATCCCAAACTTAAACTGAAGTTTGGTTCAAATAAAAAGTCCATAGTTATCACTATCTCTCTGAGCCAAACCAAGACCCTGCATCTGGGCACCCTCAAATTTTGGAAAAATGTTGATCTAGATCTGATCTTTATGGTCTGAGAAATAAAATTTTAACTACAAATGTGCTCAAGCAACTAAATATAAATCTGGATTTTATACATCCCAAAGTTTGGAGTCTTGGGACCTAGAGGACGTTTTATGCCCATCTCTAATTTCGACATTTGATATAGTCCCATTTTCATCCCAATTTAGTTTAGTGCCCTCTAATGAATAATGATAAAAGCATTTAATAAATCAGGAAATGTTTTCTATATAATTCTTCATTCTGTGTCTGTAACATCTGCTGTACACTTTCTGAACTCAGTGGTTTGGGATTAGTCAGTGACATGATTTTTTTGTATAAAGGGTAATACCACAAATTCTTCAGCATTATTAAACAATCTCAAGAGGAAATAAGACAACTATATGCAATTTCTTTTTTTAAAAAGGCCCATACACAGGGGAAAATCTTTTACCATCAGTTAGATTTATGACCATTGAAGTGTGTGCTGATTTTACACTCAGCACCTTAACATGATGATTACATCTGTAAGTTGCATTGTTCTAACTATACACAAAAGGCCATCCAGTTCCGGGCACCACACTTTATCAATGATGTGGATAAATTGGAGAGTCTAGAGGAGAGCAACAAAAATGACAAAAAGCTTAGCAAGCCTGAGCTACGTGGAAAGGTTTTAAAAACTGGGAATGTTTAGTCTTGAGAATAGAAGACTGAAGGGGAACCTGATAACAATCTTCAAATATGTTAAGGGCTGTTATAAAGAGGACAGTGAATAATTGTTCACCACATCCACTGAAGATAGAACACAGAAGTAATGGGCTTAATCTGCACCAAAGGAGATTTAGGTTAGACAGTAGGAAAAACTTTCTAAGGCCTGGTCTACACTAACCCCCCCACTTCGGACTAAGGTACGCAAATTCAGCTACGTTAATAACGTAGCTGAATTCGAAGTACCTTAGTCCGAATTTACCACGGTCCAGACGCGGCAGGAAGGCTCCCCCGTCGATGCTGCGTACTCCGCTCGCCGAGATGGAGTACCAGCGTCGACGGCGAGCACTTCCGGGATCGATCCGGGGCACTTCCGGGATCGATCCGGGATCGATTTATCGCGTCTTAACCAGACGCGATAAATCGAACTCAGAACATCGATTGCTTACATCCGGACCCGGATGTAAGTGTAGACGTACCCTAAGGGTAGTTAAGGACTGGAATAGGCTTCCAAGGATGGTTGTGGAATCCCCGGCACTGGAGGTTTTTAAGAACAAATTGGACAAACACCTGTCAGGGATAGTCTAGGTTTACTTGGTCCTACCACAGCCCAGACCTGGACTTGATGACCTCTTGAGGCCCCTTCTAGCCCTACATTTGTATGATTCTGTGGAAATGCTGAGGTTTGAGACATTCAAGAAGGGTTGCAAGGAAAGCAGAGAAAATATTTTGATTAATAAACAAAAAAGACATCATGCGCAAACTGATTTATTTTATATCATGTAGTTTTGCCCTGATAAAGCACTGCAGATATACTGCAGTATACACCCCAAGTCTGTTTTCATCAAATATTTGGCTAAGAGACTTTTGTTCAAAAATGAAAATAATAGAGAATTCTATGTATTTACAGTCCAACAAGGAGGAAGAACAGAACTTTCTTAGCAAATCTGTCTCTTCCTTTGAAACACAGCACCACCACCTGCTTCACTGTCTGGAAAAAACCACGGTAAGAAAATGGAATCAGTGTCTTCCTGTAAACCTAATTTTGGTTTTGTAGTAGCTTATTTCTCCTAATTCCTCATGTTACAGTCCTTACCCTGGACCAAAGACTATTTTATAGATTGGGCTGATTTAGAAATTTTCTAGTTTATTTTCATGCAATGTACATAGTAACATTTAAAGATCATAAGTCAGATCCTCAACTGACATAAGGACATTAACCTTAATGGGACACCCCAATAGGCTCCAGCTGAGGATCTGGATTTATATATATTTATAAAGAGAAAGAGTTAATTTATGATTTGCATATTTACACACTGTGCTACAGTAAAGTTTCTAGGGATTCCATCCTCCAGTCCTTACCCATGCAAAATTCCCAATTCAGGCAATGCACGGATTGAAGTTCTGGGTCCTTAGGTTCAATCTTATGAGTTGCTGAGCACTTCCTGTATGTGAGCACTCAACTCCAATTTAAGTGAGTGCAAGTTGAGAGTACTCACCATCTTAATCTGCAACTTCATCCTCTGAATTGAGATGCAGGTGCAGCGCTACTGAATCGTTTAGCCCAGGGGCGGGCAAACTTTTTGGCCTGAGAGCCACATCGGTTTCCAAAATGGTATGGAGGGCTGGTTAGGGGAGGCTGTGTCTCCCCAAACAGCCAGGTGTGGCCCGGCCCCTGCCCCCTATCTGACCCTCCCCCCCGCTTCTCACCCCCTGACGGCCTTCTACCCCATCCAACCCCCCGTTCCCTGTCCCCTGACGGTCCCCCGGGACCCCTGCCCCATCCACCCCCTCCCTGTCCCCTGACTACCCCTGAACCCAGGCCCCGGACTGCCCCCCACCGCCCCATCAACCCCCCCCTCAAATTTCTGACTGCCCCCTGGACTCCTGCCCCATCCAACCACCCCTTCTCCTTGACTGCCCCCAGAACCCCTGCCCCTGACTGCCCCCTGCTGCCCCATCCAACCCCCCTCTCCTTCCTGACTGCCTCCTGGGACCCCTGCACCCATTCAACCCCCCTGTTTTCCCTCTGACCCCCCCAACCCCTATCCACACCCCCGCCTCCTGACCACCACCCCGAACTCCCCTGCCCTCTATCCAACCTCCCCGCTCCTTGCCCCCTTATCGCGCTGCCTGGAGCACCGGTGGCTGGCGGCGCTACAGCCGCACCGCCCAGAGCACCAGGGCAGGTATCCGTGCCGCACAGCTGGAGCCAGCCACGCTACCGCGCAGCACAGAGCACCGGGTCAGGCTGCGGCTCTGCAGCTGCGCTGCCTGGCAAGAGCTCACAGCCCTGCCGCCCAGAGCATTGCGCCGGCGGCGCAGTGAACTGAGGCTGTGGGGGAGGGGTAACAGCAGGAGAGGGGCCAGGGGCGAGCCTCCCGGGCCAGGAGCTCAGGGGCCGGGCAGGAGGGTCCCGCGGGCTGGATGTGGCCCACAGGCCATAGTTTGCCCACCTCTGGTTTAGCCTCAGCTCTGACAGCCCCTTACAGGAATAACTGATATAATTCACAACCACCAAAACACACCTGCTTTGGTTAAAAACTTCCAAGCAGTCAAAACTAGATGATGGAGCGCATGTGTCTACTGTTTAATATCTGGATAACTATACAGCCATCATGAATGTTAAATTAAAACATAATTACACTTCAGTAATATTAATAAGAATGAGGTGTGGGCACCAAGTGGTTAAGGCGCTTGACTGCAATCCTGTAGGTTGTGGGTTGGAGTCTCACTTGATCTCACACTGAGAGATCACCTGAGGTTCACCCAGCTGCAAAGTGGGTACCTGATCCATAGAAGATAGGGAAGTCCAACCGGTTGGATATGATGCTAGCCATACCACTCCCTTGTTTATCTTAAAGGTGTGTTGCCTGATGAGCCATATTGACTTTGAATATTAACAAGCCATATGTCTCATTCACAGATAAAATATTTCTGGTCAGAAATGTCACAGAGGCATTTCTGTTATCCTGATCATTATTGTTTTTACATCATTTCCTGTTTATTATTTCCTAAGAAACCTAAGGACATGAAGAATAATTACATTGAGTGTAACCTATGTAAATGTAATAATTTCACATTGGGAAATGGTAAAATAATCTATATTTGTCCTTGTATTTTCTCTCCTGTCACCATATTGCCATGTAGGGTTTATCTTATGTTGTGGATGATCCCATCTTATCAATAAGCTGTTCAACACCATTTAAGGTACAATTTACAAATTTAGCTCTGATTTTATCAAATGTAGATGCACCCAACAAATTATCTGGTAGTGACCATCAGTATGTACAATACTTTGCCATTTCCTGACAAAGAGTTTAGATCATGTTGACCAGAGATGGGCCCAAATTCCAGATTCAAACACTCAAATTTTAAGTGCTAGAAATCAGAATTGGGATCTGAATTTTGTGGCTGGTGCCCATCTCCGTGGTTGACATGTTACAAGCTAATTGTATGAAGGTGCATTACAGCAGAAAAAAATCAGAGATTGTCTATATGTGCACAGGCATCATGTCTCATCATTTGGAAATTTAGCAAACTATGTTAAATTTTCCTCATACATTGCTCAATGCTCATCATATTCATGGAATCACAAGGTTAGAGAATCATGCATTTGATTTTCATGAATCAAAGGTTTCCAAAAAAAATTTGGGGTCCATTTTCCCCCCAAAAATGTAATATGTTACAACATATGTGGGTGAGTTTCAAGATGAAAAATTGCCAAGTGGCATTTTCTAGTCATTGTATAACTTCTCTGTGAGGTTTGCACATATAGCACAAAGTTTTGATGTTTTGTCTTAGTTTTATTGTTTAATGTTGGACTTTTATGCACTGCATCTGCTGTATTCAAAACAGAAAGTATATGCAGAAGCTTTTTTTATTGCTCCTGTTCAAGTGAGAGCATAATAACAATTTCTCCATTACACACGTTATTAAATTAAAATACAACTTATGTACGTGTATAACTTCATATTTTTATTTTCACAGCCTGTTTATTCAATTGCCTTGTAATTAACATGGTCCAGTTGTTGTTTGTCATTTAGTTACTTATGTGTCATCTTTCAGGTGCTTATGCTTTTTACATGCTGTCTTTTTTAATATTCATTTCTGATTTAACGTACAGTATAGCACAAACTGTCTGGCTTTAAATGTATATTACAAAGGACTTGCCTGACAACCTATCTCCCCTACTACAGTTTTATCCTTTTGGAACACTTTTGAGGCATACCATAGTAGAACTATGGGCATGTCTATACTACAGCCTAAGTTGATCTAACTTACATCCCTATGGGGTGTGAAAAAGCCTCCCCTCCCCCAAGCGATCCAAGTTTCACGCTGGCAACACCGGCGCTATGTTTGCAGGAGATGCTCTCCTGCTGATATAGCGTACGCTTCTCACCAAGGTGTAGTAATTATGCTGACAGGAAAGCACTCTCCCGTCGGCACAGCATATCTTCACCTGAGGGGCTACAGTAGCATAGCTTCATCAGTGCAGCTACACCAACGTAGCGCTGTAGTGTAGACTTGCCCTCAGTCATAGACGTCTGCTTTGGACATTGCTTTCCGCTTGAACTTTACAAATGAATTCACAAACTTTCACCTTAGCAACAGGCCTGGTCCAACTCTCAGAAAACTGAATAGAAAGACTCCCATTCACTTGGATGGGACTTGAATCAGGCCCAGAAGCTTTTCCATCTCCCCAAGTTATTAATAATGGAAAACTTGATCCTTTTTTTTTCTCTTTTAACAATGGCTCTTCAAAAAATGTATAGTAAAAGCCTGATCTTATTTTATGGAATATACATGATATTTGTTTGCTTTTCAACAATTTTCTTGAGAGATAAGGTGGGTGAGGTAATATCTTTTATTGGACCAACTTCTGTTGGTGAGACAGACAAGCTTTCAAGCTTACACAAAGCTTTTCTTCAGAACTGGGAAACTAACTCAGTGTCACTGCTAAATACAAGGTTTGAAAAGATATGCTAAACAATCTGTTCAAACCTTGTATTTAGCAGTAACACTGAGTTTTTTCCCCCCAGACCTGAAGAAGAGCTCTGTGTAAACTCGAAAGCTTGTCTCACCCACAGAAGTGGGTCCAATCACCCACCTTCTCTCACTAATATCCTGGGACCAATATGGCTACAATAACACTGCATACAACAATTTTCTTGGCTGTTGAGTCCTACCTCCCAGATATGTGCACACCCACAACACACGCAGGTAATTGCTTAGGAGCAAGGGTATGTATTCTATTTGTAACTGATCAATTGATAAAGTCAGATGGCCAGATCATGCCTTCCCAAAAGTTAAGTGAGAAAATGCAAGTTTGGGAATATTCATCTTATGGGGTGAGGAGTGTTTGTTTATTCAGGGTGGAGATAAAACTAGCCACACACCTTCTAAGCCTCCCTTCCTTCTTTGAAGACAGTGGATACTAGCTACAAGGGGGTTTATGCAGAAGGACTTCTTCAGCATCCAACAGAGGCCACTTTGGCTCCTCTACCCTCTTTCCAACATTTTTAGGCCATTGAGCCTTTCATCTCTTTTCATCTTCTCTGAGAAGTGCAGTGGATGGCAAGTTATGGCCTGTAGCTTTCTTCTTTGAAATTACTTTTGTAATGGCAACACTTGTATTCAGAGAGGTATTTTTTACAGGATATCTTTTCAGCTAATATTTAACAGTTAATTTACAGCTCACAGAAGAAATCTGGACTTCTTACATTTTAATTATTTTAGGCTTGAATTCCTAAATGCATATTTTAAATCCAATATGTCAAAGTTCATTGTATGACAGTAAATTAATATATCCCATATGCTGGAAACTTGACATGTATAATTCAATATATTTGTTTGAGCCATTATATAATTTCAAAATATCTCCAGTCTATATTAAAAGTTCACTCAGCATCACTCTTTAATAGACTATGCTGATTGAATTCTGTTTGATAGCTCCATAATAGCTTTAGGAAGCACAAAACTGTTTTCTATTGGAAAACTACCAGAGATCTTGGCAAACATACTGGAAGCCCCTATAACTTGAAGACAGTTATTAAGTAATTTCTCTCTGTGTCCCATATCCAGACGCTAATTGCATTTGAAGTCTTGTTTATGAACATTAACTGTGTAAAGTCAATTTCCAAGGAAGTTACACAAGCAGTTCTTTCTCCTTGTGTCACTTGAAATCATTATTCTTCTACACCATTTCCTTCCACACAAGATGACACCTGACTATTATATGGGTCAGGGAAGGTATGAGGGAGAGCAAATAGCAATGGCATGCTGAACAAGTTATTTCCAGTTCTACCAAACATTCAGCTGCCTTAGGAAATTACTGTGCTGGTGCTCACTTTGCTGATGAATATGTACTTACTTTCTTCTACTTATGCTATGTTTCTTTTGGACAACATGAATGTATTCACAGAGTACCTATTGGCATCTGAATGACATTCCATGTTAGTAGATCCTTCTTTAGGGAAGGAAATAGTTTTCCTTATCCTGGGGCTTGTACACACTAGCGCTTACTTTGGTATAACTTAAGTTGCTCGGGGTGTGGAAAAGCCTCCCCCCGAGTGACACAAATTACAACGACCTAAGCGCCGGTATGGACAGCGTTTTATCAGCGGGAGATGCTCTCCTGATGACATAGCTACCGCTGCTCGGGGAAATGGAGTAATTATCGCGATGGAAGAGCTCTCTCCCAGCAGCATAGAGTATCTGCCCTAGCAGCGCTACAGCAGCACAGCTACATTGGTACAACTATGCCACTGGAGCGATTCCAGTGTAGGCTAGCCCCTAGTAAATGGAAATGCAGAGAACCAACCCAATTGAAGTAAATGGGATTATGTGGAGTGTAAACCAGTGTTTCCCAACTCAGTGTCAAAGCATCTGCTGTTGGGAATGTGGAAACAGAAGTTGTCTCAAACAATCCAAAATAATGGGATTATAAGCATCAGCATCCTGTTATCCATTTCGTTTTGGGATTCTACCTTAATTCTATGGCATATATTCTTACAATGTAAAACCACGCCACCAGTTTACCCTTCTTAGTGTGCAGGTAAACTGTGGCAGTCGCAATTTTGTGAGTCGAGCTTCATAATCACATACGAAGAGTCAAAGTACAATGGTTATTACTGTACTTGGAATTTCCAGAGGCCACCCACTATGATGTGCCTTAGGATTTCTGTCTATGTTGGGATTAAGCAAAGATCCTGTGAATAAATACTATTTCACTGAATTAAAGGCTTTGTCTTATGAACTAATTTAGATATATTAAGCTATTATAACTAGAAATAGTAACCTCTGTAGAGAATGTTTGGTATTTATTTTAGCTTCTTTCCAATGGACACTACAGTTAAGGTTGCATTTTACTTTTTGATAAATACAGGCTTATTCCTGGATTGTGTAATGTATTGTTTCAAGTCATGATTTCACACCTTTATTTTAAGATGACATTTTACAGACTGAGTCAAAAATTAAAGTCAGTATTATTTTACTATATTTAAACATAATCATGGATGCTGTTACTCCCATTTAGAGCATTTATATAAACAGGATTGAAAAAGCCTGGAAAATGTTTCAAATTTTTTTTATAGATTACACAATAGCCCCTAGTAAGAATATCTGAGTAATGTTTTGCCATCCTACAAAAAATTTTGCATTAACTTTTTGAAAACTGAAGTTAACAGTTTGGTAATTTTGACTCTGTATTGACACTTTTAATATATTCAACCCATCCTGATATGGGTTGAAAATTGCAATCCTTGTCATTTTCCCAGACTCTGGTTGTGTAAAATTAAGCCATTAAGCAGGCCCTAATACAGTGGATTTTGACAATCAGCATCATGAATGTTTTCAATTATAATCCTATCTTTTTGTGTGTGTGCTTTTACCATGTTTTTGATTGCTCTGGACCAGAATCACGAGTTTGTGGATGAACATGTCTATGAAGACAGCTGCATGGAGGTATCCACAGTCAATCGATCCTCAAGCGACAGCCCCTCTCTCTCTTCCCAACAAGGCGTTACCAGCACTTGTTGCTCACGACGACATAAAAAGACTTTCCGCATTCCAAACACCAATATAACTGGCAGCCGCCCAGGCAGCATACAAGAACTTAGTACCATTCAGATCAGATGTGTGGAGAGAACATCTCTATCTAACAGGTATTTATTTTAGTTTTAACAGCAATCTGAGATGCAATGCTATGGCAAACCTTTGCTCAGTAAGGAAGAGATCTAGATTGTAGTCTAAATGGGAAGGTGTTATTTGATGCAAATTCAAAATAAGTAAGCCGCATTCCTTAGTATTAATGGGCTGCCCATTCAAACGAGCATTTATTTTCTTGAGTCTTATTGGGTAGGGGTTCCTAAGCCACACAAGTCTTGAAATGGCAGATCAAGGTAAATAATATGGGCCCAGAGCCTGAGAGGCTTTGCACCTCCAACTGCTATTGGGATTTAGTCTTTGTTTAGCAAATGCTTATGCAAGTCACAGAAAAAATATTGTAATATTTATTATTTGTATTGCAATAGCACCTAGAGACCCCAGCTGAAATTGGGACCCAGGTGTTCCAGCTCTTATACAAACACATAAGAGACAGTCTCTACCTGGAAGAGTGCACAATTCAATTATACAAGACTGAAAAAGGGGAGAGTATTATTATTCCTATTCTTAGATGCGGTACAGAGACACAAGAAGATTGTGACATTGTGAAATTCACACAGAAAGTTTGTGACAAAGCTGAGACTTGAAACGAGATCTCCTGAATCCCAGTCCAGTTCCCTAGTCTTCAGACCATCCTTCCTCTCTAAAAATATATAATGAATGAGAAAACTATAAACGCTGGCTAGGGAAGTTATTGGAAAATTAGAAAAAATGTAGCTCTAGAGGCTAGGGAGCAAGAATTTCCTTATCTTCTCTGCACCCTCATGTATCAAGTACTTGGTTTTGATATTTATGTGTATGGATACAGTCTTTGAAAACACCAGGAAAGTCATGCTAGACTTAAAAGTGTTTGTATGTTGAACTGAAATATACCTTCATTTAAAAAGCATCATTTTCAGCACAGGTTGCTATAGAGATTGATCTTAAGTGAAATTTTGAATAGCTGGCAGGTAAGAAATTCACTGCCATGAGCAACCCAGAAGCTCCTTGACTTGCAGCTGAGGTAATTTTTTCTGCCATTACTCAAGGGTGGTGGAAGGGAACATATTCCTGGAGGTTTAATCATGACCTAACATTTAATTAAAGATTAATCTTTAATTCCCGGAGGGCTGGCAACCATATGTGGAACCAGCATCCACAGCCTAGGTATTTCATGAATAATTCTGTCTGGCTCTGACCTGTCTTCTGCTGGGTGACTTTCCAGCACACCCTTCCCTCACAGCACAAACACAGAAGAATTAAAAACAACAATACATATATACAGATAGGAGTAAATCTCACAATCCAATGAATTTAGATTTTAACTGTCTCTTACTGCTTGTCCCCCAAGAACAAATATACAGTCCACCCAGCAGCTCAGTGTGCACATGAACCCACCCTCAGGTGCATGGCTAAACTGATAATTGTGAATACAAAATACTGTGAGTCACTGCTCATGTGATTACAGATAGTTCAGTAGCTCACAAAGTCTGGAGCAAAGAGCAAGGGACTGCTCTGTTACTGACTTGCTGTGTAACTTTAGATAAGTCACTTAACCTTGCCAGGTGTCACTTTCCCTCTACTGTGGCCCAGATATACCTCCACCCCACCCCGACCTCCTTGGTGGACAAAGAAAGCTCTAAATGCACTGGAACTGTTACTTTCTAGTGTGGAAGAAGGGGAAGGGAGGAAGCAGGGGCTTGCACAAAGCTTAAGGTGGGGAGTACAGTGCAGATTGGAAAAGGAGGGTATGGAGCACAGGAGAGGAAGGCTAAAGGCATGCCCAATGGAGCAACTACTACACAGCTAGTGAGCACTAAGCTAGAAAGTGTGCAGGACCCTAGCTGTTGTTACATCCCATGGGGCTGTAATGGTGGCTTTGCAGCTGCTCTGCATGAGGTCCCTGAGGTGGACAGATTTCTTCATCCCAGTCCTTCCCCATCATCTATCTTACCATTCATATTTGTGAGCTAGCTATTGTTAGTTGGCCCATATTGTTCCAGTCAAGTGACCAGTTACTGGCTGCCATGTTGAAGCACCATCTGAGCTAATGAATGTCACCTTCTCCTACTCCGCCCAGACAGGGCAGAAAACTTGCATTCGTCTGCCCTACCTGAACCTGGTTTCCTTCCACCCTCACCACTCTTCCTTAGACACAGAGCTGGTGAGTCACAATTGTGCCCATCAGCATGAAAGCACTGCTGGTTGTACCTCTTGAAGCAATAATAGGTGGCAGTGGTTGGGGCATAGGCACCAGAGACGGTTGGGGGAGGGGTGCAAAGGGCTATTGCCCTCCCTTACTTTTCAAGACCTGGTTGAGAGGATGCATGCTGCAGCCTGGCCCAGCTGGCCAGCCAACACCAAGGTCCCACTCGATGTTGTGCCAGTAGCTGGGCCCTCACCTGCCAAAACTGCAGCTCCTCTTGGTGCCAGGGACTGGCTGGATGCAGGCAGTGGGATGGCACCTTCATCCAGGGGTCTTGGTCAGGCCAGCAGGGAGTGTAAGATTAGGAGAGGGGGAGCCAGGGGCTCCAGGATGGATGGGCTGGTGGGGGGGTGGGAGGGCTTGGCCCCCACACTTTTGCAGTCTTTCCAGCACCCGTGGGTTGGTGTGACAAACTAGATCAGCCATCTACACTGCAAAGAAAAACCTGTAGCTGGCCCCTGCCACCTGACTCAAGCTCATGGGGCTCGGGCTGTTGGGCTCTTTTGTTGCGGTGTAGACTTCCAGGCTCAGATTGCTACCTGAGCTGTGGGATCCTCCCAGCTCACAGGGTCCTCAAGTCTGGGCCCCAGCAGAGCCCAGAAATCTACGCTGCAATGAAACAGCCCCACAGCCTGTGTCAGCTGGCACGAGCCAGCCACGGGTGTCTAACTACAGTGTAGACATACGTAGGGAGTGAGCATAGGCCAGTGGATAGGGTTGGGAGTCAGGCGAGGCTATTTTTAGGACTACATTTGAAATTGCTGATGTCTGTCTTTTATGAAACGGCAATGTGGTGTCAAGGCCTTGCAGGTAGGTCAGTGCACCTAGCAAGAGTAACGCTATTGGTAACACCTAATGTGCGTCTCGTTTGTAAAGGTTTGGGGGGCACAAAGCTACTGTTCTTTTGGCAGCATAGGAAGGCAAGTCGGGAAGGGTGTCAGTGAGGGATGGAGGATTTCTATGGTAATGGGGGACCTTGCTGGATTCCTCCTGTTCACTTTCAGTTACCGTGACCCAGGGCCGGCCCACAACATTTTGGCACCTGAGGCGGGGAGCTCCAAAGACGCCCCCATGCCTCCTCGCTTGGGCCAAAACTTTGAAAGGTCTCAATTCTGCCTTCTTCCTGTTCTACTCCTCTCATGGTACTGCTCTGCTACCTACCCCAATAAAGGAGAACTAACAACTTAAAATGCCTTGTTCAAAAATTTTAAGTAACACTTAACTTTCAAATGCCTGAACAGCAAATGTAACTTTTCTTGTCTGCATAGTAAACATTGGCATTTTTATCTGTTTGAATACTCAAAGTGGTGCTTTCCGTGCCTTCTTGGTTGCAAAGATTTGAACTGCTTCCTGAAGATCCACAGTCTGGGCCAGCTCATGTTCTATTGAGATGGTTGCATGGCCAACCAGCCTCTCCTGTGTCATTGTGGAGCGTAGATGTGTTTTTATTAACTTCAGCTTGGAGAAGCTGCGTTCTCCACTGGCAACTGTTGCAGGAAGTGTTAGTAGTATGCGCAGAGCAACAAAAGTATTTGGAAAGAGGATGGTCATTTTATTTGTGCACATATATTCCAGAACAGCCTTTGGAGTTGATCCTGCTGAAATGTATCTTGAAAGGGCTTTCAGTTCATCACCTAAATCACTCGCATCAATATCGTACATGTCAGCATGTGTCAACACTGTCTCTAGTGCCCTGCATTGCTGGTGTAGGTCTTCTTCAGGTACAGTATGATATTCCAAAACTCCTCACAACATCCCAAATATACTGCTGTGTTCCTTGAGCTGCATGAAACGTTCTTCAACTGACTGTATTGCACAATCTAGCACCTGGTTAAAGAATTCAGCTTTCAATTGTTGTTTGGGGTCTCTTATGGGATTATCCCGTGCCTCGTAATCAAAATGTCTTCTTCTTCGGTGACTCTTGTATTCTTGAATGGGTGGGAAAATAGCTTTAGTGTGAAGTTCCTCTGCCAACTTCTGTGCAGTCTTCAGAAATCCCTCATCTGACCAGTAAGACTGCAGGTATGACTTTGCTTTGTCCAGTTGTTCCATTGCTCCAGATATATCAAGGTCAACACCTTGGAGTCTCTTGCTTACAACATTTATTTCAGTATGTCATGCCACAACACTAAGCCACACAGAAATTTGAAATTGGGTATGTTTCTGGTGATTCCATTTCCCTCTGCCACTGTTCTCCCATGAACAGTTCCTGTCGTAGCATTATCCTCCATAATGGCAACTATGGCATCATCTATCTTCCCAATTTGGTGTTTGATAGGCTTTATCACCTCCACTTGACTTTCCCATCATGTGGCACTCAGTGGTTTCAGTGTCAGAGAGGATGTTCCCAGATGTTGCTTCAAAATTTGCCATCGATGAGTTGACACAGAGAAAAATACATAGATGCTTTGAATTACATTAAAAAATTCAGAAGCCTCACTAGAAGCTGATGCTGTATCACTGACCACCAAGCTCAATGAATAAGAACTGCATGGGACAAAAAAAGCTCCAGGGTTTAACTCTCGGATCCGTGTCTGCACTCCTCTGTTCTTTCCTCTCATGTTGGCACCATTATCATAGCCCTGACCTCTCATGTCAGCTATCGCAATTCCTGTATCTTCCAGCTTTTTAAGAAGCCACATTGGGTTCTACAGGAACAAAGGACTGGAAAAATCTGGCTAGAAATCTGGCATGGCATGAGAAGGCAGCAAATCAACAGAGAGTATTCCATAGGTGGAAAGAGCTTGAGATGAGACTAAGATTAAAGGCCACCATAGATGATCAGCATCAAGAGAAGATTGCATCAGAGTCTCTTTACTGGCAAAATGTTCTGAAAAGGCTCATTGCCATTGTGAGAATGCTTGCTACCCAAAACCTAGCACTGTGTGGCAATTCAGATCAGCTGTATGTGCCAAACAATGGAAACTTCCTTAAAATTGTAGAGCTGATGGCTGAGTTTGATGCTGTAGTCCAGGAGCATCTAAGAAGCGTCACCACCCAAGAAATGTACACACACCACTACCTTGGAAAAACAATTCAAAATAAGATCATACAGTTACTGGCAACAAAAGTCAAACAGAAGATTGTGTCAGATCTGAAGTCAGCAAGATATTACTCTGTTATTCTAGACTGCACACCTGACATCAGCCATATGGAACAAATGACTTTAATGGTGTGTTTTGTAACAACACAGAACCTAGTGAAAATGTCCCTGCAATGGTGACTGTCAGAGAGCATTTTCTAGAATTTATTGCTCCTGTGGTATCATCAATGTCAATGATTTGCTGTCTTCTCATGGCATGCCAGATTTCTAGCCAGATTTTTCCAGTCTTTTGTTCCTGTAGAACCCAATGTGGCTGGAACAAAACAGTATGCAGCATTCTGGGTTTTTGAGTACGTAAGCCATGACCTCTCCACTTTGTCACCGTTGGGGATTTCATGCCAGTAATGTTTGGATGGAAACTTCTATTTTCATTGTCTTTGGGGAACTTGAAGTTTTTCACTTGCTGTGATCCATGCAGTACAAGGAAGTCCCTCAGGTTACTGCTCAAGTGGGTCCACAGTCCTGGATCATCTAGACTTAAGGAACTAAACTCAGCAGCAGCTGTTTCTTGTGCCTCCACCACACTCTTCTCTGATCTACACTTTTCTTCAGGAATGTGCATGGTTACATCCATTTGAGATGGAGATATGGATGCTGCAGTAGCTGGCAGGTCACCTGCACTCTGACTAACTGGAAGATCAGGCATCTCCTCACCACTCACATCCTCACTGGGGCCGGAAGTCTCACCGTGAACATTTGTGTCTATGTATCTCAGGAGAGCTCCTTCCTGCTTAGATAGAAAAGCTTCCTTTGCTTTCTTTCTTTTTCTGAATGCTGCCCCAGAGGGGCATTTTCTTCTTTCACTCATGACTGCTGTTCTGTGCCAGCTATAGTGGCTCTCAACACTCAGTTGAAGGGGACAAATAAGCAGGCTGGTAGCAGGGCCTGAGGGAAGATATCAGCGTCTTAAGGGCCTAACTGTCTCCTACTACTTCAGTTGACTGCCTGTTCTCCTCAAGTGGATTCAGGGAAGCAGCAGGAAACAGGAAGCTCCCTGAGAAGCTGGTGTTAATCAGTCCAGGCTCCTGGGGTATTAGAAAGGGACATAAGAGGCTCCTCCTCCTCTCTCTCTCTGCAGCTCCTGCTGCTTTCTGTTACTCCCTCTCACCTTTTCTCCTGCCTGCCTGTTATGTCTCTTGTGCCCTCCTTCCTCCAGCACAGCACTCCACCATCTCTGTGCATCTAGAGCAGAGAGCATACATATGCACCAGCAGCAGACACAATTTTCTACACTCTGGGTCCTAGTGGCGCCCCCCCACACAGTCTGACACCTGCTCCCTCCCTTGTTTAAAGGGGTAGAATTTGTGTAAGGAAAGAATGACCGCCTTGTAACTAGAATTCAGGTCAGCTTCATTTTGCTTCTTTGGGCGCTGGCCCTCTTAATGTCCTGTCCAAAGTGTCCTATCTCCCTAAAACTGGGGTGCAGGTCTTCCTCTCACTTTCCTACACTTACATTCCATTTAAACGCTGCTCCACAAAACCACCATCCTTCACACTGATCTATGATCATGTCCTACTGCCACTTTCAGCCGTGGATTCTCTGCAGCCAGGTCTCCTGCTCTCTGTCACAGACTGTTGTGGAAGACTAGGAGTTTGGGTAAATTATAGTAGACAAGAGTTTCTCAGCAGTTGAATCTTTATTCATCCTGTAATTTACTCAGCCCATCTCTCGCCTCCTTTTGTACATTTCAAGATTTTCCTGAAATGCACCCACAAAAAGGGGGCCTTTGCCCCAGAGAGCTAAAACTCAGAATAAAACCTCATGATTGTTAAGATCAATTCCTGGTTTGTTGTGTCTGACTGAACCACCTAATGTTGGCAAAACTGCAAATAAGAAAATAATACAATGGACCTACAATAACCAAAAAGAAAGTGTCTGGATAATTGTACATGTGGAGATAAATTTATGAACAGGTTTATATGATGGGGTTGTCTGTGATAGCCAGGGACTGTACTCAATAACCCAGGAAGTCCCTTTCCGTCTTGTATTTCTGTGAAAAACACCAAGAGAGCTAAGTATTTTAATAGGAGTCACATATCTTTCTTCCTCGGCTACATGCTGCACATTCAATGACCAAAGGAGCAGAGGCCGTGTTTGCAGTGTATCTGTGTTTCTCCTACCTGATAACAAAACAGACTTTAAGCTAGTTGGCTGGGATAATGGAATTGAATAAGCAGAGAAGTTTATAACAATGTAAACATTTACATCATTGATTTTTTTCCCCCTTTAGCCGATCCAGTTTAAATGCCAAAATGGAAGAGTGTGTTAAACTAAACTGTGAGCAGCCTTACGTCACAACAGCAATAATCAGCATCCCAACACCCCCAGTGACCACACCCGAAGGGGATAATAGGCCAGAATCTCCCCCATATTCAGGTGCAAATATTGTCAGAGTATCTGCTTTATAAAACAATTAGAATAAAGACCACTTGCCAGCTGAGCTCTAGCAATGAGAAGAGTTCTGGAGAAGGAGAGAGCTGGAAAAGACAATACCCCCTTGGTCAGTGTTACCGCAGCCACAGATTGAGGGGGTCAGAAGAATTAAAACATTTTGGGTTTCAGTGTTGTACCGCGTGAAGCAGGCAACCAAACAGAGTTTCTACACAGCGTCTGAACGGTTATACAGCGCAATCTTCTGTGACCATTTTGACTTACTATATGAGCACAATGAAATGTCCCCCATTGATGCTTCTTATTACCATGGGAACTTTTTAAAAAAAATAAACAAACAAAACAAACAAAAAATACCCCACGTTTGGACATTATGTTCCGGCTGAATGCAAAACAACAATGAAAAACATTTTGATAACGTCATTTTTTCCTGTTGATAAACCATGAACTTGTTGACAAACTCCCTATTGTTAAAAAAAGAAGAAAAAAAAGGGGGGAAAACAAAATGCTCATAGGAAATATGTTTGTACTGACTGGCAGAAATACAACCATAGTGCATGCTGAAATTCTTTGGAGCTGTGATCTCAGTTTACTTATGTTGTTTTTCAGATTAGGCATGATAAAATATTACTGTAGAAAGGGGCATTTCTGTGCACTTACTGCTGATTGTTAATGTTCCATGGTAGTTGTACAAATAACTTACCTTTGGAAAATGCAGTATTTCTTACTCAAACACTCATTAGTGAACTCAAGGTGTTGTTAGTTCAATATTTATTATTGTTTTATCTTGCTTCCTTGGTACTGCTACAACTGCAATAATTCATTGTATATCTGTTGTATCAGGAATCAGGATTAATTTGTTTAACTATTTTGCACAACTTCATCTACACCATGAACCCCGTGGATAGAAAATATTTTCTCTAATGTGGAGAAGTTTTAAATAACCATATAATCAAAACTGTGTCTCACAAATGTACTTTTCAGTCATACTTCTTTTTGTCCACTGTAATCTCTATTTTCATGATGCAGCACATTTATCTGATCTAATGTTGCTTTCTTCTTTGGGATTCCAAGACTCTTCATGAAGTGGCTTAATCTTTTGTTCTGCAAACATTTGCCTACCTTTGTATTTCCTGAACCAGTCTTCTAGTGTGGTGTTACAGTGTCAATCCCATTTGAAATGAAATTAAGGGGTTTTGTGACAAACTAACACTTAGCTCTAAACCTCTTTGTTTTTCTGCAGTATCCAGAATATTATCTATGTTGAGCATTGGAAGACATTTAGTGAAAACAGTTTGCTAAAACTTTCCTTGTAGTTATCTGTAAACCAGCATCCAAAAATTTATTTGGGGCTTCATATCTTGTAAGACTATACCCAAGAAACACTGATAAACTAGAGATTTGAGATTTTCTGCAAAATTATGATTGACTCCAATGGGAATTTAGCTGTAGGATCAGGGCCATAAATGGACATTAAGACTTTACTATTTAAAAATGCCTTTTTTGCTTCATTGTCTTATGGAAATCTACATTTTCTTACCAAAAGATTTCTGCTAACTGCAGTTTTATTTACTAGAAGACAAGAATGTTAAGAGGTTTGTCATCTTGAAAATGCTGTGCACATGAAATAGTAGGTGTTTATAGCAGAAATACTGTATCAGCAGAAATTACCGCATGGCTCCATATAAATATATATATATGCCAATCAAAAAGCTCTATGCATTAGAAGACATTACCACAAGTGAAAAACATAGTTATTTAAATAGTTTGAATGTTGTATGTTTCATACTTTATGGTACCAATTACTAACTACTCCCTTGACTGAGCTTAACATTTATATTAAGAGGAAATACACTATGAAAGTAGAACCTTGCTAATTTACACCCTTTTTACTCCACACAACTAGTTGGTGGTCTTGCCTTATCTATAAGCAAAGATTTAAAAACAGATGCTGTAATGAAGGCTGAGATTTTATTTTTACAAAGTATGCTACAGAATATTCACTACTATGATATTGTCATAAATTAAAACTAAATTACACCTGACAAAAGAAGAGAGTATATTTTGCAATGGGTGATCCTTGTTTTCTTAATGTTTGTTCACTTATTCACAAACTTGGTTAATTTGCTATGTAGTTCCCATTCATTTGTGCAAATTAGCAAGTTTCTACTGTTTATATAAATGGAATCAAAACTTGAATTTCTTTTAAGAAACCAACAAACTGATTTTTCACTGACTAACAGTGAACATGTCAAGTAATTCCATTGAAATCAATTATTTTGATCTCCTCTCTTACAGTGTTGGAAAACTGGGTTCACTACATTAGTTTTTACTTGCTTCCTACGTCTACTCATAATTTCTCATGGAAAAAAGACTGGCTTTGTTCCTAGCATTTGCTGAAACAGTTACTGATATGAAAACTGCCCTGATATTAACAATCTATTACAGCTTCTTCTTTCTCACATGGTGCTTCTTAATTAATTACATCTGGAAACTAATATAAGATGGCAGTTGCTGAAAACCATTTGGGACAAGCCCTGAACTGAGTTAGGCCTTGTGCAATCCCATTGACTCCACTGAGATCACACAGGGTTTAAGAATTTGGCCTCTTAATTTTATTTTTCATATGGACTAAAGAAACTGCAATACAGCAATATTTGCATAGCGGTTACATCCCCGATTACAAGTTTTATCTTCTTTTTTAAAGTACAGGTTAAGAAATAATTTGGCAAGATTTTTCAGAATGCCATTCTTGTCTATTTCCATATCACTTATGCAAAATGATTAATTTATTTTGAATTTGGAAAATAAACATTCTTTTGGTGTTCTAGGTGATTTAAATGCTGTTTTGGTAGTGAATGACTGTTGATGACTGTGTAAAATGCATCTGTGCTGTAAATGAAATGTAATTATTTCTGTGTATCATACAAAGAAACCAAGGTTGTTGTTTTTGACAATTTTGTTTGAAATTCATTTAACGTATTTCAGAAGACAGCATAATACATGTGTTATGCTGAATGAATAGACAGCAGAGGAATATTTAAATAAAAGATCTGCATGCTTGAACGGGACAACCTGGTTTTTCAGTAACTTATTATTCATGGAGAACATTTTCCTGTCCAGATTCAAGGAACAGCCAACATGTGTGCAACAAACTTATATGCAAGGTGTACACAAATTTACTATAGAGACAACGGGCCCAGTGATTCTTCGGTACAAAGAGCTACACATAGGGACTCCCTTGCCACCCCCTTTGCCAGCAAACAGCCCAGGGGAGTGGCCAGGTGGAAAGAGGTATGTGGGCAATGTATTCCTTGGCTGCTACACGGCCATGTGGAAGGTCAGATAGTCAGGTGGGCCATAGAATTGGGACCATTAAATTACTGCCAACAAGGTGAGCTCTCTCTTACCTATTTTTAAAACCACCCTTTAAAATGACAATTTTTGAAAACATCTTGGGCAAGAACAATTCTGCTGAACCTGCCCGGATACCACATTATTTCAGTGCCGGCATCAAGTTCTATTCTTACAATCTTCTTGCTAAAATGGTCAAATTCTTTTTTAGTGTAATAGCAGATGGCAGATTGTACAGTTCTCTTCTAAAAGAAAATAACCAAATGTAAATAATTCCCTCTTATTAACCATTCATATGGTAGTATTGATGTGCATGCCATTTTACTGGTTCAAAGGATTTAACAGTCTCTTCTAGACTGCTCCCCTAAAGAAAAGCCCTTAGAATTTAACCATCGCATAAATTGAATAGACTGATTGTCCTGCTATTTAAAAAACCCCTATTGAAAGCATAGCACTCTCTTAGATTCTATGCATTTGTAGAGTCATTTCCACAGAAACATTAAATTCCTGAGGACTTTCCCACATATAACACAATGAAAAGGACATATGTATGGGAGGGGAAGAATCTTGTAGGTTGGTGAGTTGGGGGGAGATGAGTAAATAGCAAAAATATGGATCTTGGGGTCAGTATTTATTTGTTTTTCTATGGCATGTAGACTATTTTTCAGAACACATACACCTATTTCCCTCCAATAATATACATTTTGCATACAGCAGCCATAGTTACTGAAGCAAACCTCTACTCATACAACTGATCAGATAGCCAATAGCAGTATATTTTGAATAATTTCTCCTGGAGCAGCAACCGAATGCAACTACTGAAGGGAACTGACACTAGATCTTTAAATGTAGTCATTGGACATGAGTAGACCAGAGAGGGGACTGGGTGATACAAGTGCCTACATATCTAGAATTGATATAGATTGAAAGATATACTTGGTTACCTATCTAGCTTACTTAGTTACCATCTGTCTGTCTATCTTGGTTATTTATCTATCTATTTTTAAAGCACCCATCTTTGTCACATCTAGGCATGGATATCTAAGGAAGATTTGTGTCACAGGAATTGTGTCCAAAGTGAATAGATGGGTGTGAAATGTCTGAAGTATTTAAGACATTCCAAATCATCTAAAGAAACTCACTCAATCAGAAGCAAGATTTGCAGTGCTATATTAAATATCTCATTTCATCAACAGCGCTTCACATACATTTTAATATTCCAATGGTCAAAACATCAAAAGTGGTATCAGGATTCTGGTCTATATAAGACATTTAATTGTATAGTGACCTATGACCAAAGGCCTGTTGTTGTTACTGCTTATTACCTAAAATGTATGTGGCACTTTACAAAATGAGTTAGCTATGTTTACTGTAGGCAGAGTTTATAATTATCCTCCCTACAGCAAAAAGACTAAAATACATAAACCTTGGCCAATACATATGGCCAAAAACCTAAGGCTTTGGCAGAGCCCTGGGGAAAGTAAATTCCGGAGTCAAGGGCTGCCTCATGAAAATACCCTGCCTTTATCACTATTTATATTCCAGTAGAACCCAGATACTACAATTGCGATAAAGGTTCCCATTATGCTACCTGCTGTACAAATACAGGGCCTGCTCCTGGCTCCTGTGTAAATTTACCCATGTGAGTGGTTTCTTCAGTGTCCCACTTGAAGCACCTCTACAACTTAAGGTCATCACTGCATCTTTCAGACATTTATGCACTACTTACTGTCACATGTGAACATGTGTCACATGTCCACTGACTTCCCATGGAGGTATTTGTGTGTGTTGCTTGCATACGTAGGGGCTGTGGAACTTTGGGGAGTAGCACGGCACTGGGGAGATGTAGAGGACAGAATGCAGGAAAGACGAGGGGTTGGCACGCAGAAGAAGGAAGGGTTGGCTGAGTGTGGGAGGAAGAATATTACCAGTCAGTATTTGCCAAGAGTCCAAAAACTGAAGGTATAAAGGTCAAACTGCTGGCTCTGACATCAGGAGTCACTTAAAGTGCGTGCACCTCCTTCCTCCCCTCCTTGCCGCTGTTCGGCTTCCAGGAGGGCTGGGATGTTAAAGCTTCATTCTTGGGAGCCTGATGCTGGGGCCAGTAGTGGCTGCATGGCTGTGCGGTGTCTCTGAGTGGGTTCCCTGATGCTCTGATAAGGGAGCAGGCCAGGGAGGGCATAGATGGCCAGATGCCCCTCCCCACTTCCCTCTATCACTGCTACTCCCACCACTGGGTAGCTTCCATCACAGCCACTTTCAAATATAGAAAATATCAGCAAATCCCAATATGGGGACTAACAGCTCATCTCCATTGGCAATGGTGTACAGGGAGAGAGGTGGTCCCTCCATTAGCATGGATTTAATTGATGTAGGGTTTTGATATAGATCAACACCCTCCCCCTGTAATTAGGATAAGGAATCAGTGAAGTCTATAAAGCACAGGTGTAATGTCCTACACATGGAAAGATCCTGGAGCAGATGACCATTATATGCACTAATTGATGCTTCTGAGGAGCTGCTGAGGGTAGCCCACCTGCCACTGCACAATTTGGAGACTATGCACATGGATAATTATAGTAAAGTACACACCTGAGAAGAAAGATATTGCATGCCTAATCCCCCCGGCTACTGTTGCTGCTTTGGGATGGAGAAGCTGGTGGTCCGAAAGGACTCCCAAGACTGTGACCCTCACTGAAAAAAGAGGAGAGAGCAGCTATCACCCCAGTAAACTCCTCTGAACCCTTCCCCTGAAAACAGGTCTCTCCTCCAGCATATGTATTTATTACACACAAAACACTGTGTTAAAAGAACATTAAGGCTGCAAAGTCAGAAGTTAGGAATTGCCCAGAATTAAGGTTGCCTGATCAAACTTACTCTGACCCATGTGTGTGTTTGCATTATGATACAGACTTCACATACTACTTTTTCCACAGATACCAAAGCCGACTGAAACAGAACAACAGACAAACTGACACAGCCAACTGACAAACAGAATCCTTACTGATCAGGGCCAAATCTGGTTATGGGACAGAGACCTCTCTTGTTCTATTGGCAATGATCTACCCACAATGAATTAAGATGAGGTGTGCATGCCAATATTAGCTCTACCAGCTGCCTTAGGGTACATGCACACTACAATAAAAAACCCACAGCACCAAGCCTTAGAGCTTTGGTCAATTGACTTGGGCTCACAGGGCTCAGGCTGCAGGGTTAAAAAAAAAGCAGTATAGATGTTCGGGCTTGAGCTGGAGTCCAGACTCTCAGACCCAACCCCATCATGGCATTTCAGACCCCAGGCTCCAGCCTGAGCCCAAAATGTCTACACTGCAATTTTTAGCACCGCAGCCCAAGCCCTGGGAACCCAAATTAGCTGGCCTGGGCCAGCTGCAGCAATGTAGTGGTACTCTTAGGGCTGGTCTACACTTACCGGGTAGTTCGACGGCTGGCAATCGAAGTTCCGGGTTCGATTTATCGCGTCTGGTCTGGACGCGATAAATCGAACCAGGAAGTGCTCGCCGTCGACTGCGGTACTCCAGCTCAACGAGAGGAGTACCGCGGAGTCGACGGGGAGCCTGCCTGCCACGTGTGGACCGCGTCTGAACCGCGGTAAGTTCGAAGTAAGGTATGTCGAATTCAGCTACGTTATTCACGTAGCTGAATTTGCGTACCTTACTTCGACTTGGGGGGTAAGTGTAGACCAAGCCTTAGATACAATCACAATCACCCAAGAGCCATAGCAAGAATATAAGGCACCACCCTTTGATGGCTTCATTCTTTTCTGTCAGAACCAACCCAGAGGGCATTTTCTGGCAGTAGTTCTTCAGCCCTGCAGATCCACTTGTGTGGGGTGCCACTGGGTGCTTTTCTTACACCAGCCCCTGTTCAATGTGTATATGAGATCACTAGGAGAGTTAGAGAGACACTCTGAACTAAAGGGTGTTCTTTATGTGGATTTCTCACCTATTCAAAGGCATGTATTTATTCTACTTACAGACTTCCCTAAGGTGTCCATCTGAGTGCCTCAAACATTAATAAATAAATCCTCATAACACACCTGGGAAGGAGAGAAGCATTAACTTCAGCGGGACTAAGCCTGATAGAAAGTGTTTGCAGGATCAGGTTCTAAATTGGCGGGGGGGGGGGGAAGGGGAAGAAACCTAACAGGAAATGACAGAGGGAATGGGGCAAGGGAAATAGAGAATACAAAACTGAGGAAAAGGGAAAACTGCTCTTAAGAAAGCATCATTTCTTGGACAACTTTGATCTCAGTCATCCCCTTGCCAGGAGCTGCAGAGCAGTCTTCCATGGCCCTTAGTAACAGTGGACTGCTGCAGAAGAAACCTTGACTGATGTGGTGGGACTGGGGGGAGTGGGCTCAATAACGTCCTTGCCATCACAGTGGCATTCCAAAACCCACTTATTTCCCCCCAGCACTATCTCCCGATATAAACATGATCACTCTGAAGGTGGAGTCCAAAAGCTACACTGTAATTTGGCTTGGGACAGCCCATAGCAGGAGCTTCACCTCAGAGAGGGATGCCTGCAGAGGATTTAAGCACACACACAGATCACTGAAGAAAGGTTAAACTTTGAACTGGCTCCCTAGCTTCCCATTCACTTGAAACTTTTATGAAAAGGTCAAAAAACAATGAAATTCACAGCTAATGTCTACATTTAACATGTGTGTGTTTAACATTAAATACACAATAGTGACAAACTGACAGCAGTAAGGACATTTAACGTGGAGCTTTTTAAAGTTAAATTACTAGGATAAAAGCACCCACTCTCTTTAACTTTAACAACAAAGAAGCCATCACAACATTCTGGACAGTAGTGATTTTATTAGCTGCCATAGGGCACCTTATTGTTTTTCTACACAGTTCCAAAACAAGTGGAAAAAAACTTTAAAATTTCAATACTGTGTAAAAACCCCACTTGTCACAAAGCACTGGTATTGGAATAAACACAATTTTCAAGAGCTTGACTGTAAAAAATAATCCTATGAAATAAACATTTACATAAAAATACAGTAAAATGCACTTTTCCCACCTCAATAAATAGATTGTAACTCTGTTGCCATTTGGCAATTTGAGTCAACAGAGAACTTTCAATGAAGAAAAGGCTAGAGTGAATTTTCTCCTTTACTCTTACATTACATTTATTGCAATTGCATCCAGAACAATAAACCAGTAAATCACTGTTTTCCTTATAGTCTTTCATTTTTATCTGGAGGGGAGAAAGGAGGAGTAGGAGAAAGAGGGGTCCATCTATAAAGATTTGCTAATCTTATACTGATCCCTGTTTGGAAAGAAAATATATTTTATTTATACTAAATAAATCCAGTCCAAAGAACATACTGTTTTGAAAAACAATCACTTTCTACAAATTAGGTCACATTTAGAATAATAAAGTATACTGATCATATTCATGGTTTTTAAAACCTCTGTTTAATGTGTTTTAATTTAAAAATTAAACAATCATCTTAGGATAAAAATAGAGGTTTTTAGATTATCTTTAAATGAAACAGCTAAAATAAAAGTGCTGTTAAAAAAAAGAAAAAGAAAAAAAACTTACTCTTTTTACAGATGTTGCAATTTTTAAACCCAAGCATTTACTTGAATTGTAGCTCTACTATATATACACACACACAAAAAACCATTTATATCCACATGTATCCCTGAACATTTTCCCAATGGTTTAGTAGAAATGTGTTCAAAAGTCCATTTTGTTTGCCTCTCAAATATAGGCATTTCTATGGAAGACAGTTATCTTTCTACTTTCTATGATGCTTTCTTTTTTTAAAGTGTCATTAGTAGTGTCTATCTACTTATGTAGATATCAGTGTCTTATATGCTGTACATCTTATGGATAAATATTACTGCATCCAGTAAATGGTGCTTTCTATGCAAAACAATTGTTTCATAGCTCTAAGAAGCTGAGAGACAGATCTTTGATCAGCTGTCCTTCCATGGAGGTATCTCCATTTCTGTTCATTAGCCATTTTCTGAAACAGAATGGTATACTTAAAAATGCAGGAGACAGAACAGGGGGGAAACAAAACAAAAGCCCCATAACTTTGTGACTTCACACATTCATTTGTATCACCTACAATTCCTCCATTTCAAAGTGTGTGTTAAAGCTGTTTGCCATGGAGGTATGTTCCAAGATCCTTGTCAGGCTGGGTTTCAGCAGCTCTACTGAATGACATGACAGGTGTTGTGAGGTGTCATTCTTCAAGGACATCATTTGATCTGTCCCAGGATCCCTTCTGTCATAATATAGAGCCCACAGTAAAGTAATAGTGAGGATCATAGCCAGAATCTGTGTAACTCCGATAGAGATTCCTAGAAATCGCAGCACTTGCAATTGTTTCGTTCCTCTCAAGAAAGTGTACATTTTTTTACCACAACCCTATAGAACAAAACAGATAACAAAAAAGTCAGTCAACATTATTTGGATCTACCTCAGAGTTCCAAATGCTTATTTTTAAACAGATATAGTATCTACTGTTGGCCTTTTGGCCCATCAAGGGTCACATTTCCATTCTTAAAACCATGCTTTGTCAAATTGCTTTGCTTGCTTCTTTTCCCTTTCCACAATCTTGTCTCAAAATCCTTTCATGGATCTAATTTAAACCTCCCAGAGATCTGTTTGTTCCATATTTCTCTCAACTCATGACCTCTGCTCATCTAATCTGTGATCCTATCAACCTTGTTTACTTTGAAAAAAACTCAAGTAATTATTTTTTCCAGTATTTAAGACAGTTCCATCAAATCTTTTCTTACTCATCTTTTTTCTAAACTACAGACTTTAGACTTTTTAAGCCTGTTGCTATAAAGCTTTTTTTAAGCTGTTACTATTAAGCTTTTAAATCATGAGATCAACTTTTTTAACTCCTTTTTGATTTTTCCAAACAGAACATATTTTTATAACACCATCAATAGAAATTAAACCAATATCCTAAGCAAAGATTTTCCAAACTGTATAACCTCATCATGGCTTTTCCCAGACTCAAGGGTTTTAGCTACATACACTATGTATCATCTTCTAATTCTGAGCTCCTGACTTCTGTAGAAAGAGCCTAGACAGTGGTCTTTCTGACTGTGGAAACAACTGAAGGGAGGCAGCCTTTACAGAAGGATTCTTGATCAGTTTCTCCAAAGTATTAGATACAAGTAGTTTTCCTTACTCACAAAGTACATTTTTACTATTCCAGCTCTTCGTTCTTCAACGAACAGCCTCTGTTCATTGCAAAAAACCCACCCATGTATGTTTTATACTTAGGGCAACTCACCAGGGCTATACTTTAAAACTAACCAGACTTTGGGCTCATTTGTACATAGAAGCTTCTTTGTGATTTTTAAATTGTGAAACCTTTAGGTCATGGACTGTTTTTATTCCTGTATCTTATATTGGGCTGAGCATCTTATTGCTACATACAGTATAGTAACATATTCAACCTATTTGAAAACATTGTTCTTGGGTAATAGAACGTTTAACACAAACTATCAGTTACTGTAACTAAAAAACAGCAACGAGAGCAATATTGTGAAAATTTGCACTGATGAAGTTTACCAGTCCATAACAAAGTAGCTTCCCTACACACAGACAGCACTGTCATTCATCCTCCCCAAAAATCACTCTTCTTCCTCAGCAAACTGGTCTGAATGCCTCCGTGCTGTTCTGTCAATAAGAATTATTTTAACGTTTTATACTGAAGGCCACATCACCTTCTTATTTATTATATCTATTACCATAACACCCAATAGCCCCAGTCATGACCAGGAGCCCATTGTGGAAGGTACTGTTCAAACACAGAACAAAAGATGGTCCCTGTCAAAAAGAACTGCAATCTAAGGCCTTGTCTACACTAACGAAGTAAATCTATCTAAGTTACGCTAGTTAAGTTACACAAGTTGCGTAAAAGAAGTCGACATAGCTTAAATCAACTTACAGTGGTGTCTACGCCGCGCTATATCGATGGGCGAGCGCTCTTCCATCGACTTATTGCATCTTCACCAGACCTGCTAAATCGATGCTGCAGCGTCGATTGCAGCAGCGTCGATTTAGCTATACTGAAGACAAGCCCTTAGCATCTTATTAAGGTGATCACTCCATGCAGCTCCTCTCCTCCCATTCATGATCATATAATATCCCAGCATGCAGCTACAGCCATTCCTGACATGGAAAAGTACTATTAAGAAAGTACTGCATTTCAGCTGTTTTTAAAATGTAAAATCAAGGCAGAGTGAGGACCACATGACCACCCAGCTCTCTGCACACCATCACCAAGTGCTCCTTGGACCACAGTTTGATAACTGCTGATGCAGACAATAATTTTACAGGAAAACACCCAAACCAAAATATCCAAGGCTGACTGTCTTCTCCCTACAGAAAACATCTAAGGAGCCTTGCACAGTCTTCCTTGAACCAGTCTCTCTTGAGAAAGAGAAGTTTTGGGGAGGCGGGGTGTAGAGGAGCGGACTCACCCCTGCGGTGCCTCCTGCTGGTGACTTCTGGGAATTAGCTCGATCCAGCTGTCGGAGCGCCCTTTGCAGGCCGGTGATCTGCCTGTCCTCTGGCCCCCGTGTCCCTCCCTGGACCCCGGTGCCCTTTTACCTGGGGTGCTGCCCCCTGGCAGTAACCCCTCAGTTTTAGGGTCTCCCCTCCCCGGGGAACCCCCACCCAGTGTTCCCACCTCGCCTCAGTATAAGGCTACTGCCAATCATTGTCTAGCCCCACACCCTGGGGCAGACTGCAGTATCCGCCTACTCATCACTGGCAAGGTTGGGTTTGGACCTGCTGCCTTGGCCTACCCCGGGCTGCCCTCTGCAACCACCAGTACCTTTTAGCCCAATGCTAGGCCGCAGCCTAGGGCTTTACAGGCTGGAGCTCCCCAGCTCCTTTCCCCGGCCCTGCTCCACTCAGGTACCCTATCTCTAGCTTCCTGCAGCCAGGCCCTTCTCCCTCTACAGGCAGAGGGAGACTTCTTCTGGGCCTCTGGCTCACAGCCTTTTATAGGGACCAGCTGGGCCTGATTGGGGCATAGCCCAGCTGTGGCTACTTCCCCAATCAGCCTAGCTTTTCCCTGCCACAGCCCTCTCCCTGGCTGTTTTAAGCCCTTCGGGGCAGGAGCGGGGTAACCACCCCGCTACAGGGGGACACAGATTTTTACGCCCAGACATCCAGTCCCCCGTCCTGGCCATGCATCTCATGGATCTGTGGGAAAGGGAGGCCCTTTCACCCTAGCAGGATGTGTCCAGGAAGAGCCACAGCCAGGGCCCCTCTGCAGCCGCTCAGTAATAACTGTACATGGGGAACCAGTAGGAGGTAATACAACTGCAAATTATATTTCATCCCCACCCAGATTTCCACATTAAAATCAATCCCAAGGGAAAGTGCTGTGGAGAGCGGCACTTCAGCTCCTTCCGCCCAACCCAGCTCTATCCCACCCCTGAACTCCATAGAGATTTAAAGGTGGGTCTTCTGCACAGGGCAAGCGAGGGGAAATTCACAGAGACACAGGTCTGCACAGGATAGTGTGATGTAAACACACAGTCACTAGTACCAATAGGACACTTCAATAAGCCATCGGGTTGGTCATGTTATTTTCAAAATGTTGTTTCTGTGATTATGACCCTACTAATCTATTCCACATAGTCTTATGACAAATAAGTAACTGGCCAAAATAACAGGCTTTTAACACTGAGCATGACCACGTTAGTATTCCAGTCATCTTAAATGCTTCCAGAAACCAATATTTATTTCAAATGCCACAATCATAGATGCCGGTTTACATGACTAACAGCCTGATTCTACAAGTGCTTCACATGCAGACTCCCACTGAAGTCAACAGGTCCCTTACTTAGATCTGAAATGAATGAACTATTCCCATGTATTCTGAAAACATTATGCCAGAATACATTAAAGGACTTTGACATCTTTCCAGTATTAACCACAGTAATACAACACAGACTTTCAACAGTTTCATTCTGTCAATGCTCTAACACAGGTGAGACTCAGAGCAGAACAAAAAACAAATTTGGGCTTCTATGAAATTTTAAAACAAAAATCTTTGCAGCAAAAGACCTTTAATTCAAACTGATACAGAACAAGAAAGTCACTTGGGCATGTTTTCCTAAGCAAAATACATTGTTTCAATTATGCTGCTCCAAATTTGTTTTTAACTGTGAAGAAACTAGCTGCATTTAATATTTTCTGATAACTTATGAGGAACTAAAGTGCATGCTGGTCACAGTTAAAAAATGCTTACCCACAGCAGTACTCAAATTCAGTTCATCTGCTGCCTAGAGGAAACATCAGCATCAGAGAGCAACAGCATTAATCCCTACAGCTCCTGCAGTACAGACATGTAACTAAGACAAATTATACCAGATCTCTCTAGGCTGCCTCCTTCCACTTAATGATGCTCTTACATTTCTGCTCTGGTTCACATTCAAAATCAGTTTCCAAAACTAGAACTATCCAGCCATTCCCATTATCCCCAATTTATACATTTTATTTATGCATATTCTATATACTCAGAGTTGGTAAATTGCAATTAAAGGACATATAAATATACTCTCCTAGACTGAAGTAAAAATCTATGTCAAGAACAGCTCTTACATTAGTGACAACTCAATACCAACTATAACGATTTGTAATGATCATTCAGTATAGTATTACTTTCTCAAGCTTGCAAAGTTATAGATTTAGGTCCTTATTCTCATTTATACTATGGCCATTTTACACTGCTGGCAGTGTAAAGGGGTCTTAAAGTAGGCAAAAAATACTTTTACACCCACTTTAAAACTCAGTGTTGAAAAGTGGCTGCAGTGTAAATGAAAATCAGATTAGAAAAGTTTAGTTCTACACTGAAAGTAACTACATACAAATGACATCAACTTAGTTAACAGATCTGCTTCCTATATGTAATCAGAGTCCATCAGATTATAAAAGGGAAGGATACTTACCTGTAATTTTGCTTCTCTGAAGATAACATCTTTCAGGATTCTTATGCCTAGGCCTTAGCTTATCTTTAGAACAGCTGAACTCTCCTACCTCTCAAGATTATATTTTTTTAATCTATTGAAGGCAGGTAGCGAGCACACCAAGCCCACAACTGTGGTCTTACATCACCCTCTGATTACTGCTGATCTTCAAATGTTCCAGTCTATTCTTTCAATTGCACAGGAAGTGAAGCTCCCAAAAAGAAAACCAATTCACAAAGATCAACATATGCAAAAAATAATAGCTCAGAAGGCAAAAAAAGTGTAAGAGGAAAAACAACTCCGAAAAAGGTTACTTCCAAAATCTGCAGCGCAGTAGGTGGGGAGGCAGGATTCCGGCAAGACGATCTCTTCCATACATCAGCGTTACAGGTAACTCATCTTCCTTTCATTAACAATGCCATCTGTGCAGGATTCTGACTCTTCGAGAATAAGATGCTCAGGAGATATCTCAAAAGAAAATTATAGCACAGCTGTGTTGAGCAGCAGTTATGTCAATGCCCAACATCAATCCAAACACAGACTTTTTTTCATCATAAAAAAGACTATTAAGTTACCTCTCAAAACACAGCATCAGGTGTTAAAGTACAGCCTGCTGAATGAACCCAAAACTAGAGGATCAAACTCATGGGGAAAATGTTTTTGCCAACTGAAAATATGGTGCCACTTAACATGAAGCAAAAATATTTTTTGTGGTGGAAGAGAAGAAGCATGGCCTGCCTTAACTTGGAACCAATTCTGCAGCAAAGAATCCAAAATAGGATTCCTTCCTGGAAGATGAATTAATCCAATAACGCTTTGGGAATGGGGGTGGAGGGAGAACCATGTAGCTGCCTTTCAGATGTCTGATGGAGACATCCACAAGCCAAGCAGTCTTGCCTTGGCATATCCTGTAAGGTTCAGATCACAAAGGTCATTGCAATAGAAAATTAGTTGCCCTATCTAAGGATGTTAGTCTGCTCCAAGTGAAACCAAAAAGACTGTGGACATCAAGCACAGGGAGAAAGGATTCACTGGAATGAGGACGTGGGAGTGGAAAGAACGTTGGCAGAACAATAGGCCATGGATGTTGACTTCTGACCCCACCTCAGAGAGGAGTCCTGGATGAATCCTTAGCACCATCTGATTCTTCTTAATTGGGTATAACAAGGTGGATCAGGCTCTAGGGCCTCAAGCACTCTCATTTTATGGGGCAACATATTCCAGTGTACAGGACAATGGGTTAAGAGTCAGGAGACCTGGGTTGTATCCTGTTTCTGTCACTGACCTGCTATTTGACTTGGACAAGACATTTCACCTTTCTGTGCTGTATTTTCCCAGTCAGTAAAATGGAGATAATGATACATAGCTTTCCTTTCTAACATGATGTGAGATCCACAGTTGAAAATCTCTACATAATACCGATGTATTGATTCTTTAAATCAAGACTGGGTGTCTTTCTAAAAGATACATCTAGTTCGACCATCAGTTACTGTGCGTGATGTCAAATGACATTCTTTGCCTTGTGCTATGGAGGAGGTTGGACTAAATGACTATTATGTTTCCTTCTGGCCTTCCACCGAGGAATTCATGAACTGAACTCACTATCTCCAGGAAAATGACCTTCCATGTCTTAGGAACTCAGCTCCTAGGAACTGAGTGGTTCGAAAGGAGATTTCATCAGGGTTGCATTAAAAGTGTTAAGCTCCAAATGAACCAAAAGGCCAAAACATACTGCAATTAAATAAACCTAGTCAAATAAAACAAGAAGGTGGTACTCAAACAGTTTTTGTACCAGGCAGATAAAGAGGTCCATTGAGATCTGATTCCACCACATGATAAACCTTTTCCACTCAGAGAAGAAAGTCCTTCTGGTAAATTGCTTCTAAGATGGCTGAAGGACAAGAGCCAGCTATCTACTCAGAGACACCATAATTAAAGGCTCAACTTTGTTAGGAGCCAAGCTGTAATAAACTGGGATGGGGTAATGTGCCCTGATTCTGAGTGATGGTCTGAAGCCAGATTTTCAGCCTGATGGGATCAGCATGAAAGCCAAGTCTGGGCTATACCTATCTGGGCTAGGATGACATTCTTAGAATCAATATAACTTTTGACTCATGAGCTTTGTTCAAAACCTTTGATATCAGAAGGACTCATTGAAAAGCATACAGAGACCTTTTCCCCAGTGAGTGGAGAAAGCTCCTCCTTGCTAATGCAGTCTTTTCTCGGTGACATGAGCTTCCTGAAGCTGCTCTAACTTACATCAGTTACACTTGAACATCTTACACCATTCCCATTTCTGAACTGAGTGTAGCCTGAGAGGAATGGAAAATTTAATGCTAGATATTTTCAGTTCACCAATGTCACTAAATTAAACAACAAACAAAAAGAGGCAAAACTTTATGTAGGACAGACAATGGTTTGTAGCCTGCTCTGCTACAGTCAACGAAGGAAACGTAAGTTAACTAATCAATCCTAGTTTCAGAAGAGTCTTAATATTATTGATGATGATGCTAAAGAGAAGGAAGTAGCCAAAACAGAGACCATATAGCTTCAGACCCACTGAAGCACAACATGCACATTGGGGGGAAATGATTGACAGCTGAGATAAAGTGTTTGCCAAATAGCAAAACTGCACTTTTAAATTTCTAAAAAGTCTGTTGTATATAATGGAGTTTTTAAAAACCATGATTTTAAAAAGTGCTTGGCAAATGTTTCTTCATCATCCTCAAAGTGGAAAGAATCTGATTTCACACCTTTTCCAAAGGAGAATATATTTAACTACTCATTTATTCAGATTTAAAAGTGCTTTAACTTCAATGTCCTGGCCAATAAATATATTCACTTTACAGGGTTTGTTTTCCCCCCTCTTCCACTCACAGAAATAGTAAAAGACCTCTCGAAAGATGACTAGTCTTGCTACATATTATTAATATTAGCCTTGGTTAAACCTTATAAAAATGCAAAGGCAGGTCTGTTTCATGCAACATTTATAGTATTATTTTAATATGCATAATCCTTGCTCAAACTCTCCAAATGTCCAAAGTGAGCAAACAGAAGTAAAGTGCCAAAAGAATGCAACATCACCATAAATTCCTGAGTAGTAAATTGCAAAGTTATTGCTATAATGTTATGTCTTAAGTGTAAAGTTAAAAGCTATTCTGACTCTTAGGTTTTTTGTTTTGTTTTTAAGCAATGAAAAATACTAAGTTATCAACAAAATAAAACTTGTACATGCTTTTAATATTTGGTTGTTTTTCACACTGAATATGATTGTTATGTTCAAGTAGAAACTACAACCGTTCCAAGATACTGTCTGTTCTAAGAAATTCAAGTGATCTAAGTTTTGAAACAGGATCAAATGCTATTCCTGATTACCACAAACTCAAACTTATTTCACATACCTAACATACACACGGAGGCAAATGTACATTTGCTCTCCTCTCAAAGTCCTTTTTCACATTTAAATACTGTATACTATGTTCCTGATGCCTTCATCTTGGAGACATCAATCATAGTACTATTGAGAGCACAACTAATGATGTTCAGCTTTCTGCCAGCGTAAGTGATAATGCCTGCAAAAACAGCATACTTTGATGAGGCAGGCTCAAGAGCAAGTCTGCATGAGAAGAGATAAGAGCATCAATAATGAAAGTGTTTTCTTAGTTTTAACATATTTTGATCCTGCACACACTGATTGTTTGTTCAAGTGATGCTATCAATCTCTTGAGGCTCAAATGTATTCCCTCTCATTATCAATTTTCTTATTCTTTTTTAAAAAAATATTATATACAACTCAGCAATAATAGTGTAGACCATGGGAAACAATTGCTTTGGCATAAGGTCTCCATGTATATTCATATTGGAGTGACTGTGTTATTTGTCTGTGTGCATGATCCCTGCTGACTGAGGCATCAACAGAGCTCTTGGATTTTCAAAGGACTTGCCAGAGGCATCTTCCTGTCTAGGTACTTATGTGGTCATCATTATCGTAGTATCTGAGGACCTTCACAATCCTAAAATCTCTCTCCATCCTGGTGAGTTGGAGAAACGGAATTTATGAATTAGTGTGTGGTCTTCTATGTCCACAGCCATTCGGAGGTTCAGTAATCAGCTTGCCAAAACTGGAAGACTCATGTGACTATATTATTCAATGTAAAATAGCTATTTCAGGGCTTAGACGTGTGCAAGGTGCTAACTGCATTGCTAATGCCTTATCTCATTTCTAGGTGAACAGATTTTTGAAAGCTTCAATTGAAGGCAGGCCACAAATCCACTGATTCTGTATATCTGCTATGGGCATAGCCCCATTTAACAATGGAAGACTTCTCTATTACCTCAGTAACCAAAAAGAGGAGGCCATATTCTTAATCTTTAAGATGATGGTACCACCCTTGAAGGTTCAATTGAGTTATACCAGGAATGAATATGGCCCACTATATAAAATCTCCCCCTCCATTTCCACCCACCAACAGATCTTTCTGCTTACCACAGACTTTCATGAGAAGCATGACAACAGATCCATCTTTCAGAATCCATTTGTCAATATATGCTCATATATTTGGAATGCACACCTTCAGAGTAGGAGGAGTTTCCAAAATATACAGAAGTGGGAATGGGGTGAATGTTTGAGGGCAGGGGAGAGGGAAGAGAGACAAGCTTTGGGAAGACATCTCTCCCTATGGTGGGAGATCCTTGCCAAAAAAGAAGGGAATATTCCAAAGAACTCAGCACGAACGCCAAACATTTTTCAGACTTACATGTTATGAGTTTGGAAGTCACAGGAACATGTAAGTACACACCCTTCTGAAATATTTAAGTGTAATGCTATTTTTTCCACCCTACCTCTTGATAAAGATCACTAAGGTCCTCGTGATGTGCCTGCTTGGAGCATCCCGGGAACTCTCTAACACAACAGGAGTCAGGAGGCCAGTCCATCTCTGTCATTTCCAGCCAATCAGTGAAGTACACCACTCCACAGCACTTAAACTGCAAAGGAAAAGTTAGCCAAGATCAGTGACTGCAGTGTGATGCTCCCTGGTCATAAAAGCTAAAAACTGAACAAACTTTTAAAACATGTATATAGCGCCAGACATATGCAGGCTATTGTTTTTAGATATTGTTTCCGGCTGCTCCTGTACAGAGCCTCATTTTATGGATGCCTCTGCTGTGCCTGGACATAACCAAGCCAAAAATCAGCCAATTACATTGATATGTGATCTGTCCTTTCCCTCCCCACCAATCCCCTAGGTCAGTGGTTTTCAGCCTTTTTTCATTTGCAGACCCCTAAAAAATTTTAAATGGAGGTGCAGACCTCTTTAGAAATCTTAGACATAGTCCATGGACCCCCAGTGGTCCGCGAACCATAGGTTGAAAACCACTGTTCTATGGTAACAACCACCTTTCGTGGACCATATGTTGAAAACCACTGCCCTACTTAGTGTTTCACAGAAATTGCCCAAGCCTGCAATACTGCTGTCCTCATTATGGGGGTAGCCAAGAGAAGTTTAATAGGAGGAGACACTAGTGGAATGGAGAATCCCTATAAAGCTGGAGCAGATTGGAGGCAAATCTGGGGGGGGGGGAGCGGGAGGAATGCACAGGAAGAGATGTGTCAGAGCAGGGAAAGGGACAGAAATAAGGGAAAAGAAAGAAAATGAGAAAAAAGTGAAGACAATAAAAAAGAGCTAAGAAAAATACTGAAATGGAAAAGGAAAATAGGAGGAAGGAAATTTGGGGGGAAATAAAGTATCACAGGAGAATATAATCTGTATAAGAATCAGAATAGTAGGAACTCTGATCACAAGACACGCCATAATAGATCATAAAAATCACAGTAACAAGCTTATAACATAGTGATGGGATTTCATTTTCTAGTCTGCATTCACAACAAAGAGGGCTGATGCAATGGCTACATATTTACTTGGTGCAATCCCCTGTCCTCTGTCCATTGCCTGGACACCAACTCACACATTCCCTCCCACCATACCTTGGCATGGCTGCCACCCACCTCTCTTTTCCTGTTAATTTTAAATTTTCTCTTCCCCTCTATCTTCTGCGTCTCATCAGAGTCCCAATACTAAATTCTTACTTGGTTTTCAACCTACCTTTTCATTCAGGCCAAAGTCTTACTGAATTGCTGGGGAGTTTTGCCTGACTGAAGACTTCAAGCTTTGGCTCCTCATGTTACCTTCTTTGGGCTTTTTTCCCCATCTGTTTTCACTTTCATTCTTCTGCTTCCCCACTGTCCTCTTCCCAGCCCCAATTCTCCCTCTCTCTACCTTCCTAGCCACAAGGTCACCCTTTCTGGTTATTGGATCAGCAATTTGCTCTTAAAAAATATAATGGTGTGGTTAAGAAAAACAGATTTCACATCTCTCCCAAAAAGTTATAAAATGCAGAAGACAGAGCTCACAGCTGATAAAAAACGGATCCTTTACGAACTAAGAAGTTTGCACTCCAACTTCATAAAAATGGCCCAATACACCAATGTTCATTCATGCAGAAAATAAGTACATCCAATACCTGAGTTGAGAGCAGACAAAAAGAATTAACATAGGCCCAGATTTTGAAAGATATTTAGGCCCTTAACTTCCATTGATTTCCTTCTTTTAAAAATCTGGCGCAAAATGCTCAAAATATGAGAACGCATCAGTTAGCGAGGCAGTGTGCTGTACTGCTGAAACAGTTTGTCCAATTAACCTCAAACTTTCCAAAAATCATTTCCTCTGGCTATGGACTAAACACAAGAAATTTCTATTACAAAGGGCTTTTTTTTTCTTTTTTCCCCAGAGAGTCAGGGTTTGTTCTTTGGCAGGGAAGTTGATTTTTCATTTATTTAAAAATCAGCCTTTCCAGAGGAAGAGTCATTTAGGACTTACAGGGTCATTGCTGTGACACTATGATAACCAATACATAAAGGCATCTTTTTTATCTAACCAACACATACATTTAAACCAAGATATCATAAAGCAGTGTGCATGGAAATCAAGAATTGTTTATATTGTTTCAGGTAGAGACTATAGACAGATTCTCTCAATCTACCTAAACATGAAGAACTACTGTGTTTCTGGTAGCATTTGAAAAGCTTTAGCAGAAAATATCTTAAACTCTTCTAATCCTTTATTTATTCTTTCTTTCAGGTTCTAACACAAATACAGACTAATCAAGTGTAGTCAGGAAATGTTTAAATAAACAGGAAATCTGCAACAATGATAGATTTCAGCATTTTAACAAAGGCAACACAATGACAAGCATTTAAAGAGTGTTTTTCCTGCACGTGAACATGTATCTGGAGCTAATGGTTTTTACCTTGTACATGTCCCTGTTTCTGTGACATAATAGTTCTTTCTTTAAAATGAATACAGTTCTGTATTTCAGAAGGCTATAGAGCAAATATGTCAATGTTCAAGCCATGTTTTTTTTCCCTGGTGACAGGACATAAAACTGACCACTTTAATGGAACTGCAACCCAAGAGACAGTATTGGCAACTGCTTAGAAACAGCCTTTCATACTCCTTTCCAACCAATATAATGTTTCAAAGATGGCAAATCCATAGAAAGGACACTACAAATCAAAGCATGCAGTAAGAGGGGAGGACAATAATACTAAAATACCATATAGGATGTTCACTTTACTGTATACGCAGTGAATCAATTTTTAATTCTTCATACTTGTATTCTTCACTGAAATAGGCCTAGGTGCTCCCATCTTTGGCAGAGGAGAAGTAGTTAACTGAAGGTATTATTTAAATTCAGGAACGTTCTTATTTTTGTATTATTAGTGGTATATATATACAGTAAAAGCTTTAACACACACTGGCACAGATTTTTAATTAGGCCTCAAATATTGCATCCACAATTAAAGGAGCCTGCAATTGTACCGTTTTTAGACACCTATCTGATCTGCAGGTGCAATCAGGTAGCTACATTTCTAAATCAATGCAACTGCACTCACAGTACTGGAGGTGGTTTTTTATGTTGCAAGTCAGCGGTTCTCAAACTGTGGGTCAGGAACCCAAAGTGGGTCACCACCTCATGTTAATGGGGTTGCCAAGGATGGCTTAGACTTGCTGGGGCCCGGGACTGAAGCTGAAGCGTGAGCACCACCGCCTGGGGACAAAGCCTGAGGGCTTTACCCCTGGGCATCGGGACTCAGATTACAGGCCCCTGCTTGGGACTGAAGCCTTGGGGCTTCAGCTTTGCCCCCTCCTCCGGGGGCTCCAGTTGGTTCAGGCTTCGGTCCCCCGTCTTGGGGTCATGTTGTAATTTTTACTGTTGAAAGGGGTCGCAATGCAATGAAGTTTGAGAATCCCTGTTGTAAGTCAGTGGTTTTCAACCTTTTTTTCATTTGTGGACCCCTAAAAAATTTCATATGGAAGTGCAGACCCTATTGGAAATCTTAGACAGTCTGTGGACCCCCAGGGAACTGCAGACCACAGGTTGAAAACCACTGATGTATGGTAACAATAACCTTTCGTGGACCCCTTAGACATCGTCTGCAGACCCCAGGGGGTCCAAGGACTACAGGGTGAAAACCACTGTTGTAAGTCTTTGTCGGTCCATTTAATGAAATATGATCTGTATATAGAACTAATGCAGCTATAGTGCATCCTTGGAATTATATATAAATAATGTAAGTTACAAGAAGAAGGGAGGTGAAATTATGAAAATACACAATTCCAGTGTATTTGTCTAGAACTTACAAGAATTTGAGAGGTTGTATGCCAATAGCTTTCAAGGACTACACCAAAATATAAGTCCTCAGTTAGCTTGCAGAAAAAGCCTCACCTTTTTATTTCTAACTAAACCTTTTCCATCAAACAGATAAGGAGCACTTCGTGCACACGCATCATTACATTTCATGAACTGATTATCTTCTTACCTCCCTCTGAAAGAAATTCCAAGCATGAGTAAGCCACTGGTATCTAGGTAAGCCATAGTTGGTCATCCTGGCTTTTAAAGTGACCATATCTGACCATTGTACTGGGACCTGAAAAGAAGAGACAAAGTGTTTCAAATGACAGAGAGATTGAGAGTTCTCTAATAAATCAATCATCTTGTACCTATAGAACCAAAGTTTTCGTCTATCCTGAGGTTCTAAATGCAAGTTACTTTGGATGTGCCATCTCAGTAAAAAAAAGGAAAATAAATGTTTTGATTTTAAACATACAGCTTTAGTTGTATTAATAGAAATAGTGAGAAAAATATTGTTTTTGTCACTTGCTTGTTTAGAAATACGTGTATGGCAATAGGGGATCTAGATATCAATAAATAAAAATAATATATTTTAGAGCATTTCCAAGGGTTATGTGTAAATTTCAATTAAATGATTATTAACTTGTATCTCACAAAAGTCCAGTGAAGTCAGTGAAGCCCAATGAAGTCAAAAGGCAGCAGATTTAAAACAAACGTAAGGAAGTACTTCTTCACACAATGCACAGACAACCTATGGAACTCGATCTTGGGAAGGCCAAAAGTATAACGGGGTTCAAAAAAGAGTTAGATAAGTTCATGGAGGATAGGTCTATCAATGACTACTAGCCAAGATCATCAAGGATGCAACCCCATGCTCTCTGGGTGTCACTAAAACTCTGACTGTTGGAAACTAGGACTGGATGACAGGAAATGGATCACTCAATAAATTGCCCTGTTCTGTTCATTCCCTTTGAAGCATCTAGCACCAGCCATTGTCAGAAGACAGGATACTGGGCTAGATGGACTATTGGTCTGACTCAATATGGCCATTCTCCCATTCTCCTTCCATTGACATCAAAGAGTTTTGAATCAAGTCCAGCGTGTACAAGTTTGAGTGTATACTGCTTCAAGAAATTCAAGAGTAACTTTTGTTCAGTAAGCCTTTTTTTTCCATTTTTTGGAAATGTTTTCTTTTCAAACAAGTTATTGGGAAAGCATTTAATTTTTTTTTTTAATTGGAGTATTTTAATTGCATGTCTTGCTTTCTCTTTTATTTAAGACCCAGACACCAGGAACATTGTGAGAATAACAAAGTAAGCAAAGGTTGTTATAGTTGACATAAAAGTAGTCAGGGTTAAGATTAGAAATTGACTTTTGTTTCAGCTGGACCACTTTTATTGTACACCAACCTAACAAAGGAGTTGAGTACTTTAGTGTAGTCCTTCAGATACACATACTGTTCATGTTATTTTTAGCTTGCTCACATTAGATTTAATGGTTGCATTTAAACAAGTCACAGTTTCAAAGTGAGCTTTATTTTCACATATTTTGTGAAAAAATATCCAGCTATTCTAAAGCCATTAATGGTAACTGCTAGGATTTAGTTATCTTTTTTCAATTCATGCTTCCAGTAACAGTTTTCTGTGAAATTTTACATGGCCTAAATTATCATTTATTACTTATATCATAGTAGCTCCCAAAGGAGATCCTCGTTGTGCTTGGTGCTGTACAAACATAAAACAAGAGATTCTCATTGCCTGAACGACCTCAGTCCAAAAATAGGGTGTTTTGTTAAATAATATGTGTTATATCTGGATTAGTTATAACTGCAATTTCCATCTATTAGGAAATTAGCTTGTCTTCACATTTCCACTTATTAGCTTGTCTTCACATGTCATTTCACAAATAAAATGTCTCAGAAAAACAACAATGCATTTGACACACTGGGGATTCTATTAGCTGTTTTTTGTTGTTGTTGTTCTCAGGGGCTATGATCTCAAGAGGTTTGCAAATGTCCAAATTAAAAATACATCTTAGCAGCAGAGTGCTAAAACAAGCACTTACAAAAGCAGGAATGTCCCAGAGATGCAACTCATACTTCAAACATTTATGCTGGTCACTAGAATAAATTAATTCACTTTTGCACTCAACACATTTTTCTTTATATTAAATTAGAAATCAGGTCTTTGCTTTCTTTGGATAACACTTGATACCACTGCAGTTCAGATCACGCTTCTTAGAGTTTTTTTTATTATCTTATTTTAGTTGAATCTAGTCCAAGGTTATGCACGTAATACAAGGCATCCAACTTTTTTGAAGACAATGAAAAGCAGACACAAATTAATGCAAAAAAGTGAGAGAAGGAAATTAAAAAGTAAAACAAAACCAACTTACAAGGCAGTTATGACTGAGCTAAGAAGGGATTTTAGAATCTATACCTTTGTCACCTTGACATTCCAGAGTCCAAACTAAGCCTATCTACTAACAACTAACTAAATCCTGAATAACCAATTTACTTAGTAGTACATATACCATCTGTTCATGAAAATCATTTGCGTGGCTTCGTTCCTTGAGAAGCACTTTCCTGTATGGTGTAGGTAAACTAGAATTCAAGTTTATGATTTGATTTTTGAGCATGAAAGTTCTCTATGGTCTTGTCTGCTGTTTAATTTTCGCTTGCATTAATATGTTACTATTTTTCTAACAAGTATCAAGCCTTGACTGAAGTTCAAGTAAACTGAGAACCTGCTCTGGCTTTTCAATCTTGTGGATGGAAGAAATTAGTCATAAGGCACTTTTCATTCTGAGAGCTATCATAAGCTGGAAGCAAAACTATTTATACAGGGATGCTTTTAGCAGACTAATATACATGCCAAACAGGACTCAAACTGGGATAGTATTGGGGTTATGCCTCACTGACACTTTTTAACAGCATCACACACACCCCTATACTAATGCGAACTAATTCTCGAACCTCACCAAGGGCTCCTATGATTTCATTATAAAATGAATCCAACCTGGCAGCAGGGCTCCCCCAAGGAGTTCTAGGGAGTCTCTTCGCTGCCCAGTGTGGAAGACGAAGGGCCTGCATGCTCTGCATTCTTTGGATTGGCCAGCCCCTGGAAGTGACCTGTAGGTATTGTAAAACCATGCTGAAGAACATTCTGGGTTCTGAAGTGCTTTGCTTCAGTGGGCTTGGTCTCAGAGCCTGACAGGGAGTAGAGGGCCTGGAAGACTTGTGTTCCTGGCCCACCCCACAGTGTGAGCAGTAGTAGGATGAGGGCAAATGGGGGCAGGAGGATCACAACGACTGAAGACAGAGGAACAAACAATGGGGCATATGGGGAGAGAAGAAAAGAGAGCAATAAGAGAGTAACCAGGAAGGAAAAGAAACAAAATGGTAAGAGCACAGAAGGGGGTGGGGGGGAGAGAGAGAGAGATCAAGACTCACAGATTTTAAGGTCAGAAGGGACCATCATGATCATCTAGTCTGACCTCCTGAACATCGCAGGCCACAGAACCTTACCCACCCACTCCTGTAATAGACCCCTAATCGCTGGCTAAGTTACTGAAGTCCTCAGATCATGGTTTAAAGACTTCAAGTTACAGAAAATCCACCATTTACACTAGTTTAAACCTGCAAGTGACCCATGCCCAATGCTGCAGAGGAAGGCAAAAAAAAAACCGGAGGGGAAATTCTTTCCCAACCCCACATATGGCGATCAGTTAGACCTTGCGCATGTCAGCAAGACCCACCAGCCAGACACCTGTGAAAGATTCTCTGTAGTAATTCAAAGCCCTCCCCAACTAATGTCCAATCACCAGCCATTGGAGATATTTGCTGCTAGCAGTTGCAGATCGGCTACATGCCTTTTTTTTTTTTTTTTTTTTTTTTTGAGATTTAATAAGAGTTTTATTAAAATAAGCTTGTAGGGAAGTAGAGTATGTTAAACTCTTACTTTGCATTTAAAAATCTGAATATATAATGCCAAGTGTACACTAAGCAATTGTAGTCACTTGTTAACCTTGTCCAGAGGAGGCAGCTTGGATGAGGATAGTCCAGACAGTTCTTCCTGGAGGTTGGGATCTGCCATTCAGCTGTCCACAAAGCTAGCAGATAGTCTTGGTTACAGCTGACCCATGCCAGGTCCTTGCTGCTGTGGAGCTGGCGGTACACCAAGTCCTTGCTGCCCCAGCAGCCTGTTCTCTTGTACTTCCTGTATGTGTCTGTGGATTTCATGGATCTTCTCAGTTAGTAGATGGTGGTATTCCTCCCTGCTGTTTGCTTGTTCAGATGACTCCCCTTCCACTCTCCGAGCAAATGATACCAGCCTCTCCATGCGCTCATCTCCTAATACAGCATGTTCAGGATTGGGATAAATCATTTGGACTATCCTCTGTACATCATGCTCACGCTGTGCCAGACTCACTGATTCTTGCCACTGGTTATTCCTGCCAGTGCTGGAGGATTGTGGTGCTCTTGGCAAAGGACCTAAGCTGGCAACAGCTGCCATTTCACCCATCACTGGGTTGTCAAAGTTTATACCCAAAGGAAAAACGGATTCAGGCAGTCTCATCATACCATCCCCTCCATAAACTGATCAAACTCAGTCTTGAAGCCAGTTAGGTTTTTTTGCCCCCACTGTTCCCCTTGGAAACCTATTCCAGAACTTCACTCCTCTGATGGTCAGAAACCTTTGTCTAATTTCATGCCTAAACTTGTTGCTGGCCAGTTTATATCCATTTGTTCTTGTGTCCACATTGGTGCTTAACTTAAATAACTCCTCTCCCTTCCTCATATTTATGCCTCTGATGTATTTATGGAGAGCAATCATATCTCCCCTCGGCCTTCTTTTGGTGAGGCTAAACAAGCCAAGCTCTGAGTCTCCTCTCATATCATCCTAGTATTCCTTCTCTGGACCTATTTCAGTTTGAATTCATCTTTCTTAAACATGGGAGACCAGAATTGCACACAGTATTCCAAATGAGATCTCACCAATATAATGGTACTAACATTTTCCTGTCTCTACTGGAAATACCCCACTTGATGCATCCTAGGACAGCATTAGCCTTTTTCACAACTGCAACACATTGGTGGCTCACAGTCATCCTATGATCAATCAATACACTCCGGTCTTTCTCCTCCTCTGTCACTTCCAACTGATACGTCCCCAGCTTATAACAGAAATTCCTGTTAGTCCCTAAATGCATGACCTTGCACTTTGCACTGTTGAATTTCATCCCATTTCTAATACTCCAGTTTTCAAGGTCATCCAGATCTTCTTGTATGATATTCTGGTCCTCCTCTGTATTGTCAATCCCTCCCAACTTTGTGCCACCTACAAATTTTATTAGCACACTTCCACTTTTTGTGCCAAGGTCAGTAATAAAAATGTTAAATAAGACTGGTCCGAAGACCGATCCCTGAGGAGCTCCACTAGTAACCTCCCTCCAGCTTGACAGTTCACCTTTCAGTATGACCTGTTGTAGTCTCCTCTTTAACCAGTTCGAACATTCAACAATAAGATTAGAAATTTAGTTCTATTTATTCGTATGCTAACAGTCCACATTACTGAATTTCCCTGGCAGATGTGGAAGAACTTGGGGGTGGTGAATCTTTGGACTGGTTCTGGCCTGGTTAGGGAATGGGACAAGGCAGATGGACAAAATTCCCTAGAGGTTGATGGATCTATCACTTCTTATTTTTGTTTTTTAAGTCACTGATGCCATAACCTATGGTAGCTTCTGCTAGTGTATTCCAGGGTTATGGGTCCCACTAGTAGAATATCTGTCTGGAGGAATGAGGTCACAATGGGCCAAAGTGCCCACAACCCAGATCCAGCAGGGGGCCTGGCCCATCTAGGGTATCCTGAAATATGGATGGTTTTGGCTGGGGTGGAGGGTGTAGCTGGTGAACTTGAAGGATGCTCAGTTCAATGCCTCCTAGAGGCAGCTTCTACTGATAAGACTCCTATAGAGCCATGGATGTTAGTTATAACTGTCGCCCCTGGCAGAACCCCTGAGGATGGTGGCTGTGGCCAGGGGATGAGTCATACCTATGATCTACCTTCCCAATTTAAAAAATGTATGATATCAATGCAACCTGACATTTAAGCAAAGTGATATATTTAAATGATGTTATATTAGGAGCATAAAACACCGCTCTGGAATCTGTATAGCAAGGGAATGAGTTCTGATACAAAATGCTGCCACATAATTTCAGAGTGCAGATCTGCCAGAAATTCCTTTGGTTCCAGTACTGTACAAATACCAAATGAGCTCCCTCCCTTTTTACTGCAGTATAATTGCTACACACTGACTGCTATTGACAAGACCAGTGTCATGAGCATATGTTGGCAGCTTGGAGGAAATTTGTCACTCTGCTGATAAATAGGTATCAAACTGAAAATGAGACAAGACGATATAGGAGCAAGCAGGATAATATGATAGTTTGTTTTCTGTTCAGTACTTAGCCATTTCCCTTCATAATGGATACAAGTCTCCAGTTTGAAAATTAAAGGCTGGTGCAGTTATAAATACTAGTTGGAGATAAAACCTCCTTAGAAGTTTACAGAAATTGGTTTTATAGCTGAGACATGTTTCACGTTAAAACACAGGCATTTATAGTTTAAGGAGACATTACTAACGACCTTAGCAAGCAGTAAGTCATTTATGGAATGAATGCACTGTCTGTTTACAATATAGCACAGCAAGATTTAGCCAAAGTGAAAGAGTCTTGGACCAACCCCCTCCCAGATCCCCTCAAAATACAGAACCTAAGCCTGCAATCCTTACGGAATCAAAACTCCCACTTGACTTCAGTGGGAACGTGTCTAAGCAATAAATAAAACAGGCCCTAAGGATCTGATCCTCACAGGGAGAAAATTTCAGACTGGACCCTTTTAGAAAGAACTGGTTTCCCAGAATTCCCTATATTAACACAAACTGAAATGCCTGAAGTTAATACTAGACTGACAGAAAGCCATAACCAAAGATGCACACTACAGCAGTTGGGGAATAGCTAGCTAATGAAAATCTTTGTTTTCTTCTATTTAATAATGTATCCTCCTTTTCTGACTCACCGTAATTTCCTGCTCATAGGTCCAAACACCGCAGGCCAGTTCAACACAGAATATCACAAGCAAACTTCCAAAATACTGTGGAACACAGAAAAATCTTAGTTATATTTTTACGATGAAATTAACACTGTGAAAAAAGTTATTAAGTAAGTAATTTTAAAACATTTCAAAACAACATTAATTTTTCATATAACTAAGACAGTGAAAACCAAAGTATTAAGGCATGATGATTCATGAAATAAACCTGAAGTTTACCTTTTGCTATAAACATGTTTAAATAATGTGACAAGGTGAAATAAATGTGGTTTATTTCTAATTGACTTAATATGAAATATGTCAAGCGTTGCCACGGGGATATGAATTAATTTCCAAGTTACCTCATGGAACAAGACTATCATGACATTTTACACAGAAACAATTCCAAAGAGGCTAATATTTTTGTTCCCCACACACACACACACACACCAAAACTTATCATTTTCCACTGTTCCTTATTTAGAATAACTACAGAAGTTGCAATCAAAACCCAAGTAGAGCTAACAACATGAACATGATAGATGGAAAAAATCTTCAAAATGTTTGTAGCAAGAAGGAAATTCTATAGGTCTATGTAGTTAACAAAATATTAAGAAAAACTGTATGCAATATCAAATAAACCACTGAACTTGTGGGATGAAGCTGCACAGAAGGCAAGACTCTGCATGATATGCAATTGCTGTAAATCTAAAAGTTAGTTCAGTTTGCTTTTATTTGAAGTGTACCTTTCATCCACTCTTGTGTGGTACCACTTCCTTCCATGTAGATGGGCTGAGTCCCTCCCTGTCCGCCATAGAGCAGAAAGACTCCATTTCCAAACTCACACCCTTTCTAGGAGTTGGCTTTATTTGGAACTCAAAAACAATTAACACAACACAAACCTCCCACTAAGTTTTCCCCCTGAGCTTGCCTGTTCTTAGGACTTCCTTTCCCCACTTCTTCCCTCCTAGCTCCTTAGATCCTTGTCTCCCAAGGGCCATTCCCACCTGCCTATTTTCTAGGGTGGAGTTAAAAATCCACTGCTTTGTGACACGATGACCTAGAAAACCATGCCCACACCACACCAATTCCTCCTGCTTCTTTCCAATAGGTCTTCAGGTTCTATTTCCTTCTCAGAGAAACACAGACCCAATAAGGGTTTGTCTATATGTCTACTTTTACAGGACATTAGGAGTGGAAGGGACCTGCTGGGTCATCAAGTCCAGTCCCCTGCTAGCACAGACAACCCTGTCATATAATCCATTCATAAATATATCAAGCTCCATCTTAAAGCTAATTAGGTTGTTTGTCTCCACTACTCTGGAGTGATTGGAAGGCTGTTCCAGAATCTCATTCTTCTGATTGTTAGAAACTGTCTTCTAATTGCCAACCTAAGTTTATTCATACCTATTTGTCCTTCTTTACTGCTAGGGAAACCCACTTTATACCCATTTGTTCTTCCACCAACATTGTCCTTTAGCTTAAATTGCTCTTCTCCCTCCCTGCTGTTTACCCCTTAATGTATTTATAGAGAGAAATCCTATCCCTTCTCAGCCTTCATTTTCCTAGGCTAAACATGCCAAGCTTATTCCAGAATAAGAATGCTTTAACTGCCCACTTTGAAAGTGGGGTAAACTAAACAGAAACAAGACACTCTTGTTCTAGAGTAAGTGAGTCTACACATGGAGTTAATCAGCAACAACTCCATGTGTAGATAAGCTCTAAGAAATAGAATAAAAACACTGTGGAACTAATAAGACACATGCCAAACGCCACCACTCAGTCATCTCGCAATCTCCCATTTCCTGCTTGTTTTCATATCTGATCTGCTTGGACTGTAAGCACTCTTTGCAGGGAACCATTTCTTCTTACCTTCTCTGCACAATGTTATAAACTTCAGTTGTGAGACATGTTCTCTGTTGTGCAGACATAAAGCCAAGAAAATAAATACAATTAAAAATGACGACCAAGTATAAACTATATGAACTTCTCAAGTTGTCTCATAGCCAGTAGGAAAGTGGGGGGGGGAGTGGGTGCTAAACCAGCGGTGTTGGACCTGTAGCTCATTCTCATAATTTAGGACAGGTGGTGGAGAGGATTTACACCATGACATGCCAAATTCCATTAAAGAAAGTATCAGAAGCCACTAAAGAAAGTAAATGGAAGCTAGAAATGACACATTTGGATTAAGATTTACTACAGGCACTCAGCATCTTTCAGAATCAATCCTTTTGACTCTCTCTTAAGAAAAGTCCTCTGGTCACAAAGGTGAGAGAAGAAAAGAAGAGACACAATATGTGCAGACTTAATTTGCAAAATAACTATACTGCAATAATTAACTACTGCAATGATATTAAAGTATCTCTACAACCACAGATGTGCTTCAATTTCTTCCTCCTATTTTGGGGGAATCTTATAACTCTCCCTGAATTCAGTGAGTTCCAAAACAAAAAATTCATACAGAAGTTGTGTGAAAAGCTCCTGTAATTATTATTTAAATTTACTTCCCATAATTTTCATCTTCCAAGCCACACAGATCGTTGCTGGCCACAATTCTGACCTCTTCGTTCCCAAACAAATTCCCAGAAGAGTCTGAATTCCAAAATAAATGCAGCTTCTCACAAGAAGCAAAAACTCTTGCTTTTGTCAGTCACAAGAATCTGGTTTCCACAACAAAGGTTTAATTAATTCTTTCCTGCTATTGTGGGTTGAGTGGCTGAGTTCTGGGGGGGGAAAAGCTCTTATTCCCCTGATAGAAAAGATGATGCCACTTTCTATGCCACTCTCAAACTCTTGCATATGATATTCCCACAATTCTAGTTCCTACATTGCTCTCTATAATATTTGGTTCCTTCCAAGGTTTTTTCTGCTCTTCTGCAAAGACCATCCTCTATATCGATAATCAATAGTTCAAAGCATCCAATACTCACAGAATCAGAAACCTCTGAACTAGCAAGTATCCCAAAAACTGACATTTCTCTCTCCTATATGGTTGGTAACCAGTTTTCTCCCTATTAGAGTTGTGTGAAATCTCCATAAAATTCACATGGTTTGTAACCTTGAAACTGGCCCAAGAGCTGTGTTTGTAACTCCATGAGGTTTCCATCATCAGATCTGAGGGGGAAAAAACTCTGTTTTCTTGACAGAAGCTGAAAGACTAAAATATTGGAAGAAAGTACTCTGTTTAAGGTAATACGACATAAAGAAAGGGATACAATGTGTGCTGCTGTACCAGGCATGAGTGCCTAAACCTCAGCCCCCATGAAGTACTGCATGAATGCTAACAAGCAGCAGTACTTTGTTCTTCTGTTACTCCTGTCCTGAGCTGTTAATGCAGACTGGCCACAGGCAGATGCAGCAGCTAAGCAGAGAAACTGCCTCTCAACAGAAGGAAGCCCTGACAATACCTGGACACAGCACATGTAGCTGGATGGTTTGTGCAGCAATGGATGGATGTGTGCACTCAACTCCTCCCCATCCACTCAGGATAGGCAGCTGCAGTGAAAGTGCCCTGTGGAGGTTTAAAGAATCCTGCCTTTTCAGTATTGCAGCCCTGGGGATGGGGGGATACATACAGAGGGAAAGAACTGAGGACTCAAGAGTTCTGAAGAGACTGCTTTCTGCTCACTTTCAGTGCACAAAGCAAGTTGGGGTGGGGGGGGGGCGATGAAGAGAAAAGGAGTATTGCAGCTGAGGGGAAAGAGAAAGTCATCATTGGGAGCTCCAGACTAACAGAGATGGGGAGAGATACAAAAGGAGGAGACATTAGGACAAATCTTCTGGAGGCACAAAAGCAACAGAAATTTCCTGTAACTACCCTGCTGGGGATACCAGCAGATGTAAAAAATTAGGGCTGTGAAGCAATTAAAAAAATTAATGGCAATTAATCACACTGTTAAACAATAATAGAATACCATTTATTTAAATATTTTTGGATGTTTTCTACATTTTCAAATATATTGATTTCAATAACAACAGAGAATACAAAATGTAGAGTGCTCATTTTATATTTATTTTTTATTACAAATATTTGCACTGTAAAAAACAGTAGTATTTTTCAATTCACCTAATACAAGTACTGTAGTGCAATCTCTTTATTGTGAAAGTTGAACGTACAAATTTAGAATTATGTACAAAAAAATAACTGCATTCAAAAATAAAACATTGTAAAACTTTAGAGCCCACACGTCCACTCAGTCCTAGTTCTTGTTCAGCCAATCACTCAGACAAACAAGTTTGTTTAAAGTTGCAGGAGATAATGCTGCCCGCTTCTTGTTTGCAATGTCACCTGAAGGTGAGAACAGGGGTTCACATGGCACTGTTGTAGCCAGCGTCGCAAGATTTTTACGTGCCAGAGGCGCTAAAAAGATTCATATGTCCCTTCATGCTTCAACCACTATTCCAGAGGACATACGTCCATGCTGATGATGGGTTCTACTCGATAACGATCCCAAGCAGTGCGGATGATGCATGTTCATTTTCATCATCTGAGTCAGATGCCACCAGCACAAGGTTGATTTTCTTTTTTGGTGGTTCCAGTTCTGTTGTTTCTGCATCGGAGTGTTGCTCTTTTAAGACTTCTGAAAGCATGCTCCACACCTCGTCACTCTCAGATATCAAAAGGCACTTCAGATTCTTAAACCTTGGGTCGAGTGCTGTATCTATCTTTAGAAATCTCACATACAAATGTTTAGCATATTTGGCACATAAATACCTTGCATTGCCAGATACAAAAGTATCATGCGAATGCCTGTTCTCACTTTCAGGTGACATTGTAAATAAGAAGCGGGCAGCATTATCTCCCGTAAATGTAAACAAACATAATTGTCTTAGCGATTGGCTGAACAAGAAGTAGAATTTAATGGATTTGTAGGCTCTAAAGTTTTACATTGTTTTGTTTTTGAGTACAGTTACGTAAGGAAAAAAAATCTAAGTCGCACTTTCACAAAAAAGAGATTGCACTACAGTACTTGAGTGAGATGAATTGAAAAATACTATGTTTTATCATTTTTACAGTGCAAATATTTGTAATAAAAAATAATAATATAAAGTGAGCACTGTACACTTTGTATTCTGTGCTGTAACTTAAATCAATATATCTGAAAATGTAGGAAAATATCCAAAAATATTTAAATTTTAAATGGTATTCTATTGTTTAACAGTGCGATTAAAACTGCAATTAATCATGATTAATTCTTTTAATCATGATTAATTTTGAGTTAATCGCGTGAGTTAACTGCGATTAAATCGACAGCCCTAGTAAAAATCAGCATAGCCAACTGCTACACCTCCCTCCCCACAATCTCTGGTTCAGGTGGTGTATCAGGAAAGTGTCCAGAGCACAATGCACTTCAGCTATCCCAAGCCCATAGGAGACCATATTCAGCTAGTGCAAGTTACAGCAGCCCTCAAGGTGCCCTAAACTTTACCAGGGCCAGAGCACAGAATCAGAGAGTTAGGCTAGGTCTACACTACAGCGGGGGGTCGACCTAAGATACACAACTTCAGCTACGTGAATAGCGTAGCTGAAGTGGCGTACTTTAGGTCGACTTACCTGGCTGTGAGGACAGCGGCAAGTCGACCGCTGCCACGCCGCCGTCGACTCCACTACCGCCTCTTGCCGCGGTGGATTTCCGGAGTCGACGGTAGAGCCATCAAGGATCGATTTTATCGCGTCTTCACTAGACGCGGTAAGTCGATCCCCGATAGACCGATTGCTACCCGCCGGATCGGCGGGTAGTGAAGACATGCCCTTAGAAGCAAAAGCTGAGCAGAGCAGAGAAACTGGCCAGTATAATATATAACAGGCCAGAGAAAAATATGGACTGGAGAGAAGACGACAATGAAACTGGGACATAGATGAGGAGAAAAAGAAAATAAATAATAGAAAAAGAGAGAAAAGAAGTACAACATGAAAGGTGGTAGTAAATTTGCTTTGTTTATGCTAATTCAGATGCCCTACATTTTGTTTTTGCTATAAGGCTGGTGGAGTATCAGGGAGGAGAATGGGAATCAGTGTAAAGATCACAAATTTTCACTGTGCACACATAACGGTCACTGCAGTTAATTGAAAACTACTGCTAGAAAAACCTTTCTGGTGTTATTCTTAAACACAACTCACCATGGCCCCAAACATATGCCTTCCTGTTTTTCCCTTTTGCCTCCATGTAATGTTAAAAATAGGGCAATGCAACTAATTTCTCATTAGCTGTGATGTGCCATGATTTTTGCTTCCTTTTACTAACCTAAATTAATAAGCAACAAGCATGGAATACATTGTGGGAACAGGTGTTTTCTTAGTCATAATAATCATTCAGTTGCAAATGCAAGAATAGTGCTGGCAAGCAAAAATCACTGTCCCGTGCACCGAATCTCAGACATTTTGTATCACTTTAAAGGGGCTTGTGCCAGCTCTTCCCATTTTGCTCAGCCAGTAACTAATGCTGAATGTGTCACACTTGAAGTACCTCGCAATATAAAATCATTCTCCCACTGCTTTTGGTCCTACAGAGATAGGGCTTTTTCATGCTGTAATTGAGCGCAATTGCAGAAGAGGATATAAAGTATTGATACAAAATAAGAAACACAATAAAAATGTTTTATTCAGAGGAGGCATCACAGAATATATCCTTCATACTTCTACAGATTTCTACTTGTCTTGGACATTCCCCACGATGCTCGTAATGAACAGGATCATCAATACCAGGATTTTTGTTTATGCTTTTCTCGCAACAGGTAGAAACCCTGGTGACTAAACTTATCTCTCCATTTCTGAAGTATGTCAGGCAGGATTGTGGAGGGAGATGGTGGGAGGGAGAAAGAGATTTCATTTTATTAAAAAAAAAAAAAACCACACAACAACTGAATGGGTTTTTGTTGAATTGCTACAGATTATTTTTCTTATTTTGAACCATGTCTCTGAACCATTTACATGAATATAACATATTTGAAAGATTGTTGATATAGAAATATTAAGATCTAATTTCAACCTGTGAATAAAAAACTAACTAAAGAGTTTAAAGGGAAGTGTCATGGGGTAGTCTCCCTCAGTAAAAGGGCGAGAGACATGTAAACAGCTTCTCAAATCCTTCTCTTCTGCCAGGGGACAAGTTCCCCAGCACAGGTACTGAGTAAGACAGCCATCAGACTGACTTCTGAGGACCCCCACTCACAAACCATGGAGGAGGGGTGGTGCCAGGTTGGGCTGGGAATGGGAAGAGAAACCCATAGAGACTGCCATGATTTAGGGTATGTCTTCACTGTGGAGTTAGCCTGGGTGACCGGTGCCTCAGTCTGAACAGTGGGGTTAGCCTAGCCTGGGTGTTAGCAGCCACACTGCTCACCACTGTGTCCTCCAGGACATTCCCCATGTGTGTCGCTATATCCCATGGTTCTTTCTGCTGCAGTAAGCTGAGCCATTTACTTGGAGGACTATCAGCACTCCAGTGACTTACCCTGTGTCCTCACTGCAAAGTGGGCATGTTACCAGCCAAAGTGAAAACAGAACCTGGGCTCTAGACTATACCCCCAGTCATGCCAGCTGGACAGGTTGAATGCACCTCCCAACGTGGATGACAGAATTTTGTGCGTGAAAAGAGGAGGCATTAAAGAAAACACCTGGGTAAGAGCGAGGGCTAGCTGTATGGTGAAAACACCCCCTTATACAGGCCCCCAGGGCTGTCTAAATCACACCAGGAGCCACAGAACAGCCCAAGATTAAATGGTCACACAAAGGTGGCTTAAATTCACTTACCCTTCTCCCCTTATACCTGGGCGGCAAGTTCTGTTCTGTGCCTCTTATAGTGCAGGTCAGAATCTCACCCCATCTACAATCTTAACTCCTGCCTTGCAAGACAGAATCACAAGGCTTACAATCTGGCCTCCTACACAAATGATTAGTGTATCCCATCACATGAAATGATGAGAAAAAGAAACCTGTCCATTAGCAAACTATAAGAAAACTAGAGAACTATCTAGATTCCTAGAGGTAATGGGGAATGGATGGAGTCACGGGTGATTGAAGAGGGAGTGTGCTAATGAATGGAGTCAGCTGTCAGTGGGTGTTGAAGAGAGGGGAGAACAGGTGGTATCTTGAAAAAGCTTTCCATTTTGGGGTAATATGTGCCTTTTTATTTGAGGAATAAGTATGTTTATTAGTGAATCACACTGTGTTTTGTGTTTCATTTAATAAAATCTGCTGTTTTTACTATTTTTTTTTTATTTTCCCAAGTGGTTTTTTCCACCAGAAGAGAGACACCAGGTTTTTCAGGCTTCAGAAAAATTACAACCTTAACACTAGAAAGACTGAAGGAGCTAATCAGCATAGCTGACCTCCTCAAAGGCTCTGCCTTGTTTACAGCACCTTTTTGGGCAATGTGTTCCACATGGAAGCAATGACAAGAAAGAGCTGAGAAAGGAGGACAAGGGCTGAGAGGAGATTCCAAGGGTAAGCAGCTGCAGAATGAAACCTTAAGGGAAACTTTCAAAGACTGGTGTACATGGTATGTGAAACAGATGCCAAAACATTCTAAGAGGTTATGTGTAGTATTTCCCAATGGCTAACAGCCTGAAAGCGTCAGCCTCATTCTGCAAGCCATCCAGACATCTGTCTGCGTCATTTGACTACCAACAAAATATGTTTGATTACCAATGGGAACCAGGCCCCTTCCGTGAAAAGTCTAGTAAAAAAACCTTGCAGTCATTGTTACTTTGTTATAGTTTGGAACTAATTAGCCATGGAGGCTATTGAAAGGATTCACCCAGGTACAATTTTCAGACATTGATTTATTACTTGTAAAAGGAGTCAGACTAACAGCTAAGGAAACTGAAGTCCTTTGTTTATCTATTCCTGCAGTGAAAGCTTCTCCCATGCTGCCCCAGCTATGTCCTCAACCCAGTTTTGAGGGGATTAATAGTTAATTTATCATTCTAATTCAAACACTGGGTGACAATGGCAATGTTTTGCATGGGTGATGTGGACACATATCAACAAGGAAGTGGACTGAAACTACTAATTCACAGGTTTAGGAGTGGTAGCCGTGTTAGTCTGTATCAGCAAAAACAACGAGGAGTCCTTGTAGCACCTTAGAGACTAACAAATTTATTTGGGCATAAGCTTTCGTGGGCTAAAACCCACTTCATCGGATGCATGGAGTGAAAAATACAGTAAGCAGAATATATATTATAGCACATGAAAAGATGGCAGTTAGCACTGACCCCCACTTGGTAAGGCAACTCCCAGCTTTTCACGTGCTAGAATATATATTCTACTTACTATCTTCACTCCATGCATCTGATAAAATGGGTTTTAGCCCTTGAAAGCTTATGCCCAAATAAATGTTAGTTTCTAAGGGTATGTCTACACCCAGCCGCTAGTTCGGCGGCTGGGAATCGAAGTTCTGGGTTCGACTTATCGCGTCTTGTCTGGACGCGATAAGTCGAACCAGGAAGTGATCGCCGTCGACTGCGGTACTCCAGCTAGACGAGAGGAGTACCGCGGCATCGACGGGGGAGCCTGCCTGCCGCGTGTGGACCAAGGTAAGTTCGAACTAAGGTACTTCGACTTCAGCTACGTTATTCACGTAGCTGAAGTTGCGTACCTTAGTTCGAATTGGGGGGTAAGTGTAGACCAGGCCTAAAGGTACGTCTACACTACCCGCCGGATCGGTGGGTAGTAATCAATCTATCGGGGATTGATTTATCGCGTTTACGCGATAAATCGATCCCCGATCGCTCTGCCGTCGACACTGGAACTCCACCACGGTGAGAGGCGGAAGCGGAGTCGACGGGGGAGCGGCGGCCGTCAATCCCGCGCTGCGAAGACGTGAAGTAAGTGATTCTAAGTCGATCTAAGATATGTCGACTTCAGCTACGCTATTCTCATAGCTGAAGTTGCGTATCTTAGATGGATCCCCCCGCACAGTGTAGACCAGACCTAAGGTGCCACAAGGACTCCTCGTTGTTTTTACTAATTCACAACGTAGGCCACTGAGTGCCATCCTGTCCTTCAAAATTAATACTCTCCACAGCCAAATTATCTGATATCTGCAGAATTTAGATGTCTCAGTTTACCAAGTTCTATCAGTATGCACAAATAATCATTTAAAGCTTGTGTCCTTTTCAAAACCACCTGATTCTACACAAGAATTGTAGTTGTTGGTTTTTTTTCAATTTTTCACAACTCCATTACACTATTACCATTCGTTTTCTTATAATCCAGAACTACTTTTCTGTAGTTAGATCAGTATCCCTGTGTTTTTAATTTTCAAATATATTTGTCCAAGTTCTTTTTCTGATTAGTCCTTTTGCCATTATTATTGAGTGTCTTTTTCTAATTAGACCAACACAAAATTCATTATAAAGAGTAAAAGCTCCCCCCATTCATATTCTCCTATGAGACATCAGTTTGTTCTGTTACCAACATTTACTTTACCTTCTCTCCTTTATGGTAAGGAAGAAATTAATAAACACTTAGGAATTAGATTAATGCCTTCAAACAATTATTATTATTCACTAGCTAAGGCTCAGATACTGTAAAAGTCAATGGAGCTTCATGCAGGCACAAGTGTCCCTGCAAGATCAGGTTTAAGAATTCAACAAGACATAGTTGAACACAGTCCCCCTGCCCTGAGGAAATTACAGAATAATGTCTCTTTCCCTTTCAGTATCATAGGATCTGTATTAAAAACTAATAATCTTTTTTTTGCACAATCCAATGAATCAAATTATTCTTTTCAATAGGTTTTTCCTTTTTCACACAAAGGCAATTCATACAAAATGCTTCTTTGAGCAACAAAAGCCTCTTTCCCCTGATTAACAGCCCAATTCAGTATTGATATAGGGTGCCCTTTGCCCATGCACTTCAAAGGTTCTTGAAATGTTCCTTGATTCCAGGCAAGTCTCCCAGAAAGAAGTGAACTAAATGCTGTTCCACAATCAGCACAGGGTTGCAGAACCAGCTCTGCAGTCCCTGTGTGCTCAAAGGTGTGTCTTTCTGTGCAACTGGTGGAAAAGGCAAGGCTAGGCAGGAAAAAGGGTGTGGCCAGCCTGAGGGGACATCACTCCACATTCCATACTTGCCAAAAGGAATGCATAGTTAGAGCAGTGGAGCTAGCTTCACTCCAGCCTTAGAGTTGTACTAACAATAGAGCTGGGTGACATTTTTTGACCGAAACTTTTTTGGCACAAAATACCGATTCAGTGATACGGAAACATTCAACTGAGTTCATGTTGGTTTTATCAAAAATTGTTTTGGTCAGAAAAAAAAACAAAGAATTTTCCAAAAATCAAAATATTTCAAATTTTCAATTTGAAACAACGTTGATTCTAAAATGTCCTTCAGTTTTATTTTAAAAAATTAAAAAGTTTAAAAATGCTCAAAAGTCTAAACAAAACGTTTTGCTTGGGGTTGAACTAAATGTGTCATTTGACTTAAAACCTTTTCTTAGACTTTTTGATGCACCAAAAATTTTGGACATTTTTGTTTTCAGGTCAACCCAAAATATATATCTTTTTAATTTTCAGCAAACCAAAAAAATTAATCAGTTATTCGCTCCGCTCTAATTACCAGGCTAGACACAGACCTAGACCCTGAGTCCTTCTAAATCTACTGTTACAGGGGACGATAAGCATATCACATAGGGCAGACAAAATATCCCCACTCACCTGGCTTTTATGGGTCCACGGCCACAGTTTACAAATAGTTGTCACAGTGACTCAAAGCATCCAAAGCTAGAACCATATTATACACTGTTGATAGAAAAACAAGGTGGAAAGTGCAGCCATTTCCAATACCAACAGACAGGTGTGTGGCTGGTTGCTACTGCACAGATGTGCTGAAAAGTCCAGTGCGATGTACAATAACTGCCACTATGCTGGTGGCCATATCACACTGTCATCCCTGCTGCCATAGTTAGGAGCCATTTTCCTGCTTAGCCATCTGGCTAGGAGTGGTTGCTGGACGGCTCTTCCCTCTCTGACAGTCTGGGCAATAGGGTCCTGAACTAGAGCATCTGCTCTGCCCAGGCACTGTGTAACAGAGTGCTCAAGACTGATGTTAGTTGCAAGAGGTGGGACGAACAGAGCATATGCACTTGCATAGATCCCGATCACTTGCAGGAGGATTTGGGCACTCCCGCCAGCTGCACGCCTGCCCCTCTGGAGGGGGTGGGAGATGTGCCACTAGAATACGCAGTTCCTTATGTTAGCTGCTTATTCTTACTGACCGAGGGGCAGGAGTTATGTCAACAGCACAGCATAGTCAGAGCTCTGTGCAGAAAAGCAATCCCTACCTCTCCATACAGTTACTTTTCCAGTGCTACAGGATGCTGAGCATCCTCAGTCCCCAGCTTCAATGGGTATTGAGAGGGAGGTACTGAGCTCCCTTTCAGAATTGAGTCCCACTGTATCTACTGTCCTTTATATCTTTAAACTAACCTAACCCAGATATTTCCGTTGCTGGCACCCGGATGTCTCCATCTGGTTTAGCCAATTTTCTCACATGGTTCTGGCAATGAAGTCTTTGTGGCTGCCCCCTGACGTTTTGGGCCCCACGCTACAAGAAGGATGTGGAAAAATTGGAAAGAGTCCAGCGGAGGGCAACAAAAATGATTAGGGGGCTGGAGCACATCACTTATGAGGAGAGGCTGAGGGAACTGGGATGGTTTAATCTGCAGAAGAGAAGAATGAGGGGGGATTTGATAGCTGCTTTCAACTACCTGAAAGGGGGTTCCAAAGAGGATGGATCTAGACTGTTCTCAGTGGTAGCAGATGACAGAACAAGGAGTAATGGTCTCAAGTTGCAGTGGGAGAGGTTTAGGTTGGATATTAGGAAAAACTTTTTCACTAGGAGAGTGGTGAAGTACTGGAATGGGTTACCTAGGGAGGTGGTGGAATCTCCTTCCTTAGAGGTTTTTTAAGGTCAGGTTTGACAAAGCCCTGGCTGGGATGATTTAGTTGGGGATTGGTCCTGCTTTGAGCAGGGGGTTGGACTAGATGACCTCCTGAGGTCCCTTCTAACCCTGAAATTCTATGATCCAGATGCAGTTCTCTTTGGATGGTTCCATTTGCAGTTGCTGTGATTCCCAGTAGCTCCCAGATGCTCAACACTTTCTACCATTTGTGATACATGAATGTGCATGCGCACGCACACACACGCACGTTATTATGTGTTTATGAAGGCAAGGACAAAGAAATGTGCCTTGCACTTAGAGCAGAAGGTAGTGGCGTTTGTGATGGTCCTTAGCTCCCGTGGTAATTCATCCCACAGTCTCAGGCCAGCCCCTGAGAAAGCTCGATCTCCTGGACAGATGAGCTTTACCCTGTGGTGAGGTTGTGCAATGAGGTCACTTTAATGTTGCTGTTTAACTTGTCAAAGTCCACCCATGTGAGTTATTTGAATGAAAAACACTGGTCAGAACAGGAAATAGATTAACTCTCCACCCTATTCTAACACAAAAATATCTAAACTCTATTCGCTCAAACATCGCCTCAAAAACTTCATCTTAGAGATGAGGCCTCATATGGAAAATGTTAGCCCAAAAAGAATTGTTTCAGAAAGTAACAAGTATCTAACAACAGGGGTTTAAAATGAAAACTATGTTGCAAACTTTTAGGGAAAAAATTAGTAAAAGAAAAGTCAGACTTAAAAAATCCAAAACCAGTAAAAGCTACATATATATATTCTCAAATACAAATAACTCTTATTTTAATCTGAATTTAAATTTAGGGGCAGATCTGGCTTCCCATAAACATTATACTACAACATTCAAAAACACTTAAATCCATCTTTCAAAAAGATAGGCCAACCAGCATGAGAAATGTACAATGCATTAACCACAAAAGTAATTTTATAGTTTAAAACACTGGAGAATACATTTTGAGAGACATTCACAAAATTGTATGCCCCTTACTTCCCCAGCTACACATTAGGCACCATGAGTTTTAACAAACAACAAGCTGATGAAAGCCATGGTATCAGAAAATGATGAACTCCAGTCTCTGTCCTGTCTAATGCTAAACTCTACAGACCCAATGCTAAGTACCTCTGTCAGCTATTTATTTTTTCTCTTTCACTGGTTGGTTAATAATAATGAAATCCTCGGAGTTTGTAAATAACAAAATTCCTGTGCCAAATATTTGTACTAGGTAATGGAGCAGCTGTGATTTTGTTAGTACTGTACTTGGGTCACAATGGATTCCTCTATTACCACAGCAATACCTGCTACCACAAGACAGACTCAAGTTCAATTATCAAGAGGCTGACTCTCTCACTAACCCATGCTGGCAGGAGCAAGGAGAGCTGCAAAGAGCCAGGTGTTGCTATAGATTTCTGTAACTAGTATTCCATAGAGAACAAGATTTCCATCCAGAGAAAGCCACATTTATCGTTATAGTGGACTTCTTACATTGTAATAAACAGCCAAATTCAATCCTCTGTAACACCGAGGCATCCCAACTGATTTAAATGGAATTGTATGGATATAAAAGAATCTGTTCCAAAGTAAGCAACATAAAACACTGGTTCATACTCCGGTTGTGTTTGTCAGGTCATGGCTACAATTTCTCTTAAGCTGCTAAGGGCTCAGATACTACAGTGGTAAGTATGGTATAAAAACCAATATAGAATACAATTCTACTGAGAAATATAAATCCTTTGAGCTTATCTGCTATCATGGCACATTTGGCTGCATCTACACAACAACTTAGTTTAACAATGGTTAAACTCATTTGTGGTTGAACCCAGTTCTTACACAACTTGGTCTGGCTGGTGTGGATAGGGGCAAAACAGATTATATCCTGGTTCTATCATAACTGAGTTAAAAACATGCTGTTAAACAAGTGTTTTGTCTGCACAGAGAATGTCTTAATAAATATTGTTTGGAGGATAAACATAGTTTCCCACCATGTTTGTGACAAATGCTATCAGCAAACAGATTAACCCAATATCTATCAAAATGTTTCCAACAGCTTTTCCTTTTATTAATTTAGTAAGGCTTTTGACACAGTCCCACATGACATTCTCATAAACAAACTAGGGAAAAGTAGTCTAGATAAAATTACTATACACTGGGTACACAACTGGTTGCAAGACTGAGCTCAAAGAGTAGTTATCAATGGTTTGCTGTTAAACTGGGAGGGCATATCTAGTGGGGTCCCACAGGAGTCAATCCTGGGTTTGATACTATTCAATATTTTCATTAATGACTTGGATAATGGAGTAGAGAGTAAGCTTATAAAATTTGCAAATGACACCAAGCTGGGAGGAACTGCAAGTACTCTGGAGGACAGGATTAGAATTCAAAACAACCTTGACAAAATGGAGAATTGGTCTGAAATCAACAAGATTAAATTCAATACTGATAAATGCAAAGTATTTCAATTAGGGAAGGACAAATTGGAGAGAGTCTAGAGAAGAATAACAAAAAAGGACAGGGGACTGAACCAGATCTCCAGAGCCCTAGGCTAGCTCCCTACCCATAGGACCATCCTGCAAAACAATAGGTAATGGAGCGAGTCATTATACTGGAAAATATATTCCCTGTACTCAAGAAAAAAAATATAAAAGATGACCTGCATGCTTGATATTAAGGGGAAACCCATTTATACTGTTTTAACTGAAAAATAAAAAATATTTTAATTTTTATATGTAAAGATTTTGCCACTGCTATCCAAATTGATGACCTTGCATGATAAGTTTCAGAGTAGCAGCAGATGCATTAATTAAATTTGCCTGTTAAGTTTTCCCACTTATAAATCTAGTAGCTTATATGCAGTATTCCCCTTTCTTTATCCCTCCTCCCCTTTAAAAAAAAATTTAAAAAACCCACAATTCAGGCTCCATCATTTCAGAGGGTGATTTTCCAGGCAAAAGGGCAGTTAGGTGAAAGCCATGGGGAGTTAGGCACCCAAATGCTTTTTGTGCCTTTGAAAATCTCCTTCTCAGTGTAGGTCATATGGAAGAGAAATAGAAGATTTTCATTTTTAACTTAAACACAAAAGTAATTCTTACATGAGACGCGAGTTAGTTTAGAAGACCTGTAAGGTTGAAAAATGAAAAATTAGTGAAATCTATGTGCCTTACACATACTGTAGCATACTGATAGTCTCCTCCCATGAATTTATCAACTTGAGTATTTTTTTAAATCATATGCCTTTCAAGTGTTTTTTCATAACCAGATCCAGCAAGAGTGTAATTCAGACCTAAATCTTTAAATGCCAGCATCTTTCATTCTACATTACGCAGGAAACTAGTCTGCTCCCCTATGGGCTACTCTAGTAAGCGATCAGTGCTTCAATTCCCATGGGCACCAATAAAAGTTGAAGTCACACTGTATCCTTCAGGATTGGGGCCCTAAATTGTTAACATTGTTTCTCATTTGCCTTTACTTCTTACGTTCGCTCCTTTACTGAAATTACAAAGGAAACAGGCTATACAACAAAGTTGTATTGCACTAAATTGTGAATGACTGGTCTTACTTGCTTAGTAACAATATCTGTTTAATTTTAGAATGGCACTGATTTAAATTCATAGTATAAAAGGTTGTTCTTTCATTGTGCCAAGGCTTCCATTATAGGACTAGTGCTGTTAAACTGCATCAGCTGAATGCTATATAGTAAATAACTGGCTGTTTCATCTTATGGGCAGCAATCAGACCTAACTGAAATTAATTTAGTAGTCTCATCTCACTGCCTAGTGGTAAACAGGCCATTCTACAAAAACCACACAGATACTATCACAACAGGCAATCTCTGATCTGGAGAAATCCTCAAGAGAGGTGATAGAAAGCCTGATTCCTTAAAGTATTCATCTCCAATTCAGGGCTTTGGTCATTTTTAACAGAGAGCAAAGAAATTCACATTACAGCTGCTCATAATGCACATGGTGTCTTTATTACAGACATCTTCAGTCACACAGTCTACTAATTTTCATGAATATAAATACTAAAGACAATTTAAATTAAAAAATAAAAAGTACATCTACATAACAGTCAGATCAACAAGAGATACTAGAGACTGTAAGCAAATGTATATAGTATATACACAGAGAGAGAGAGCAGAGATTGCCATATGTATTTGTAAACATATAAACTCTTAATAGAGCAAATCTACATAAACAGACCAAACTCCATTTTAACCAAATTAAAGTTTTCGCAGTTTAGATCACTGTCAAGTGATCATATGTAAGCTACAGATGATGATAAATTATGATCTTCTGGTTACATTCTGTTGTTATTAAGCAGGATAAACATGTCAGTTCAGTTTATGTGTATAGCTCATTTTAAGCTGAAAAGCTTTCAAATATTTAACTACAAATAGAATTTGAAGAACAAATGACTGCAATTTGCTCAGAGTGGTACAAATTTACTAATGATTGCTAGATTGGCTCTTCATTAAAAAGTTTTCCTTATTCAGTTGTATTATTCTATTCATGTTTTGGGGAATCTAAGTATTAAGATTCTTAAATGTTATATTTTTTAAAACATTCAATTAAACACGGTGCCTAAGAATTTCAGACTTTGGTTCCAAACATTTTTGGGTTTAGTCATTTTAACTGTTTGTGTATCTCAAAAGGAAAAATAAAAGCATGACAGAGAAGGCTGTTAATATTTTACACCTGGTTTCTTTCCTTATCTTTCAGTGAATCTGGTTCTGCAAAAGCTTGTGCTGTTGATGCATCACCTTTCTGATTAGTTTGATGAATGGAGTATTGACTTATGGCTTCACATCTCTGCAGTACAACAGCACTCTGCTTATTTACCAATTAGTCAAAGAGTGTGGCATACTTAAGAAGATATCATTTATTTTTTGCTTATCAGTCTGGTCAGCAAGAACCAGTTCTCAGGCTCTCAAGAGTGAAATATTGCAAGTTAAGCTGTAGGAATGTTTTGTTTTGTTTTAATGTGACTTGACTGCTTAATACACATTAAATTAATTTATTTCCAGATTGTATTAAAAACTATAACCATTTCTTCTTCTCAGTTGGCATTTTAAATAAAATGCTGCACCTCCTAGGTTGCCAGGTTTTTTTTTTTTTTAATTCTGAAAAAATGAAAAGGATTTTTTTCAAATTTTCAGCCAAATATAAAATGTATTGTTAGGACGTAATTAACAGGGCTTCATAGTGTATTTACCTTCATTCTTGTCTTAAAATCATAGCAATTAGTGATTTTTTCAAACAATAAAAGTGTTTTATAAAAAAAAAAAATCTTAAAAACTCTGGCAAAAGTATAGTTTGACAATGTAATAAAAATCTAAAGGGTCTCATGATGTCAACAACTTTTCTCTTTACATAAAATAAAAATGCTTTACCCCTTTATGTTAAAAATTCACCTAATGCAATAACTAATGTTTGAGAGTTAGCTCGGCCTAGAAAAAGTTACAAAAGACTGTGTCTCCCCATGTAAATAATATAATTCACAAAATAATTGTACAGTCAGGAATTACAGAAATCTCTTTTTATCATTTTCCTGCCAGAACTAGTAAATCTGTAATGTATGTCTTGGAACCTGCTCCCATTGACTTCGATGGTGCAAGATCAAGCCTGGAAATAGTATTTTTTTTTAAATGTATTCCTATTCTAGTACTGTAGGCTAAAATGAGCATTTCTCTTAAAATATGGAATCATGAAACAATAATCCCAATATTAAGGTTTTAAGAAATACACCAGAGGACAAATAGTGCTTGCTACTGTTGCAACTAGCAGAACACAATAATAATTAGTGCTACAGAACTTTCAATGATAATGTCAAATAACACTCAAAGTCAGCCCTCTTAAACAAGCCTCTCTGATATGAAGCCCTCATAACTCTTTTTTGACTGTATCGCATACTATAACTGTATCTTCTATTAAATAAAGTGGATCAAAATGATGTAGGGTGAATCACACATTCTTTCAGCTTTTCTTCCTCATTTTTCACAAAAATTGAGAAAATTAGGCTGGAATAGACATATGCATAAAATGCAGCTTTAGAAACTTTCAGAGACACCTGACATGCCCTGGAGTCACCAGCTCCATTACTATATGGCTGCTCCTGGGTAGTTCCTACATGCTAAAGGATTTTACTTCTTTGCTTATGTAACCCACACACCTCCTGGGTGTAGTGTTCTGTCCCAGCTAGCGGCACCGAGACCACTTAAAGAGAGAGATAAAATGAATCTGCTCTCAGCCAGTTAGCTTTTAGCTCATGCTTTAAGCTCCAGAGGTCCCAGGTTCGATCCCGACGATGACCGGGGTACTGTCGGTGTTACACTTACTCCCGCTGGAATTACAGTGATCACCACAAGTTTTATAAATCTGTCTCATTCCAGTACAATAGTCCCCATACAAGGTTGTGGACTGCTTGGGTTCCACTTAATCCCCACATTAAAGGATTAAAGCCCAATCTTCACCACCACTGCATTCCAGCTGGAGTTGAAGACACTCAGCACCTTGCAAGGTCAGGCCCTAATCAGGCTTAAGTTGTGCATACAGCCTTGCGCAAGGGAGAATTTGACTCTCCAAGTCTGTTGCTGGCTTGAAGTTTTATAGCCTCCAAGGGAAGGAGAAAGTTGGCAACTTGAAATTGAGTTTTTAATTACCCCCAACCAACTGCAAAATTCCAGATGCAAATAATAGAATTCAAACTTCACAGTCGCAAATCAGCTAGTTAGACACATAAATGCTGTTATTTGTGCCTACAACTGATTGTGGGTATAGAAGTAGAAGCCAGGTTAATTAAAAAGTTAGTTACTAAAAGTCAGGCCTATAATAAAAGGGTTTGTTTCAGATCACACAGACTCATTCTCCTGCACTGATTAGTACTAGAATTGTTCTGAATGATTCCTCCACTACTGACATCAACTAGGTTTTTGCAATTCACATTGCTTGCCTTTCAATAATAACTTAGTGTACCCTGGGGGCTTGTCTTCACTACGGGGGTAAATCGACCTAAGTTACGCTACTCCAGCTACGTACCTTAGGTCGATTTACCCCAATGTCTTCACTGCGCTGCGTCAACAGGAGACGTTCTCCGATTGACTTACCTTATTCTTCTTGGAGAGCTGGAGTACTGGAGTCGACTGGAGAGCGCTCTGCCGTCGATTTAGCAAGTCTTCACTAGACCCGCTAAATTGACACCCGCTGCATCGATTGCAGCAGCGTCGATCTCCCCGGTAGTGAAAAAAAGCCCTGGTATGATGCATTTTTTCCTACAGTGCGTTTTGCAATTATAATACAACACTGACATAACTAAACAAGATAAAAAAATAATCACAAGATAGGATGTTCATATGGGGCAGGGATTGCAAACATTTTTCTTCCTTGCTTAAATGAAATAGAAGTTAATTGTTTTTGAAGGTGAAAACATACCCATACAAGAAGCAAGAGGCTTCTTTTCACTGTTCCACAGTACCCCAACATCCCCACAATGATAAGAAAACAGCAGACTGCAATCATGACTGGATGGACCACAGGAAAATAAGTCAAAATGACAGCCTCCTCCACTCTGAAAACAAATACAACCCAGAATTAAAATAATAAAGTACTACCCCAAAATCAAAGCACCTAAACATAAAATAATAATATTACAGTCTAAAAAACAAATAGCATTAACTATTTGCTACATAATTTAAAATGTGTTACAGTCTGGGATCATGGAAATGATTTAAATGGTGTTTTTAAAGTCCTATGTTTCTTCCAAGTTATGGAAGATTGGATACTTAGATTGCTGCTCTTTGGGGCAGAGATTTTTTGTTCTGTGTTTGTACAGCACCTAGCTCTTGGGTCCTGATTCCTGACTGGGGCTTCCAGGTGCTACAGTAATAAAATATATTATTAATACTTTGTGTTATTATTATTAATAATAATAATAATTCTGAATTCACTAAGACTGAGTGAAGCAGTCAAAATATACTCTAGTTTAATATACTTGCAGGGTAGGTAGCCCAAACCAGCAATAAAGAGATGCAGAGAGATCAAAAAAGGGACTAGGTAAGGGTGGAATTACTTAACAGGTCTTTTCCCATCTGTCACAAGGTGACTGGCCCCTTTAAGAGGGAGCGGGGTCCAGTGCATCTGTGGCTGATTGCCTGCTGCCCAATTTGGCTTAAGGGAAGGCACATGGGCCTTATAAAGAGGAAACAGGAAGAGGAAGGTTGGGGATAGAATGAAGCTGCAGAGAAATGCTGCTCAAAATGCTCAGGAAGGAAGCAGCTGAGGAAGCTGCTGGAGGAATGGCCCAAAAGTTCAGCCAACTGTCCAGGAACCAAACCAGATGCAGGGGCCTCAAATGATTCTGCAGAAAATCCCAGTGAGATGCTCTGAGTGACAGCAGAATTCCCTGACTGGGGTTGTCAAAGAAAGGGTGGAATTTGTTGCTAAGGATCTGAAAGTTTAGGAAAATGCTGTTAACCAGATCCCTGATACAAGCACCAATTACCTCTACAAACTATAGAACCAGATGAAGGCTCTGGCAGAAACTGGATGACAGGATGAAGGTTCGTGAGGCTCAGATCCAGGAAATAAGACAGAGGTGTTCCCAAGCTATGGATAGGTTGGCTAAGCAATGGAGTGAACCAAGCAACTAGAGGGAGTCCTTAAAAAGGTGAGAAGCTTTTACAAGCTAAAGGCATCAATGCTTTGGATCTGAGATCCCTACTTCAAGAAGCAGCACACCAAGAGCCAGTCCAAAACACTGTGCTTGGGTATAATGGGGCTTGGATACCCTGTGGTACAAACACAGAAGAAAGTGCCAGATAGAAGCTATAGTTGGAGAAGGCTACAATAGACACCAAGGAGAAGTCTAAGAGTCTCACTAAACTCAAGAACGGGCACAAAGCCATGATCATAACTCTGGTAAGTGCCTGCTTCATGGAAAAAAGCAGATGCCAGAGTTGGAGATAACTTGTGGAAAGCTTGAGGGGAACTCCACCAAGCTGCATAACCGGAGTGCTGAGCTGCAGCCTCTGATCACAGAACTCAAGAGACAACTGGCTGAGAAAGAAGAGGAACTAAAAGGAGCCTTGACTAAGGTGGCAGAAGGAGCAGCCCAGAAGAACATTGGCCAGCAGGAAATCCACAAGCTGGAATCTCAGGTCACTGAACTTCAGGGAGACCTTGAGTCAGAGCAAGTAGCCAGAAATAAAACAGAACTCCCTCAGGTCCTGCTTCTAGGTGAGCTGGAGGCACTGAAAACAGAGCCAAAAGACACAACAAACTCCACAACTGCACATCGGGAACTCAGGTCAAAGCAGGAACCGGAACCGACTTTTCTGAAGATGACCCTAGATCAGTGGTTCTCAAAGCCAGTCCGTCGTTTGTTCAGGGAAAGCCCCTGGCAAGCAGGGCCGGTTTGTTTACCTGCCACGTCCGCGTCCACTGGCCGCGGTTCGCCGCTCTAAACCAATGGGGGCTGCGGGAAGGGCGGCCAGAACATCCCTCGGCCCGCGCCGCTTCCCGCAGCCCCCATTGGCCTGGAGTGGCGAACTGCAGCCAGTGGGAGCTGCAATCGGCCGAACCTGCGGAAGCGGCAGGTAAACAAACCGGCCCGGCCCGCCAGGGGCTTTCCCTGAACAAGTGGCGGACCGACTTTGAGAACCACTGCCCTAGATGATGAGGTGAAGACCCAGGAGGCACAAATCCAGAAGCTGAGGTAGAAACATTCACAAGCTGTGAAGAAGCTCGTAGAGCATCTGAAACAAACTGAGCAGGTGAAAATGAACCATGAGGAGGCAAAGTAGGTTCTGGAGAGCAAGCAAGTGGAACTGTCCAAAGAGGTGAAGATGCTTCTGCAGGACAAAGGGGAATCAGAGCACAAGCAGAGGAAAGTAGAAGTCCAGCTCCAAAAGCTGCAGGTAAAATTTATGGGAGGTGAAAGAGAGCGAACAGAGCTGGATTAGAAAGTCAGCAAACTGTAGGAGGAAATGCACCAGAAGATGAGTGTCAGCACTAAGCTGAGATAGATAGAAGATGAGAGGAATGGCCTCAAAGGACAGGGAAAAGAAGGAGGATTCAGCCAGGAGGTCCATCTGTTGACTGAAGGTCCAAGTTGCCCCGCTCTGGAAATGAAAGAGCAAATCTTTGAGGAAGAGGAGATGGGGAAAGGAAACCAGTGACTTGACTGGGGAAAACATAAAACATTAACAAAACAATGTGGGTGGAGGAAGAACAGAAGTGGGTTCAGTTAAGAAGAATCCTAAAAGCCTCAGGTAAGTCTGTCAAAACACTAGTTATTGGAAACCCCAAGAGGAAGCTCGATATTATTATGGACTTTCCCAAAGGTGAAAGAGGCACATGTGTGTACATTCAGGGATGCTCCTCCCAAAAAGGTCATGAAACAGCATTACATAAAAGTAACCAGGGTAACAGCCTGACTTTCTTGACTATTCCACAGATAGCCCAAAGACTGGACATTCAGAATGTCTGGCATGTTATAAATTATGAGATGCCAAGAATTCTTGGCAACTACATGAGTCGTATAAAGTGGATTGGGCATAGCGCTAGACAACCTTTGGTTATATTGTTTGTGAGCAGAAAAACTAAGGGTATCAACAAAGATTTTCCAGACTTTCTGATAACTGCAGAAAAAGTAGTGCCTGCTTGTTTGGACAATTTGACCAAAAGATGAACACTTTGGGCATAGGAAGGCTTGGGAGAGAGAGGGGGACTGGCCCCTTAAAGAGGGAGCAGGGTCCAGTGCACATGTGACTGGTTATCTGCTGCCCCGTTGGGCATTAAGGGAAGTCATGTTGGCTTTATAAAGAGGGAAACAGAAAGAGGAAGCTGGGGAGCAGAGTGAAGCTGCAGATCCTAGGAAGAGCTGATAACTGAGCCCAGTGTATGGCTTAGAGCCAGTCAGACCTAAGGAAGAGGGGGCTGTGCCCAGTGGGAGATGAGGGGAAAGAGATCAAAGAGACTTTGCTTTGGGTTTCATTTCATGTTAATAAACTCGCTTCCTGGGGTGTGGTTTGTTATTAGACATAAGCCGCTGTGGATCATGCCTGAGAACCTATGAAGGGGAAATGGAGACAGGATGCCAGAGAATTTGGCCAGAAGGGGGCACTACAGGTAGATGTGCCCTTTGACGCCATCTCTGATTCCAGTGATTCAAAAAATATCACATTGTATGCTACAATGTGTATTAACTGAGGGGTTCCCTTCCCATAGAAAATTTAATTAGGAAACCCTGTTATATTTGATAAACTGTAGCACCATCATTCAGGTACATGGTTAATTAGGTTTAAGAAAAAAAGTTTACCTTGTTTCTGCAGTTAAAGTGAGGACATTATTCAGGTAGTCCCTCATCCAAGCAGAAACACCCAACACACTGATGGACATCAACTAAAAGAAAAAATAGTGTTATTTATCAAGCATTTAAAAATTCATGCAGGATCAATTGTCAAAAATATCTACTGTATCATTTATTCGAACAATATTTTCCCCATGCTGTGCTTACACGTGTTTGGAGCTGGTTATCTAAGTATTTAGAGAGGCAGTTTTAATTATCATCTCCCTTCCAGTTTGTATAACTGATACCTAGGAAGGCCTGCTCTTTGCTCTTCTGTCAAAAGGTGTAATTTTAACATTGGCTGACACACACACACCCTAGGTCTCCCCAGTAGTAGACCCTAAGGAGGGCAGAAGCCATGGAGGGGAGTTACTACTGTTTCTAGCATCAATAACTCTTTCAAAGATTTCCCATCAAAACTCCAGTGGTTATCATGAAACAGATGAAGCCAGCAACTTGTGAGGCATGATCCCAGAGGGGACACAAGTATTAATCAAATCAACTTATTAAGATTATTTTATTAGAGAAGGACGGTGATCACTCTGCAGTTAAACGCATAAGACTTGGTTTCAATTTCTCACTCTGACACAAACTCACTGTGTGGCCTTGGACAAGTCACTTAATCTCCTTGCCTGTTTCCCCATCTGTCACATGGGGCTAACAATCCTTTGTTTAGATTGTGAGCTTTATAGCTCTTTGCTGCTTACTCTGTATCAACAGCACCAACCACAACAGATCTCAGATGCAGCCATTAACCCAATACTGTAATGCAAATAATTAATTCTGAATAGCTCTCCAATCACCACTGATCCCCTGCAAGCCCCCATGGCAACTTTGTGCAGTTGGGGTGCCACACATTAAGAGGGAGGACTGTCAAGGGAAGAGCCATGGAGCAGTAATTGCCCCACAGCATGCTCTGCTCCTAGCCAGTGGGTTTCTGCTAGGAAATCTCTAAAGTATGCATGCTAGCCAGTGGGCTGCCATGGCCCTCCACCCCGCCTTTCCCTACACATGGGTTCAGGAAGGGAGTGCCAGACCCAGCAATGCTTCTACTGAGTGGTGTATCTATGATGCTCTCACTAGTAATAGTGTCTCCTTTTGAGGAGTCCCAGATTTTCCCTTATCTAGTTCAGTGCTGGCATCATGTGTGCCCTGACAGTGAACAAAAATACTTATGAGGAACTAGTCAACTGGTACAAAACTAATGCATTTTAATAGTTTCTCTGTGTCTTTATTACATTCTTGGGATTCTTTGCCTGCAGCACATGTATAGCCGGCTATTTCTGCCTTTAAAATTTCATGTGAAGTCCCAGTGGTTACTTCATCCCTTCTTTTCAAAATCACTGCACCTAATAGAGAATGCAGTCCTGGTTCTAAGCAACATCAGCAGGAACCTCAGGTGTTCTGTATGCAGTGTGCATATTCCTTAAACGTCAGTGCATGTTAAAATTCTACTGCATGTCACTGCACATTTTCTTAAAGCTCGGTGGCAGATCTATTTTGGTTGGGGAAATGGAGAGTAGAGAGCATTTTCTTCTACTGTTTAGACCTGCCATTCAGGAAGCTATTAGCAAAGTAAAAAGAAGAAAAGAATTGGGATCAGTTCTAAGCCAAACTCCAGGAAATCCTGCCTGGGAAAAAGAGACAAGTGACACAAAATGTTGAACAAGCAACAGACCTCTTGTTTCTAGCATTTGACTAAAAGTATTTACAAAAGCCACAAGACTATTGTACACTTGTACAAAAAAAAAAAAAAAAAAAAAAGGGTCCCTGGCATTTCTGACATTATGAATGAACCATTTTCCTATGATATGATCAACAGGCAAATGAAAATAGTTTTAAACCCCTTTTGATAAAGTGTTTGTAAATATTACTATCTGGTTTAAAGTATAGTAGAACTACTGAGAGTGGGATGCATTTGGCTCATTCTGTATTATTGGAAAGGCCTACAAAAGTGCTCAATAGAAGTGGAGAAAACCATCAAATCCTTACTCCTCAACAACTTCCAGATGAAGTTAAACAGGTACTGCAGAGGAAACAGCAACAGAAAGGAATTCCCATTTGCTAAACAATGCAGTGCTTTCTTCAGCACTAGACTAAGGGAAGTGTTTGGTTTTATACCATGTGGACATTTGTTTACTATGCATTGGAAGAAAACTACCAATTCCTTTTACTTACAACTGATAACCTGTACCAACAACCGTATCACTGCTAATACTAACCAGACTCATAAGAACAACCTACATATGAAAGATTTCAGATCTCATTCATAATCCCATGAGCCATCCAGTTCCCCTTTGCTGCTCTCCTTTAATGTGTATCTTTAATGGCAAAGCTAACATACCTTTTGCATGACATACACTAAATATAAGAAATTCCTCTTCTTAAATTTGCATCAGACAGTGGATATTACACACAGAGGAAATGCCTTTTTTTTTTTGGCAGGCCCACTCTAAATTGCCTTGTCAGATTGACATTACATTAAGAATTGGGCAGATCCTCTTCTCTCATTCCTGTAATGATGAAATACTGACACAGACACATTCCCCATATAAAGAACAGATATCATGGAAGGAATTCTTCTAGCTTCAGTTTCACACTCCAAAGTCCAATACCAAATATACTGATGGAAAACTTTGATCATAATTCTGTGATAAAAATCTAGAATTATGACAATGACGGTCCTTGAATCAGCATGTTCACCTATACAGAATAAAATATTCCTTGTATATTTCATTTCCAAACAAACAAATTCAATTCACATATCTCCAGATTTTTTGCAGAAAGGAATTGCAAGAGGGCACAGACAATGTCAAGCCTAGAACTGTACTAATTTCTTCTCCCTCTCTAGCCACCTACAAAGAATATTTTTTGATAGGTCTCAAAGATTCACTAAAAAGACCATTGCCCTTAAAAAACACAAAACACTTTAATGTCAATAATTATGGATGGCAAAGCTATGAGTACACAATACTTTGCATAGTGACTCCCATTCGGAAACAAAACCCTGTCTATTTCCCTACAAAAAAAGTGAAGGGGAGGGAGGGAAACAGGGGATTATAAGTGGAAGCCATCTGGCAGCTAGATTATGTATATAAATATAATGTGAACTTTTGGCTTTTTGACTCTAGGAAAAAAAACCATCAACCCACACAGCATCTGTGCTTATAATGTAATTTGTTCTCCTCAGCACCTCCTCCTCCTCCTGAATTCTGAAGATTTCCAGATCAACTATCTTTGTCTGTATCTATGGACTTGAATATGGTGCACTCTACTGTTACACAGAAGTAATTTTAATTTAGTATATCAAAAAAAAAAAAATTCTTCTAGTCATGGTTCCTCCATCTCTTCAATATAACATGCAAATTTTAAATCTATGCACCATAGAAAAAATGTAAATATTTTCCCACTATTTTATACACACAGGCTATGCCTACTCTACTAGCTAGGGGTGTGACTCCCCTCTTCATGCACAGCTAGTTCAAGTCCATATAGCAGAGGCAGCTGAGCCTTGCCGAGTACAAACGCACCTGAAATCAGAAGGTATGTATACGGCAAGGCTCAGCCACCCATGCTGCCTGACCTGCACTGCTACTTATACTCATGCTAGCTCAACGAGAGCTAGCGCAAGTACGCGTACACAGGCAGGGTAATCACACCTCTAATTTGCAGTGTAGGCATAGTCAGAGAGAGAGACACTCCATAACATTCTAACTTGGAAGTAGGAGGCTGTTGTTCAGCATAGGCCTGATCCTGCAAAGTTCCCAACTTAAGTCAGTGGAACTGAGAGCACTTAGCACCAAACCCTGGGCCAGATCCTGAGTTGGTATAACCTAGCATCAGTGGCATTACACCAATTGAAACCAGCTGAAGATCTGGCCTCACGTGTTCGCAATCTCCTCGGGAAGGAGCCACAGCAGCCACCAAAAAAAAAAAGAAATCTTGAGGTGCAAATGAGCCTTATGGGGCAAGCAATGGCAGTCATATCCCAATAGCCTGCTGCAATCCAATTTCCAAGGAGAAGTCGTAAGAGGCAACCTGATGGGTTTTGTTTTGTTTCTGGAGGGAGGCCAAAAGGAACTAAAATTGGCAGATCCTATTTCAGCCAATTGTTTACATTACTAATTTAGCACTGAAATATCAATCAGCAAGGAAGCTATACCAGATAGAATTTGACTATCAAAGGGCACAGTATAATGGGGGGGTGGGGAGAAAGCATCAAAAATAATTTCCACCACATTAGTAATAATATCAGTGCATCAATAAGTTTTTATCGACCATTTCTCTGTGGACCCCACTCTGTGTCATAAGCATAACAGTACGCTTTTTAATATCTATTTGTTACAAATGGCTGTAGAATTCACAATACATTACGTATTCATCAACATGAAACTGAGTTTATAAAATTTACTATCATATTAAATTTATTTTCATCTTGATTAAATAAAGATAATAAATAATGTTGTTTTCAAATATGATCATCAAAATAAATGTTTATCACATATTGACATTTAACTTTCAAACTAGTTTTATTCATTTTGAAGTTTGACTGTATCCCATTCAAACAACTAAGAAACTGGATGTACAAGAACATATTCAGAGAGCTAGGAATGGCCATGTACAAGTTACATCTTAAATTATTGTTAAGAGGCTTTATATAAATTGGATATTACATGGCTTAAAAGAAAATATCAAAAGGTATTTTTATTCATTAAGCATGCCTGCAGAACTTCGCTCATGGCTCTGCTTCTTATGATGTCTGAAAGGTCATGGCTAATTTGGAAAAATAAATTTGATATTTTCAGTTAAGCTATGTACATACGTTTATATAAAGAGAGGGGGAAGAGCACTGACCCTTGTAACTAAGGTTGCATACGTTTCCATTCTTAGCAACTTTTTTGGTCATAACCTAAAAATTACTTGTTGGGCTGAAATTTGCCATCTGCTTGAAGGAGATTTTCTTATTAATTATTATTTTATTTTGAAAATTTGAGCAAAAACATTTAATCCACTTGGAAGTATGTGGAGAAGGCAGGAAACAATTTTCTACATTATTAAAAAAACAATGTGTTTTAAAAAACAAAACAAAAACAAAAAACCTCTTGCATCAAAACAAATGGATGAGGTAAAAATTTTAGTGTCAGATTCTGATTCCCTTACTCATGCTGCGTAGCATTTTACTCCACACACAAAAAATGACTGTAACTTCAATGGGTTTACTTGCACAGTAAGATACCATTCAGCCTGAGTAAAGGTATCAGAATCTGGGCTTTAATTTTAGTATACAAATAACCCTCACTAAGAAATCCTTGAGTGGTCCAATGAAAATTGGCTTGGGTTTGACTAAGCTGCAACTTGGTGAAAAATCACTTAGTGCACACACAGAACATTCTGGCATAGGCTTTCACCACTAAACTCACAGCTCAGACGCACAGCATAGCTGTAGCTAATTTAGCTATTTACGGTTTCTTATTTTCCTGAAATACTCAGGGACCAATTTGCCCCCTACATTCCAACACTATTGTCCTTTCACATAAGATAATGTAGAGAGAGGACTGAGTCCTCAGTTTTGTACCCATCTCCTCCATGACTACTTTCAACACCTCTACCTCTTATTAAATAAAGCCTCATACTGCTCCTCCAGGAAGCAAGAAAATATTATTTCCATTATACAACAGATGTAACGGAGATCCAGAGAGGTTAAGTGACTTGCTCGAAGTCACATAGGAACGTTGTAGCAAAGCAGGGATTTCTGATGTGAAAGACTCATGTCTTATGCCCTAGACAACGCCACTTATCAGAAAAATTGCTTCCAATTGACAATGTATTTTGTTATGCTGTCTAAACTACTAATGTGTGCCCAGAGACCTTTGTCTAGTGCCATTAGAACTACAGATAATGGGCAAAATATTATTAGGCCAATTTTATAGATAAAAAGGAAATAGTGAATAACTTTCTGGGCAGTAGTGGGGGTTAGGCCTTACCTGTGAGCCAACAGACTTAGACATGACAATTTGCTGTGACCTTCACAACATCAGTTAACCTCCCTGTTTCTCACCTGTAAAATGGGGTTATCAATAGGTGCATATACTACTTGTGAGGGTTAATAAGAAATGCTGTGCAATTCTTTTAAATAATAATAATAAATATTTACACAGAGATATATTATTGGAGCCAGGGCCGGCTCCTGGGTTTTTGCAGCCCCAAGCAGCAAAAAGAAAAAAAAGCTGCGATCGCGATCTGCGGCATTTCGGCGGCAGCTCTACCGCCGCCGCTTCAGTCTTTGGCGGCAATTCGGCGGCTGGTCCTTCGCTCAAAGAGGGAGTGAGGGACCCGCCGCGGAATTACCGCCGAAGAGCCAGACGTGCCACCCTTCTCCATTGGCCACCCCAAGCACCTGCTTGCTGGGCTAGTGCCTGGAGCCGGCCCTGATTGGAGCTTGGAGGAGTAGAAAGCTACAGAGGAGAAATACAGGTATTCTTCTTTATAGCCTATGTCTGCTGCCTTCCACAGAGCCTTGAGTCAATGAGAAATTCTCAGGCTATAGCAACAGAGAAGGGATTGGGGAGTATTGGCAAAAACATTTTCTGTAAAGAGAAATGTCAATTTAAAAAGAAAATGAGAGAAAGTACCCACAAGAGCAATGGACCATTCAAGCTGTTGGACATCATGGCTTAGCGTTCTAAACATCTAGTTTGAAATATTTACTCTCCCTGGAGCCATCAGTCCAAATATAGACAGAGCTGGCTCACACCTTCATCCTCAAGGTGGATGCACTGAACTTCATGCAGTTAACTGTGTGGATTTTCCAAATCAGGCCTTAAAAGCTATACTTCCCTTGGCTGTCCATGGCCAGTAAGAAGCCGAGCGCCTTTGCTAACAGGAACTTCTCCCCAGTGTCACTGTCAAAATTCCCTCTCCCCACCAACACCATTTTGCAGAGGCTGAGATATTGGTCAATTGCTGTAATTCCATGGTGCTAGACATATATAACGCATAAAGAGATTTGGGATGAGGTGATACACACATTTACATTATGAGTGTCATCCCAATATTCAGTGAGACACAGTATATTGGGATCACTGTCAGAGCATTCCTGTCTCCTTTCATTTCCAAAATGAAGGCAGAGACACCAACCCAGAGCATCAAGCTCAGTAGTCTCCCCTTCCTCCTCAGTTCCCTTCTCCCTTTACCCACTCACCTCTTATTCTGACAGCCCCTGCCTCTCCCCCATATAAATCCAAATGCCCCAAAAAGAGACCCAGGACTATCTTTCTACAGTATGTGTTTGTACACCCCCTAATCAGAGCCCTGAACCTGACAGAGGCCTTTATGCACTACAACAATCTAAAAATATTAGATAACTGATATAACCTAAAGATTCCTTCTTAACTGGGAAAACATTAGCACAAGTATAGCTATTAAATAATACACTCCTGTCCCTTTAAAATCCTGGCTTGCAGTGATTTCCTGCTCTGCAGGATGAAGTCCACTGAATAACCCTGAGTTCTGTAGAAAGATGTTCCCTTCCTACAGCTCTGCTGGAATATTCTCTTCATATATGGGAGCTGAGAAAAGTCTCTTCAAGAGAACAGTCCTTATCTAAAGCCAAAGGACTGAATCCATAGGTGCTCCAACTCCCTGCAACTCCCAATGAAGTCATTTGATGCTAGAGAGCAGTGGAAACAGCTTCTCTCAGGATTTGACTCTAATGGAAAGAGGATAAACTGGATTGTTATGATAGCAAAATCAATGTAAGTATAAAAGAAACCAAAGTTACAAGATACTACATGTGTATTTATTATGGTAACTTCACTGGATTTTATTTTGAATCTCACCTTAAATATGCAAGGAGATATCAGGTTAAATGCCATAAGAGTCTGGCTTGTCTTTAGCTTAAGCACCAATCCGCAATTACAATAGTACACGTATGTGCACCAACCTCAGCAGCACTCAAGGAAGAAATTGACTGATTTTATAATAATCTACAGAAAACAATACAAGAAATTTCATGACATATTGGTGATGGGAGATTTTAATGCAAAAGTAGTATCGGATTGGAATTCTGATTCGATGGCAGATTCAGACTCGGTGAAGAAAACAGAAGAGGAGAAAGGTTACTAAATTTCTGCCTAAGCAACAACTTGGTGATAATAAACATGTTATTTCACCAAAGAAAGCCATAGAAGAAATGGACTTGGATATCACCAGATGGGCAAACGAAGAACGTGATGGACTTTGTACTTGTGAATCGCAGATGAAAATCACATGTGTTATCATGTAGGTCACTTGCAGCTGATATTGGATTAGTACAGGCATCAATGAGGTTGCAGCTGAGTGCCGAGAACAAAGATTTGTGTGTCACAGTTTCAGGGTAACTGAGTCTGTATTCTTCCACTCCGTGGTCTACTCCAGGAGTTCCCACTGTGACAGATGAAAGTCCTAGGACGTGTAAGCAGTTCAAAAGACTATACTGAGATATGCCTGGCATAACAGGCATCAGATATGACAGACATGGACTTTTGGGGCAATAAGTGTTAAGTGGGGTAATCCCTGGGAAGTGGTTAATGCAAATTCCATAACTGTGGATTATGCAAAAATCCAGATTTTGAAGCTATACACTGAGGAGAGGGCCATTGACTAATGATTACCTGTTCCTGGAGACTAGCAATCAAAGGCACAAGCTGTCAAAAGGAAACAGCTGAACTGCCCAGTCAGGGTTTCTGGTTCCTGATCTAAAAACTGACAATCTTATAACCCAGGGGGCAAATGCCGTTGATGGGGTTTGAAAGACTGATGCCTACCAGAGCCTTATGTTGGAGTTGGAGGTAATACCTGGTAAGCTTTTTAGCATGACTGTAGATTATTTTTATATGTTTTTTCTGCTATGCTTTTCACCTTAAGAATAAATGTACCTTACTTTGTGACGGTTGGTTGGCGAGTGGCGTACACTGTTATAGCCCCTGTGGAGATTTCAACCAGAGGTGCTGGACCCCAGTCAGACCTACTGGGGAAACCACAGAGAGATGCAGAGAGACTGTAAGGCTAAACTTCCAGTCTGGAAGGAGAGAGATGTGGGTCTCCGCCCAAAAGAGGTGACTGCTGGGAGCCAGAAACCTTAAGAGGATGACCTCAAGGAAGACTGGGGTGGGAGGAGGTGGGGGAGGGTCAAAGGTGCAGTTAATACTGAAATTGACACAACAATGTGGACAAATTGAATGAGACAGATAGCAGGAAAAAATACAATAAAGTTGTGAGGAAAAAATATCATGTCTCTGGTGAAAGAAAAAATGAACACTGAAGAGACCTGGAATAGTGTAAAAGATAAGATTACAAAAGCAACTGAACAAGTGTTGGGCTACAAGGCCACAACAAAGAAACCAAGGTAGATAACCTAGGTTGACCAGAGAGATAAAACAGGATGTGAAGAGACACTAACATCTGGATAAGTGAAAAATATAAAGAAACAAAAGAATACGCAAAGAGAAATGACACAGGGATTATACTGAAAGATAAAGGAACTGGGTGGGACATACAAGTTGAAGATGCAGCAGTAAAAGAAAATCATAGGCAAATAACTTTGGACAAACAAGCAAAGAATAAGTGATAGAAAGAATATTTTGAAGAGCTGTACAATGTGCAGAACACAGTACATGAAATGGTCTTGGAGAAGCTTCCCAGTACAAACAAGGGAGAGCAGATATTGGAATTCTTACAAGTAGTAAAGACCTTGATAGGAAGTTTGAAAAAGATGCTGGGCAGTGACAACATAACTAAAACGCTGCTGCAGGCAAGCAAGGAACACATGGTACAGACAATGCACAGGGCTTTCAACTAGATTTACAAACAAAAACAAGTGCCAAGAGAATGAGGGAAAGCAATAATAGTACAGTATTGAAAAGGAGATCAGAGTGAATGCAAGAACTACAGAGGAATCAGCTTATTGAGCATGCTGGGGAAAGCATTCAGCAAGACATGTTAGAGGAGAAATGAAGAGGTACATGGAAGTGGCACTTGCAGAGGAACAAGCCAAATTTATACCAGGATGAAGTACAACAGATCACCTATGTGTGATAAGACCGATATTGGAGAAGTGCACAGAACACAACTGAATCTGCTACTACAACTTTATAGACTTCAAACGGGCTTGTGATAGCAGTTGGCAGGAAGGGTTATGGCAAGTTTTGAGAATGTATGGGATTCTCAAGAAACTGATCAAGCTGATAGAACACAACTACAGCAAATCAATGAGGGCAGAGAGTAGACAAGAAGCGAATGGAATGGTTCAGGACAACTATAGGTGTCAGACAAGGATGCATGTTGTCACCAGATTTGTTCACCTTGGTAGTGGAAGCAGTTATGGCTGTAGCACTGAGAGATGAAACGGGAGGAGTCATGTTACACGGGAGAACAGTGAATAATCTTAGATTCACAGATAATGTTGACTTCATAGCATTGACCCCTGAGCAACACAGTTATATGGACTGTAGCGGGGTGGTCACTCGCTCCTGCCTTAAAAGGCTTAAAACAACCCAGGGAGAGGGCTGTGGCAGGGAAGGAAAAGCGGGGCTGATTGGGGAAAGCAGCCTCAGTTGGGGGCCACGCCCCAATCAGGCCGAGGCTGGCTTAATGAGGGCCCAGCTGGCCCTTATAAGAGGGCTGGGGCCAGAAGCCAGACACAGACTCTCTCTAGCTTTGAGAGGGGAGGGACCTGGCTGCAGGGAGCTGAGAGAAGGTACCCGAGGTGGAGCAGGGCTGGGGGAAAGCCAGTGGAGCTGGGGAGCTCCGGCCTGGAAACCCCCCAGGCTGTGGCCTAGTGGAAGGCCAATTAGGTACTGGGGATGGAGGGGGCAGCCCACGGGTAGGCAGAGGCAGCAGGTCCAAACCCCCCTTGCCTATGATGAGTGGCTTTTACACTGCAGTGTGCCCCAGTGAGCGGGGGCTAGATGGTGACTGGCAATAGCCCAAGACTGAGGCAAGGTGGGGATAGTGGGTGGGGGTTCCCCTGGGTGGGGAGACCCAGAGACTGTGGGGGTATTGCCAGGGGGCAACACCCCAAAGACAAGGGGCACTGGGTCCTGGGAGGGACATGGGGGCCAGTGGCAGTGGGACACTGGCCTGCAGAGGGTGTGCCGGAGGCTGGAGATGCTAATTCCCTGAGAGGACCAGCAGGAGGCACCGCAGTGGTGAGTCGCACACCACGACACCGACCTAACGCCCAGTGTAGACAGCACTATGTCAACGGGAGGGCTTCTCCTGTCAACATAGCTATTACCTCTCACAGAGGTCTTCACTGAAGCACTATATCAGTGCAGCTGTGCCGCTGCAGTGTTTTAAGTATAGACCTGCCTGAAGACTCTGTTATTGAGCAGGCAGAGAAGCAGCTGTAACAGCACCCCAATTGCTTCTACTAAGCTCCTACAACCAGATTAATGAGTTATGACCCAGCTGACCCTGAGTGAAAGTTATTAAATGGGACAGCAAGTATCATCAGGCCTACCACCACATTACTGTTTAGTGCTACAGTGACTAAGGTACTGGCAGTAGATTTACTCCCATCTCACATATAAAAGGAAAGGCCTTTCAGAATCTGAGGGAGGTTGCAGCTACATGTTAGCAAGTGCAACATCATTCCCATCCTCCTCCCTTACTAAGACTTCCTCAGAACTTTCTGAAGCAGCAAAGGCAAAAAAAATCAATCATTCTTTTGGTCAGCTGAGAGAGCTTGATGGTATACCTCACTACAGACTTGTGGAGCAATAGGCCATTTACAGACTGCTTAAGTGTTATGGCCAGTAGGTCAGCAGTGGCAGAAACAGCTGCCTCTATCAGAATTCCTCAACACAGTTCTTTTATTGGCTTTAGTGCCTGGTCTTTTTTCAAGCACAAAGCATTAAACTGTACACTAGGGAAAAGCTACAAGTGATCATAGCAAAGTAGCTGACAAGCTCCTTTCTCTCCCCCTGCATTTGAGGTCCCTGACAGCAGCCAAAATGTGAAAATGACCGTGTCTAAAAGCAACTTTCCACATTTGCAGTTTCCCAATAAGACCTGTGGTTACTTTAGCCGGTTCTACCAGGCATGACATCTTCTTAAAGAGCTCCACATGCACAATGGGCTTCCCTGTGAGAAGATATAGCTGCTGATGGCAATGTCGTAGAATTCCATGCTACACATGCTGGTATGGCTGCATGGATGGCACATAGCATAACAACATTTTTGTGTTTGCTCCTCCCAGACCCAGGCCATCAGCCTGCACCTAGCATGGAGGATGTAGGCAATCTCACGTCCATTTGATGATGTCTCAAATGTAGAATTCAGGAATAATGATGCTATCATCTTCCTACAGGAGAAAAAATACTTATCTCCATAGTGTAATCTGCCTGCTCAAATAGATACAAGGTAGTCCCATCACCAGCCTACAGCCAAACAGCAACTCAGTGAAATAGAGAGAGAATATCACTAAATCCTGGCTAGGTCCCTCAAACCATGATTTAAAAAAATATAATTGCTGTATTACTTAGTTATTTCAAGCAAACCTTGATGGACCTTATAGCTGGGCACATTAAGGACAGGCTTCTCCTAGTCCAGGGGTTCTCAACCTTTTTCTTTCAGAGCCCCCATGCAAATATGCTATAAATCTCCAAGGCTCACCTGTGCCACAACAACTGTTTTTTCTGCATATCCAGTAGATTAAAAGCCAGGGCCAGCATTAGGGGGTAGCAAGCAGGGCAACTGCCTGGGGCCCTACATCACAGGGGGCCCTGCAAAGCTAAGTTACTTGGGCTTCAGCTTCAGCCCCGGGTGGTGGGGCTCAGGCTTCAGTTTTCTGCCCTGCGCCCCAGCGAGTCTAACGCCGGCCCTGCTCTCTGGTTTATTTTGGAGGACCCCCTGAAACCTGCTTGCGGCCCCAGACTCCTGGTTGAGAACCACTGTCCTAGACCACTAGTCATGAAGCTATTTGGTAGCAGCATCAGCATTTGTAAGGGACACCAGTTCCAAAGCAGCCAGAGTGAAAAGTCCCTTTAGGATTGCTTGGAGGAATTCAGACCTGTATATCCCAGAGCTTAAGGTTTCTGCAAAACATTAGAGCTATACAGATGGCAGAAAATTATCTTTAAGACACCTCTATTGTGTCTGCCAGTACAGAACTGCTACTGTATTAACAGCTCCAAAGTAATGTGTGCCCTGCACATTTACAATAAGCTGATCTTGTCTAAGCTTCCTGCCATCCCATGCTTACTCTGAGCTGGTGTTTATTATAACTGTGACCAACCAGCAAAAAAAGACCCTCCACAGATACGAGATCCCCCACTCCATCTTTATTCAAGTGAACATTGACTTCAATGTGTGTGTGTGTTCAAACCCTTAGAGACAAGGGCATGGGGAGACTCACAGAACAGTACCGTAACAATATCCACTACATGCACTGTACCAAACATCAGCAAGCAATTTGCTTTCAAAAGACATTTTGTTAAAATTGACTTAGTTATCAAATGTAAATGTGGTCAGGGAAGAGAGGGGAGCAGAGCATGGCTGTCCACAAAAAAAGAAAGTATGAGTATAATTTTAATGCACACCTACAGCCCATTTACATCTACCCCTGCCTCCAGCCATACAACTCTGACTTTCATCTTCTTTTTGCTTTGAGTTGCTGAACAGTTGTACTCATCTGCTTCTTTATACATGAAGAATCACCACCACCAAATGGGCTGGACAATTTTTTATTTTAGTTCTAACTATTTTAATTTTATATATGGCACACATGATTTGTTGTAGAAAACTGCTTCAGTCTCTGAAACATCTGTGGTACACTCCTGCAACTCATCTGCTGATGCTGGCAACGTCTATTATTTGATTATACATTCACATGCTATTATTTTATCATGTGACTGCTTGAGTGCAGTGCCCAGGCCTCGTGCAGCAAGCTTTGGTAACACACGTTATTGTTAACAGTGGGAAGGATTCTTGTTCTGAAGATCAGGCTGGGCAGTTAGTTTCTAAAGCTCATTGTTATACCATAGCAGTCTTGGAAAATCCCACATCCCTAGGGTGAGCAGAAAGATTTCCCAGTCAAGTCTAGCTTACACCATCCATTCCCAAATAAACTAACCTTGTTTAAAAAAAATAATTCTAGCCCTTAATGTTGTGAAGAAAATCTTAACACATGAATGGAGTATAAAATAGGACTGCTGTTACACTGCCAGGCCTGTAGTGTACTGCCTCAGTTCAGCAGCAGATCCAGTAAAAAACCTGCAGTGAAAAGAGCTGCACTGGCTCCCAATGAATCTTCTAGCTTCCAGTCTGACCAACCCCAAGCATTCAAAAATCAGGAGTCAGCCCCCCCCCCCCCCCCCATTTATGAGATTGACTTTCCAGTCACAAAATTTAAGAAGAATGCTGCTTTCTTTTCATTGTTCTTTTTGACTTCTGGTGTTGGAGACTTGAGGGTTGACATTTTCAAGCTGCAGATAAAGGGGCTAGAAATTTCCCTTTTTTTTTTTTTTTTTTTGGTGGTGGTGGTAAAAATGAAAGCAGAGATTCTGAGGTGATAACAGGACTTCAGCTGTTGGGTCGGCAGCAACACTGTGACAGCCAATCCCCCCAGGCCTGCTTCCTCTCTTCTCCTCAGAACACTCAGGCTCAGCCACCCTGTGGCCTTCTCCTTTGAACAGCCCCAGCCTCCACTTAATGTCGCTTGTCAGCTTTCCAGGCCCATGGACCAGAATAAATGACACCAAGCTTGTTAGCCGCCTCCATGGATACCAGCAGGATTTCATAAGCAAGCAAAGAAGCCCAGGACTAAGGCAGAGGCATTATGAATGCAGCAGTCAGCATGAGAGGCAAGACATCCACCATCAGGAAAAGATTCACAGTCAAACGTGAAGTATGGGAGGTACCTAGTTGGCTGCTGCAGCTTTCAAAAATTGTTGCTGAGGTAATAGATTTGGTAGGACTGGGAAGAGAATGGATACATTTGGGGAGGGGAGAAGAGACAAGAGTGGATTAAGTTGGTGAGAAGAGATAAATTGAGGTGTGAATGGGGACTCAGCAAGTGGGGGGATTCATAAGTTAGGGGATGAACCAGTAGCTGTAGAGTGAGGTGTATGAGCAGTGAGTGAATGGCAGAATGGGGCCACGTCCAATACATGTATGTAAGAGCTGTCCATCTACTCAAGTGTGATGCTGAATGCAGAAGGGGGGGTTCTTATATTTCACGTTCAAACTACTACTTTCTAGGACCTTAAAGGAAATAACACATAGTATTGTAGCAAGCTCAACAGCACAGTGCTCCAGAATCTCACTATTTAAAATAAATAAATAAAGCTCTGTGAAACCGGAATCTCTCAAATGCGTCAAACAGTATGCACACCCAAAAAATTCAAACAATGTAACATAGGAATTAGCCCAATGGTTCAACCAGTCCACTACAGTGCCCAGTACCAAAGAAGTGAAAGAAACCCAGTAATGGAATAACCTGTACATTTGGGAAATTTCTTACTAACTTCTATTAGTTAATGAGAGACATGTCCACAAGCACCTATTTAGGTGTCTATGGTATATGGCCCTCAACACCACAGTATCTGAGCACCTCTCAAACATTAACAAACTTATTCTCACAACATTGTTGTGAGGAAGCAGAAATGAAGTGCCAAGATTTAAGTGACTTCCCCAGTGTCACATGGGAAGTCTATGCCAGAGCTGGTCTTGAATATAGCTCTCCCAAGTCCTGTGCCTTAACCACAAGACTATCCTGCCTCTTGACCATGAGGATTTTTGTTCGTTATAAATTCTCGCTCATAGATTATTCTGTGCAATGTGTTCATGATATGAGAGGATAGGAGTAGGGTGCCAGAAGTAATTGCATGTGCTTAAAAAAAAAAAGTTTCCTCATCGAGTTACATGGGTTTATTTTTTAAACACACAGCCCATAAAATAAAGTGGGAATGAACACTTATGAAAATGGTGCAAACTCATTATCAAACAAAACCGATACCAACAGATAGCGTTTGGCTAGCATCACGCTCAGGCACCCTGAGAGCACTCCATCATGTCAAAGAATGTACCACTTTGCACCAAATACTACCTAACAATTTCCTATCCCACTCCAAACCCAGAATGGCTCCCAGCTTAACTGTCAGCCATCTCAGGACAGCTCTAAATTATGTCATTTAGCTTGTGCACACTTCCTGCATGCCTGGTGAGTCTCCACACCAACTCCTCATAGGCCAGCACAGTGGGCATGAATGAGGCTGGGATGAGCCAGTAACACATAAACATTGTTTATGTAGATCCAATGGGTGTATTTTGCCTTTAACCCTTCTATACTTAATCCGTGTAAAGCCCAATTATGGGGATGAGGTGCATTTCAATCTGAGAGAGTGACTGAAGACTGAGGAATCTACATCAGGGCAACCTCTGGCACACGTGCCGAAGGCGGCACACGAGCTGATTTTCAGTGGCACTCACACTGCCCGGTTCCTGGCCACCGGTCTGGGGGGCTTTGCATTTTAATTTAATTTTAAATGAAGCTTCTTAAACATTTTAAAAACCTTATTTACTTTACATACAACAATAGTTTAGTTATATATTATAGACTTATAGAAAGAGACCTTCTAAAAACATTAAAATGTATGACTGGCACGCATAGAGTGAATAAATGAAGACTCCGCACACCACTTCTGAAAGGTTGCTGACCCCTGATCTACATCATGCACTATGCGCAGCAAAAGCTTCTGGGGCCAGTGCTGATCACACCCCCTTGTGGGGGGAGTTTCAGAAACCATGATGCCTCTATAAATAGAGCTTAGACTAAAAATCTGTAAACAAACAAAAGCAACAACAAAACAATCACCCCACCCCTTATGTGATAAGGTAATACACTATAGATTGTCTGAGCCATAGCCCATTGAAGAGAAGGGAAGGACTCCCAGGACTTTGGATCAAACCCTCATAGAGTAAATAATGTGGATGTGTTTGGGACAACCAGGAGTCAACTCATTCATGTGATGTTATGAAACTCATGAAATCCAGCATTAGCCCATCACTGGATATTTCCCTTCTCTGTCTATAGACACATATGCACACACATGCACTTATTTATATCCCCAGGTTAAAATCAAGTCCAATTTTATTTGCAACTAGTTTCCAGGGTCTTTAATCACCCTGCTTCCCCGATCGGGGGTGACTGGCTGGTGGCCTAGACCAGAGGATCCCAGAAGGGCAATTTGTACCCTGCTCTGAATGGAGGCGTGCTGCCGCTCCGTTAATGCGTGCTCGGCTGTGCCCCCTGGCGCACTAGCGGCTGGCTGGGGCTGTAACTCTAGCCGGACGTTGCCACCTGCTTGGCTGAGCTGGGGCCGGCTCATCCCGACTCACCCAAAAGAGCAGATTGAGGGCGTAGAGCAGGCAGCGCAGGCACTTCACCGAGTCCTCCCTGGCCATGGTGAGCCGCCGGCGGCAGAACGCCCCATCCTCTCACCACATCCTCCCACCCGAGGCGCGGCCGCCAGCCACCTGCAGGAGAAGGGAGAGAAGAGCACCGCGGTCCGTCGGCGACCGAGCACAGGCAGCCGGAGGGGCAGCGGAGCGGGCACGCCCAGGTGCGCGGCCGGCTCTCGCTGCCCCCCAGGCCAGCCTCGGAAGAATTGGTGGGGGGAGAGGAGAGAGGAGGGAGAGGTCCCTCGCTCGCTCGCTGCCGATTGTCAGGGCTGGAGACGGCCCCGAAGGGAGGTAGCCAAAGTTCCAGGTAAGTCCCCGGTCTGCTTCTGTCCCGCCCAGCCCCGCTCGGCCAGTCCCTGCGGGGGAGACGAGGCGGAGCGCCCCGGCCCGAGGGCTGGCAGCCCCAGCGAGCGGTGCCCTGCAGGCAGTCGGGGCCGCGCCGCCGGGGTAGGGCAGAGCGCGGACACGGAGTCAGTCACCCTCCCCGCCCCCTCCGGAGATGCTGCTCAGCGCGCCCCGCTTGCCTCGTCCCAGAGCGGCCGCCCCCAGCTCCCCTGCCCCGGTGCCCGCTGCGGGCGGAGAGGCAGGGGCTCGGGAGCGCAGGCTGGCTCCAGCGAGGAGTTTAGCGCGCGGCTCGGAAGCGTCCTCAGTCCCCTCCCAGGGAAAGAGGCGCTCGCCGTGGGGAGGAGAGGCGGAGAGTCACTTACCGCGTGGGCTGGGAGCAGCCCTGTGCGCCCCACTCGCTGGCTGGCACTCAGCGGGGCAGGGAAGGGCGGCACCAAGTCAAGACCTTCATCTCCGGGGAGCGCGACACGCTGCCTGCGAGCAGGGAAAGTGCTGGGCACTTACTGGAAAGTCTGTTCCACTCCCTCCCCCTTTCTCAGCCCTCCGCGGCTCTGCAGGACAAGGCAGCCGCCGCCGCCAGCTGCACACACACTGCCACGCATGCTCCAGAGCCTGCTCCGGGCGCTTGTTGGGTCCTAGAGGCCACTCAGCTGAGCTTCCCTCTCTTCCACCCCCGGGGTCACGGTTAGCTCAGCGTCCCTGTGACCCTAGTGGGGTGAGGAAACTTGTTAGCCACTGGCACCGCGCACCATGGCTTCTTTTGGTGCTGTGCAGAAAAGATCATTTTGATGGTGAATTCAATTCTTAAAGAGTTGGGAACTCAGAATCACCGTCACCACTCCATGCAAACACAATAAAAACACAACGCGGTCCATTGCCAGGCGATGCATGTACTAGAGGTTCTCCATCGTGCAAAGACAGCGGCTTAATTTATGCCCTGCCATGAGTTCAAATGAGAACAAGTTGCTTAAAGTTGTGTGTGTCCCTGAGATACCCTATGCAGATTGCAGGCTATGTGTGCCTATTGTTAGGGAAGGGAGTAAAGGATATCTGAAATGATGATGATGATGATGATTATTATATTTATTATGTATTTAAGTTAGATATGGGCCAAAAAGGAAACCCTAATTCTGAACCTTTTCAAATTTCAGTGGGTAAGAGTTTGGATTCTACTCCCCAGATCTGAATCTGCTTGTATGGTTTTGGTTCTGAGTCAGATCCAAAACCTAAAGTGCTCTTTCTTTACTGGTTCTGCCTTGGATGCAGTTGAAATCTCAGGTGAAAAGCTGTTTTTGTGACATTGTGGCCCAGAGTGGCAAAAATCTCACAAGAATAGATGTTCTTGCAAGATTGACTGAAATGTCACAAGATTTCATCATTATTGAATCTGAACATGAACCCTAGTCTAAAACTAGCCCAGATCTGGTTTCAAAGAGCCTAACACCATCTCCTCCAACCATCTCTAATTAATAGAAAGGAAGATCTTCAAGATTCAGAAATTAAATCCCCCCTTACAGTCAGCAGTAAACCCAGCTGAAATCCTCAGACAATGCAGAGGAAATTATTTTGGGTGAGTTGGCTCACTTACTGAATGCCAAGTAAGTCTGAATGCAGAAGATTCATTTCATTTGTGGTGAAAGAGGAAAGTAGCAACTTAGAAATGGGACAAAATTTATTTAAGAAAGGGACCAAATCATGCAGTCATTACTCAGGTAAAACTCCCATTGACTTGGCCCATAAGCGTAAGTGTATTTTTTAACTCCACAATGGAGTATCAGTGTAAAAAAAAAAAAAAAGGTACTTGTCAAAACGGTAAGGTTCTGTGCCCAATCCAGCAGCCTGAACGCAGATAAATCTTCCATTGATGTCAATAGAGTATTTTCAACATTTTATATATTAATTTTCATATTTCAGAAATGAAAAATTATTATATAAGAAATATTTGAGATACCCAAGAATTGTTCACTAAACACTTATAAAGATGTTCAGATACTATAGTGATAAATGCAATATAAAAATCTGAATACAATAGAACAGAATAAGAAAGAGAACAATAAAATAAAGTTTTCAGACAAAAAAGATAAGAAGAGACATTTACTACATTTATTTTACTAGGAGGAGAAAATGATCTTCAAAATGTATTATGCAAAGATAGAAACTTCTGCTGCTGATTATACAACTGCTAGTGAAAGACTACAGAGAAAAAGACAACATGTAATGAGTTAAATCTCAGCTCTAATGGGGCCTGTGATGGGGTGTGTACCCCCTACAAGGCTTGATTAGGTAAAAAGGGCCAATTAACCTTGTGACAGGCTGCACCCCGAGAAGAGTCAGGGCAGATGAGGCCTAATGGCTGATGAAGCCCACCTGGGAGAGGAGCTGGGCTAGGCTTAAAAAAAAAAGGGGGCAGGGGAATAAGAGTAGGCTGTAGGAAAGAACCCTATAGTCATTCCCTAGAGAGGAAGGGTATTGGTAAGAGACAAGGAGGAGCCCTCCCAAGTGGAGAGTAAACCCTGGGATCGTACCTTGGAATATAGACTCTGGCAAGAACCTGAGGAGGTGAAGTAGCCACAGGAATCAGAGAAGGCTTCAGTGGTATCCCAGATGGGGGGGCCAGAAGTGAGGGAAGAAGGGTAGGAAGGAGCCCAGAACAGCAACAGGATCTGAGATTGTGTAGACCATGTGTAGATCCCTAGACATAGGGTCCTTGGAATAGAAACCTGGAGTAGAGGGCAGGCCTACGTTCCCCTACCAGCCATGGGGGAAGTGGCACAGTCTGGGCAGTGGATTGGAAGACTGTCTGAGACATTTTGTCCAGAGAGACTTTGATACTCTGGAAGGGGAAAACTACAGTGGGCTGGTTGGAGGGCATGAAGAGGGAGCACCCCTGAGTCATGAGGAGAGTAACCTGGCTCTAGAGAAAGAGATTGCAGCATGAGCAACCAAAGGCAGAGGTGTCAGACTGGTGAAGATCTAATCACCAGTTGGTCCCTAAGGAGCTGCCCCAACAATAAGTAAGCACTGTGGCAGGGCCAAAGAGAAGTCTACCACTGACTGCACTGGAAACATGACCTGAACAAATATACAAACCCCAGATGTTTAAATGACAGCTACTGTGGCTGCTCATTAAGCTATCCTCAGATACGTCCACAGTTTCACCTGATGAGAAGCAGTAGCAAAGGTTCAGGGGTCTGATGCTTCACACTCACTTACGCCTGTGCAAAGTGAGTGCAGAATGGCTCTATGCTCACTTTATACAGGTGTAAAGGGTTATGCAAGTGCAGGGCATTGGTGAATTGGGCACATTGCTATCTAAAAGTTATCGTTTGTATTGCAGTCTAGGAATAGATGAGATACTTTACTGCAAGTCTAGGCCTTTTGGAAACCAAGGGCCTCCCCTTTCAAGGTGAAGAGCGCCTTCAGGAAGGTGCTGCAAGTTTTTAATTTGCATCCTCAGTAGATGTTGCTGATTGTATACCATATATAGAGAAGGAAAACTGCAAGAAGCATGGTATTATTTAGGGTTACCATATTAAAACATTTTAAAAAGAGGACACTCCACAGGCCCCGGCCCCGCCCCTTCCCCGGCCCCGCCCCAACTCCGCCCCCATTCCAACCCCTTCCCCAAAGTCCCTGCCCCAACTCCGCCCCCTCCCCTGAGCGCCCCGCATTCCCCCTCCTCCTCCCTCCCAGCCACGCGAAACAGCTGCCCGAGCGCTACCGGCTTCACGGTTTGTCGGGCAGCCCCCAGACCTCCAGACCCTGCGCTCCCGGCCGGGCGCTTCCCCTCCCGGGCTCCGGCTGCGCTGGGGAAGCG